>NC_079191.1:253315747-253613247 GCF_029499605.1 Hyla sarda | reverse complement strand
TTTTGCAAATCTGGCCTCTGTCACTTTAATCATTAATACCTCTGAGATCCATTCATTTATTAATTTGATTCTGAGATAGTTTTTTCATGACATATTGTACTTTATGTTAGTGGTGTTTTTGGTACTTTATGTTAGTGGAATTTTTGTCGATACTTGCATCATTTCTTAGTGAAAAATGTGAAAATTTCATGAAAAATGTGAAAATTTTGCATTTTTCTAACTTTGAAACACTCTGCTTGTAAGGAAAATGGACGTACCAAATAAATTATATATTGATTCACATATACAATATGCCTACTTTATGTTTGCATCATAAAGTTGACATGTTTTTACTTTTTGAAGACATCAGAGGGCTTCAAAGTAAAGCATCAATTTTCCAAATTTTCATAAAAAATTCAAAATCTGAAATTTTCAGGGCCCAGTTCAGTTTGAAGTGGATTTGTAAGAAATCCCCTATAATGGACCCCATTATGAAAACAAAACCTCTGAAAGTATTCAAAATGACATTCATAAAGTGTGTTAACCCTTTAGGTGTTTCACAGGAATAGCAGCAATGTGAAGGAGAAAACTCAAAATCTCCAATTTTTACACTAACATGTTCTTGTAGCCCCATTTTTTTAATTTTTACATAGGGTAAAAGGAGAAAATCCCACCAAAATTTGTAACCCAATTTCTCTCGGGTATGGCAATACCTCATATAGAACACAACGTGGTTCAGGAGGGAAGGAGCAACTTTGGGATTTTGGAGAAAGAATATTGCCCTTTATTTTTGGGGGCATGTTGCATTTAGGAAGTCCCCAGAACAGCAAAAGAAAAGTAAAAAAAAACACATGGCACACTATTTTGGAAAATACACCCCTCAAGGAATGTAGCAAGGGGAACAGTGAGCCATAGCACTTCACCGGTGATTGAAAACTTTTCATTAAAATTGGACTTGAAAATGAAAATTTTTATTTTTAACACTAAAATACTCGTATTATCATAAAAAATTTCATTTTCACATGGGGTAATAGGGGAAAAAGGCCCCAAAAATGTAAAGCCCAATTTCTCCCAAGTAAGGAAATACCCCATATGTGGTCGTATAGTGCCCTGCTGGTGCACTACAGGTCTCAGAAGAGAAGGAGCGCTATTGGGCTTTTGGAGAGAGAATTTGTTTGGAATGGAAGTCAGGGGCCATGTGCGTTTACAAAGCCCCCATGCTGCCAGAACAGTGGACCCCCCACATGTGACCCCATTTTGAAAACTACACCCCTCACAGAATGTAATAAGGGCTGTAGTGAGCATTTACACCCAACTGGTGTTTGACAGATCTTTGGAGCAATGGGCTGTGCAAATGAAAAATTTATTTTTTCATTTTTACGGATGACTGTTCAAAAAATCTGTCAGACACCTGTGGGTTGTAAATGCTCACTGCATCCTTTATTACATTCCTTGAGGGGTGTAGTTTCCAAAATGGGGTCACATGTGGGGGGTGGGGAGGGGTCCACTGTTCTGGCAGCATGGGGGCTTTGTAAATGCACATGGCCTTCAATTCCAGCCAAATTCTCTCTCCAAAAAACTAATTTTGCTCCTTCTCTTCTAAGCCCTGTAGTGCGCCCGCAGAACACTTTACATCAACATATGGGGTATTTTCTTACTCAGAAGAAATGTTGTTACAAATTTTGCGGGACTTTTTCATCTATTATCCCTTATGAAAATGAAAAATGTAGGGTAACACCAGCATTTCAGTGAAAAAAATCAAATTTTTCATTTTCACGTTCAAACGTCCTTTAACCCCTTAACGACGCAGGACGTATATTTCCGTCCTGCGCTGGCTCCCGCGATATGAAGCGGGATCGCGCCGCGATCCCGCATCATATCGCGTCGGTCCCGGCGCTAATCAACGGCCGGGACCCGCGGCTAATACCACACATCGCCGATCGCGGCGATGTGCGGTATTAACCCTTTAGAAGCGGCGGTCAAAGCTGACCGCCGCTTCTAAAGTGAAACTGAAAGTGACCCGGCTGCTCAGTCGGGCTGTTCGGGACCGCCGCGGTGAAATCGCGGCGTCCCGAACAGCTGACCAGACACCGGGAGGGCCCTTACCTGCCTCCCTGGTGTCCGATCAGCGAATGACTGCTCCGTGCCTGAGATCCAGGCAGGAGCAGTCAAGCGCCGATAGCACTGATCACAGGCGTGTTAATACACGCCTGTGATCTGTGTAAGAAATCAGTGTGTGCAGTGTTATAGGTCCCTATGGGACCTATAACACTGCAAAAAAAAATGTAAAAAAAAAGTGTTAATAAAGGTCATTTAACCCCTTCCCTAATAAAAGTTTGAATCACCCCCCTTTTCCCATAAAAAAATAAAACAGTGTAAAAAAAATAAAACATAAACATATGTGGTATCGCCGCGTGCGTAAATGTCCGACCTATAAAAATATATAATTAATTAAGCCGTACGGTCAATGGCGTACGCGCAAAAAAATTCCAAAGTCCAAAAAAGCTTATTTTGGTCACTTTTTATACCATTAAAAAATGAATAAAAAGTTATCAAAAAGTTCGATCAAAACAAAAATCATACCGATAAAATCTTCAGATCACGGCGCAAAAAATGGGTCCTCATACCGCCCCGTACGTGGAAGAATAAAAAAGTTATAGGGGTCAGAAGATGACATTTTTAAACGTATAAATTTTCCTGCATGTAGTTATGATTTTTTCCAGAAGTGCGACAAAATCAAACCTATATAAGTAGGGTATCATTTTAACCGTATGGACCTACAGAATAATGATAAGGTGTAATTTTTACCGAAATATGCACTGCGTAGAAACGGAAGCCCCCAAAAGTTACAAAATGGCGTTTGTATTTTTTATTTTGTCGCACAATGATTTTTTTTCTGTTTCGCCGTGCATTTTTGGGTAAAATGACTAATGTCACTGCAAAGTAGAATTGGGGACGCAAAAAATAAGCCATAATATGGATTTTTAGGTGGAAAATTGAAAGGGTTATGATTTTTAAAAGGTAAGGAGGAAAAAACAAAAGTGCAAAAGCGGAAAAATCCTGAGTCCTTAACCCCTTGATCTGAAGTTTTTAATGGTATAAAAAGTGACCAAAATACGCTTTTTTGGACTTTGGAATTTTTTTGCGCGTACGCCATTGACCTTGCGGTTTAATTAATGATATATTTTTATAGTTCGGACATTTACGCACGCGGCGATACCACATATGTTTATTTATTTTTTTTACACTGTTTTATTTTTTATGGGAAAAGGGGGGTGATTCAAACTTTTATTAGGGAAGGGGTTAAATGACCTTTATTAACACTTTTTTTTTTACATTTTTTTTGCAGTGTTATAGGTCCCATAGGGACCTATAACACTGCACACACTGATCTCCTATGCTGATCACTGGCGTGTATTAACACGCCTGTGATCAGCATTATCGGCGCTTGACTGCTCCTGCCTGGATCTCAGGCACGGAGCAGTCATTCGTCGATCGGACACCGAGGAGGCAGGTAAGGGCCCTCCCGGTGTCCGAGCAGCTGTTCGGGACGCCGCGATTTCACCGCGGCGGTCCCGAACAGCCCGACTGAGCAGCCGGGTCACTTTCAGTTTCACTTTAGAAGCGGCGGTCAGCTTTGACCGCCACTTCTAAAGGGTTAATACCGCACATCGCCGCGATCGGTGATGTGTGGTATTAGCCGCGGGTCCCGGCCGTTGATGAGCGCCGGGACCGAAGCGATATGATGCAGGATCGCGGCGCGATCCTGCTTCATATCGCGGGAGCTGGCGCAGGACGTAAATATGCGTCCTGCGTCGTTAAGGGGTTAAGGGGTTAAAGGGGTACTCCTGTGGAAAATTTTTTTTTTTTTTAATGAACTGGTGCCAGAAAGTTAAACAGATTTGTAAATCACTTCTATTTAAAAATCTTAATCCTTCCAGTACTTTTTAGGGGCTGTATACTAAAGAGAAATCCAAAAAAGAAATGCATTTCCTATGTTATCCTGACCACAGTGCTCTCTGCTGACCTCTGCTGTCCATTTTAGGAACTGTCCAGAGAAGAAGAAAATCCCCATGGCAAACATGTGCTTCTCTGGACAGTTCCTAAAATGGACAGCAGAGGTCAGCAGAGAGCACTGTGGTCAGGACATCACAGGAAATGCATATCTTTTTGGATTTCTATTTAGTATATAGCCCCTAAAAAGTACTGGAAGGATTAAGATTTGTTAATAGAAGTGATTTACAAATCTGTTTATCTTACTGGAACCAGTTGATTTAAAAAAAAAAAAAAGTTTTCCACGGGAGTACCCCTTTAACCCCTTAAGGACCCAGGACGTCCAGGGACATCCTGGCGTTTTCCGGTCCCTGCCGCCCGCCGGGCAGAGATCGGAAGCAGATGCCTGCTGAAATGCTTCAGCAGGCATCCAGGGCAAACGCAGAGGGGGGCCATGTCGGCCCCCCCATGTCAGCGATCATCGCAAATCGCGAGGGAAATCGCCCCTGCGATCTGCGGCATTACCGGGCTGCCCGGTAATTTTGCATGATCCCGGTTGTCACAGACAGCCAGGACCATGCTGAAGTATAGGAGCGAGGTGGCAAGCCTGGGGGGGGGCGGTTATTTCCTCCCGCCCTACCCGGTCCCTGGAAGTCCGGAGAGAACAGGAGGAAAACCGGAGGACGCAGCGGGGGACGGAGAAGTGCTGGGGCCCAGCCCCGGTACTTACCTCGTCCCTGAAGACCCGGATCCCAGCGGCGGAGACGGCGGCGGTGGCGACAGGTGAGTGGATCTTCGGGGGCGTTGCAGGACTTTTGCAGCAGTCCAGACCGCCGTAAAGTGATCTGGACTGCTCCATCTGGTCCCCTTACACTACAACTCCCAGCATGCCCAGACAGCCCTTGGCGTCTGGGCATGCTGGGAGTTGCAGATTTGCAACATCTGGAGGTCCACAGTTTGGAGACCACTGTGCCCTTCCAGATGTTGCAAAACTACACATCCTCAGCATGCCCTTACTGTCCAGGCATGCTTAGAGTTGTAGTTCTGTAACATCTGGCCCTTCAAATGTTGAAGAACTACGACTCCCAGCATGCCTGGACAGTTTTGGCATACTGGCAGTTGTAGTTTTGCAACATCTGGAGGGCTACAGCTTGGACACCACTACACAGTGGTCCCCAAACTGTTCTCCTCCACCTGTTGCGTAACTACTACTCCCAATATGCCCTTCGGCTGTCTGGGCATGCTGGGAGTTGTGGTTTTGCAACAACTGGAGGCACACTGGTTGGGAAACATTGTCTGTTTCCTAACTCAGTGTTTCCCAACCTGTGTGCCTCCAGCTGTTGCAAAACTATAACTACCAGCATGCACTGATAGACCGTACAGGGTACATTCACATGGGCAGGGGGCTTGCAGTGAGTATCAGGCTGCAAGTTTGCGATGCCATTACAGAGCTAGCAGAACTGCAGCAGGATACCGCCTCTGACCGCCAGGGGGGTGTCTGCTCCAGTAAGGAGGGAGGGAGGAGTACAGGGCAGGCCAGACAGGTACTAGTGGTGGGGGACTCAATTATTAGGGGGACAGACAGGGCAATCTGTCACAAAGACCGGGATCGCCGAACAGTGTGCTGTCTGCCTGGCGCACGAGTTCGGCACATCGCGGATCGGGTTGACAGGTTGTTGGGCGGGGCTGGAGAGGACCCAGCAGTCATGGTACATATTGGCACCAATGACAAAGTAAGAGGTAGGTGGAGTGTCCTTAAAAATGATTTCAGGGACTTAGGCCGCAAGCTTAAGGCAAGGACCTCCAAGGTAGTCTTTTCTGAAATACTACCAGTACCACGAGCCGCACCAGAGAGGCAGCGGGAGATCAGGGAGGTAAACAAGTGGCTCAGAAGCTGGTGTAGGAAGGAAGGGTTTGGGTTCATGGAGAACTGGGCTGACTTCGCTGTCGGTTACCGGCTCTACCGTAGGGACGGGCTGCACCTCAATGGGGAGGGTGCAGCTTTGCTTGGGGAGAAGATGGCTAGAAGGGTGGAGGAGTGTTTAAACTAGGGACTTGGGGGGAGGGAACCTACAGCAAAGAGGGGGAAGATAGTGTAGATAGAGAGGTGGGAATTATAAATGTACCTGGGGGTGGAGCGGAGGGAGGGGTTAGAATAGTTAATAGGAATAGGCTTCATAGGAAAATAAAACTTACACCCTTGAATCCCATTAACCCCAATAACATAAAGGATGGAAATGTAAAGTGTATGTTCACAAATGCCAGAAGCCTAGCAAATAAAATGGGGGAGCTTGAGGCCTTGATACTGGAGGAACATATTGATATAGTTGGGGTCACTGAGACATGGCTGGACATGGCAAGGATAGAATGAACAGAAAAGGTGGTGGAGTCTGTCTGTATGTAAGAAATGGTATGAAAGTCAGTGTGAACGATGCCATAGTGTGTGATGATTCTGAGGATGTGGAATCATTGTGGGTAGAATTACAAAAGGAGGGAAATACTGAAAAAATAATATTTGGGGTAATCTACAGACCCCCTAATATCACTGAAGAGATAGAAGTTCGGCTTCATAAACAAATAGAGAGGGCCGCCCGGGCAGGTACAGTGGTAATAATGGGAGATTTTAACTATCCAGATATAGATTGGGGTCCGGGGTTGGCTAAAACTACAAAGGGGCGACAATTCCTAAATTTATTGCAGGATAATTTTATGGGCCAGTTTGTGGAGGACCCAACAAGAAGTGATGCCTTGTTGGATCTGATCATTTCCAACAACGCAGAGCTGGTTGGTAATGTAACTGTGCGGGAAAACCTTGGTAATAGCGACCACAATATAGTTACTTTTGACTTAAAATGTAGAAAACAAAGACAGACGGGGAAGGCAAAAACATATAACTTTAAAAAGGCAAATTTCCCTGGGCTGAGGGCTGCACTACAGGACATAGACTGGGGGGAGGTATTCTCAAATACTGATACAGAAGGTAAATGGGACATCTTTAAATCAACTCTAAATAACTATACAGCTAAATATATACCAAAGGGGAACAAATATAAACGATTGAAACTAAATCCTACATGGCTGACACATGATGTTAAAAGAGCAATAAACAGCAAAAAAATAGCCTTCAAAAAATACAAATCTGATGGGTCAGCGATAACATTTAAACAGTACAAGGAGCTTAATAAAATCTGTAAAAATGTAATAAAAACAGCAAAAATTCAAAATGAGAGACAGGTGGCCAAAGAAAGCAAAACTAATCCTAAATATTTTTTTAGATATATAAATGCAAAAAAACCAAGGACAGAGCATGTAGGACCCCTTAATAATGATAATGGGGAGGTTGTCACAGGCGATCAAGAGAAGGCGGAGCTACTGAATGGGTTCTTTAGTTCTGTATACACTATGGAAGTAGGAGCTGACATTGGCCAGGTCAGTGCTGGTAACACATCATGTAATGTACTGAACTGGCTTAATGTAGAGATGGTACAAGGTAAGTTAAGTGATATAAATGTAAGCAAATCCCCAGGACCGGATGGACTACACCCAAGAGTTCTTAGAGAGGTAAGTTCAGTAATATCTGTACCCCTGTTCATGATATTTAGAGATTCTCTGGTGTCTGGTATTGTGCCAAGGGACTGGCGCAAGGCGAATGTGGTGCCAATCTTCAAAAAGGGCTCTAGGTCTTCCCCAGGAAACTATAGACCGGTAAGTTTAACGTGCATTGTGGGTAAATTGTTTGAAGGACTTATAAGGGATTACATACAGGAATACATAGGGGATAATTGTATTATAAGTGATAGCCAGCATGGGTTTACTAAGGATAGAAGTTGTCAAACCAATCTAATTTGCTTTTATGAAGAGGTGAGTAGAAGCCTTGACAGAGGAATGGCTGTGGATATAGTGTTTCTGGATTTTGCTAAAGCATTTGATACTGTCCCTCATAGACGTCTGACAGGTAAGTTAAGGTCTTTGGGTTTGGAAATTTTAGTTTGTAACTGGATTGAACACTGGCTCATGGATCGTACCCAGAGAGTGGTGGTCAATGATTCGTACTCTGATTGGTCCCCGGTTATTAGTGGTGTACCCCAAGGTTCAGTACTGGGACCGCTGTTGTTTAATTTATTTATCAATGATATAGAGGATGGTATTAACAGCTCTGTTTCTATCTTTGCAGATGACACCAAGCTTTGTAGCACGGTACAGTCTATAGAGGATGTGCATAAGTTACAAGATGACTTGGATAGACTAAGTGTCTGGGCATCCACTTGGCAAATGAGGTTCAATGTGGATAAATGTAAAGTTATGCATCTGGGTACTAATAACCTGCATGCATCGTATGTCTTAGGGGGGATTAAACTGTCAGAGTCACTGGTAGAGAAGGATCTGGGTGTACTTGTAGATCACAGACTACAGAATAGCATGCAATGTCAGGCTGCTGCTTCCAAAGCCGGCAGGATATTGTCATGTATCAAAAGAGGCATGGACTCAAGGGACAGGGACATAATACTCCCCCTTTATAAAGCATTGGTACGGCCTCACCTGGAATATGCTGTTCAGTTTTGGTCACCTGTCCATAAAAGGGACACTGCGGAGTTGGAAAGGGTGCAGAGACGCGCGACTAAACTAATATGGGGCTTGGAACATCTTAGCTATGAGGAGCGATTAAAGGAGTTACAATTGTTTAGTCTTGAGAAGAGACGTTTAAGGGGGGATATGATAAACGTATATAAGTATATTAATGGCCCATACAAAAAATATGGAGAAAAACTGTTCCAGGTTAAACCCCCCCAAAGGACGAGGGGGCACTCCCTCCGTCTGGAGAAAAAAAAGTTTAGTCTCAAGGGGCGACACGCCTTCTTTACCGTGAGGACTGTGAATTTATGGAACGGTCTACCTCAGGAACTGGTCACAGCAGGAACAATTAACAGCTTTAAAACAGGATTAGATACATTCCTGGAACAAAATAAGATTAATGCTTATGAAGAAATATAAAATCTCATCCCTTCCCCAATATCGCGCCACACCCCTACCCCTTAATTCCCTGGTTGAACTTGATGGACATATGTCTTTTTTCGACCGTACTAACTATGTAACTATGTAACTATGATGCAGCAAATTTTGCGCGGCAGCTCAAACTCGCAGCGGGAAACTCGCTGTAATCCCCCGCCCGTGTGACTGTACCCGAAAAACACTACACTACACTAACACAAAATAAAATAAAAAGTAAAAAACACTACATATACATATACCCCTACACAGCCCTCCTCCCCAATAAAAATGAAAAACGTATGGTATGCCACTGTTTCCAAAATGGCGCCTCCAGCTGTTCCAAAACAACAACTACCAGTATTGCCGGACAGCTGTTGACTGTCCAAGCATGCTGGGAGTTTTGCAACAGCTGGAGGCACCCTGTTTGGGAATCACTGGCATAGAATACCCCTATGTCCACCCCTATGCAAATCCCTAATTCAGGCCTCAAATGCGCATGGCGCTCTCACTTTGGAGCCCTGTCGTATTTCAAGGGAACAGTTTAGGGCCACATATGGGGTATCGCTGTACTCGGGAGAAATTGCATTACAAATTTTGGGGGGCTTTTTCTCCTTTCACCCCTTATGAAAACGTGAAGTTGGGGTCTACACCAGCATGTTAGTGTAAAAAAATAAAATTTTTACACTAACATGCTGGTGTTGCCCTATACTTTTCCTTTTGAGGTAAAAGGGGAAAAAGCCCCCCAAAATTTGTAATGCAATTTCTCTCGACTACGGAGATACCCCATATGTGCATAGGCGCAAAGTGCTCTGGGGGCGCACAACAAGGCCCAGAAGGGAGAGTGCACTATGTACATTTGAGGTAATTTGCACAGGGGTGGCTGATTGTTACAGCGGTTTTGACAAACGCAAAATAAACAAAACCCCACATGTGACCCCATTTCGGAAGCTACACCCCTCACGTAATGAGGGGTGCAGTGAGAATTTACACCCCACTGGTGTCTGACAGATCTTTGGAACAGTGGGCAGTGCAAATTAAAAATGTTGTACAGCCCACTGTTCCAAAGATCTGACAGACACCAGTGGGGGGTAAATGCTCACAGTACCTCTTGTTACATTCCTCAAGTGGTCTAGTTTCCAAAATGGTATGCCATGTGGGGGTTATTTTGCTGTCCTGGCACCATAGGGGCTTCCTAAATGAGACATGCCCCAGAGCAAAATTTGCTCTCAAAAAGCCAAATATGACTCCTTCTCTTCTGAGCATTGTAGTTTGCCCGTAGTGCACTTCAGGTCAACTTATGGGGTACCTCCATACTCAGAAGAGATGGGGTTACAAATTTTGGGGGGTATTGTTTGCTATTAACCCTTGCAAAAATGTGAAATTTGGGTTGGAAACACACATTTCAGTGAATTTTTTTTTTTTTTTTACATATGCAAAAGTCGTGAAACACCTGTGGGGTATTAAGGCTCACTTAATTCCTTGTTACGTTCCTCAAGGGGTCTAGTTTCCAAAATGGTATGGCATGTGTTTTTTTTTTTTTTTTTTTTTTGCTGTTCTGGCACCATCGGGGCTTCCTAAATGCAACATGCCCCCCAAAAACCATTTCAGAAAAACGTACTCTCCAAAATCCCCTTGCCGCTCCTTCGCTTCTGAGCCCTCTACTGCGCCCACCGAACAATTTACATAGACATATGAGGTATGTGCTTACTCGAGAGAAATTGGGCTACAAATATAAGTACAGTAACTACCCGACATGCGATGGCCCCAACATATGATCAAATCGACATACAATGGCCTCTCAGAGGCCATCGCATGTCGATGTCAGCATCGACATACGATGCTTTTATATGTCGGGGCCATCGCATTAACTGCTATCCGACAGCGCAAAATGCTTCAGCTGCTGTCGGATAGCAGTTTAAGCATCCCGAACAGGTTCACTTACCTATCCCCGCTGCTCCGGGTCCACTTTGCGATCCTCCTGTGTTTTCTGCATCTTCTCCGGGGTCCGAGCCTCGCTTTCCGGCGTCGTTATTACGTCGCTGCACACGCCGTCCCGGTGCCGCAACGTAATAACGTCACCAGAAAGCGAAGCCCGGATACCGGAAAAGATGCGGCAAAAGCCGGAGGATCCCGAAGAAGACGCCGGAGCAGCGGGACAGCATCGGGAGCCCCTGGGACAGTATCGGGAGCGGTGAGGACGCGGTCCGGAGCGGCGGAGACAGGTGAGTATAACTTCCTATACTTTACATTGCACGAATCCCTCAACATACGATGGATTCGACAAACGATGGGTTGTTTGGAATGAATTGCCATTGTATGTTGAGGGACCACTGTATACATTTTCTCCTTTTACCCCTTGTAAAAATAAAAAAATTGGGTCTACAAGAACATGCGAGTGTAAAAAATGAAGATTGTGAATTTTCTCCTTCACTTTGCTGCTATTCCTGTGAAACACCTAAAGGGTTAAAACATTGACTGAATGTCATTTTGAATACTTTGGGGGGTGCAGTTTTTATAATGGGGTCATTTGTGGGGTATTTCTAAGATGAAGACCCTTCAAATCCACTTCAAACCTGAACTGGTCCCTGAAAAATAGGGAGTTTGAAAAATTTTTGAAAAATTGGAAAATTGCTGCTGAACTTTGAAGCCCTCTGGTGTCTTCCAAAAGTAAAAACATGTCAACTTTATGATGGAAATATAAAGTAGACATATTGCATATGTGAATAAAAAAAATTATTTGGAATATCCATTTTCCTTACAAGCAGAGAGCTTCAAAGTTAGAAAAATGCTAAATTTTTTAATTTTTCATCAAATTTTAAGATTTTTCACCAAGAAAGGATGCAAGTTGCCACAAAATTTTAACACTATGTTAAAGTAGAATATGTCACGAAAAAACAATCTCGGAATCAGAATGATAAGTAAAAGCATCCCAGAGTTATTAATGTTTAAAGTGACAGTGGTCAGATGTTCAAAAAATGGCCGGGTCCTAAGGTGTAATATGGCTGGGTCCTTAAGGGGTTAATGAAAATTCGTCAAACACCTATGGGGATGTTAAGGCTCACTATATACCCCTTGTTATGTTCCTTGAGGGGTGTCGTTTCCAAAATGGGGTCACATGTGGGTGTTTTCCTTTTTGCATTTATGTCAGAACTGCTGTAAAGTCAGCCACCCCTGTGCAAATCACTAATTTAGGCCTCAAATATACATGGCGCTCTCACTCCCGTACCCAGGAGAAATTGTGTTACAAATTTTGGGGGTCTTTTTCTCCTTTTTACCTCTTGTGAAAATGGAAAGTATGGGGGGGGGGGGCAACACCAGCATGTTAGTGAAAATTTTTTTTTTTTTTTTTTTTACACTAACATGCTGGTGTTGCCCCCAACTTTTGCTTTTCATAAGTGGTAAAATGATTTCTCCCGAATTCGAAAATACCCCCTATATGGCCCTAATCTGTTTCCTTGAAATACGACAGGGCTCTGAAGTGAGAGAGCGCCATGCACATTTAAGGTCTAAATTAGGCATTTACATGGGGGTGGACAAGGATGCAAGCATGGCGCTTGCATTCTGCAGCACAAATACCCTACGGCAAGTGTTTCCCAAACAGGGTGCCTCCAGCTATTGCAAAACTCCCAGAATGCCTGGACAGTCAATGGCTGTCCGGCAATACTGGGAATTGTTGTTTTGCAACAGCTGGAGCCTTCCATTTAGGAAACAGTGCAGTACCAGATGTTTTTCAATTTTATTGGGGGGGGGGGGGGGCAGTGTTAGGGTGTATGTATAGTGTTTTACTCTTTATTTCAGTGTAGTGTAGTTTTTAGGGTGCATTCAGACAGACAATGGCTTACAGCGAGTTTCCAGCTGGGAGTTTCAGCAGCAGCAGTAATTTTGCCACAGCTCAAACTTGCACCAGGAAACTCACTGTAAATGCCTACCCGTGTGAATGTACCCTGTACATTCACATGGGGGGAGGGGTGTGCAAACCTCCAGACAGAGTCAGCGTTAGGGGAGGGCAACCCAGGCAATTGCCTAGGGCCCCCATCCCCCAGGGGGCCCCCTGACGGCTGCTCAGTAGGGGGGGGCAACTGTTTTAAAGTGTCCGCAGTGCCGGCTGCTTGTTAAAGATAAGCAACCCGGCCACGGTTGCTTTAAAACCGTGACCAGCGGCAAACCCGGACACTTCTGCTTTCACTATTTTTCACATTTCCTTACCTGGCCGCGCTCCACAGGCTCAGGTAATGCGGCGGGTTTTGTGGGCTGTGTGAATATTATGACGAGTGACGTGTCCTGCCGGGTCCTCTATGCGGCGTCAGGGATGTCACTCCTCATTTCCTGCAGCGCCGGTGTAGTGAAAAAAACTGTGTCGTGAAGCGTTCTGTGTCCGACTGCAGGAAATGAGGAGTGACGTCCCTGACGCAGCATAGAAGACCCGGCAGGAGAGGTCACTCGTCATATTATCCACACAGCCCACAAGACCCTCCACATTACCTGAGCCTGCGGAGCGCGACCAGGTAAGGAAATAGAAAAAGTAGGGGGGGGGAGAGGGAACTATACTGCCAACCTAATGTGGAACATACTGCCAACCTAATGGGGGGGGGACTGCAACCTAATGTGGGGGGAACATACTGCCAACCTAATGGGGGGGGGACTACAACCTAATGTGGGAGAACTATACTGCCAACCTAATGTGGGGATCTAAACTGCCAACCTAATGTGGGGAAACTATACTGTCTACCTAATGTGGGGGAACTATACTGTCTACCTAGTGTGGGGGAACATACTGCCAACTTAATGTGGGGGAACTATACTGCCAACCTAATGTGGGGGAACTATACTGCCAACCTAATGTGGGGGAACTATACTGTCTACCTAATGTGGGGGAACTACAACCTAATGTGGGGGAACATACTGCCAACCTAATGTGGGGGAACTACAACCTAATGTGGGGTGAACTGTACTGCCAACCTAATGTGGGGGAACTACAACCTAATGTGGGGGAACTATACTGCCAACCTAATGTGGGGGGAACTATACTGCCAACCTAATGTGGGGGGAACTATACTGCCAACCTAATGTGGGGGGAACTATACTGCCAATCTACTGTGGGGGAACTATACTGCCAATCTAATGTGGGGGGAACTATACTGCCAACCTAATGTGGGGGAACTATACTGCCTATCTAATGTGGGGGCACTATACTGCACCTAATGTGGGGGAACTATACAAAAATATAAAATTGTACTATTCTGATCCCTATAACTCTTTTATTTTTCTGTATATGGGGATGTATGAGGGACATTTTTTGCGCTGTGATTTGTAGTTTTTATCGGCACCATTTTTGTTTTGATGGGACTTTTCAATTGTTTTTTTTTAGATATTGCAATGTGCAAATCTGGTTAGTGCACTATTACGAATTTTGGGGCCCCTCTTTTGATTTTGCCTAGGGGCACGCTAAGCCTAAAACCGACCCTGCCTCCCGCTGTTGCAAAACTACAACTCCCAGCCTGCACTGACAGACAGACTGTGCATGCTGGGAGTTGTAGTTTTGCCACAGCTGGAGGCACACTGGTGGGGAAACAGAATTAGGTAACAGACTAACTCAGTGCCTTCCCACCAGTGTGACTCCAGCTATGGCAAAATTACAACTCCTCAGCATGCACGGTCTGTCAGTGCATGCTGAGGAGTTGTAGTTTTACAACAGCTGGAGGCACACTGGTTGTGAAACTTTAACCCTTTAAGGACCCAGCCATTTTACACCTTAGGACCCGGCCATTTTTTGCACATCTGACCACTGTCACTTTAAACATTAATAACTCTGGAATGCTTTTAGTTATCATTCTGATTCCAAGATTGTTTTTTCGTGACATACTCTACTTTAACATAGTGGTAAAATTTTGTGGTATCTTGCATACTTTCTTTGTGAAAAATCCCAAAATTTGATGAAAAATTTGAAAATGTAGCATTTTTCTAACTTTGAAGCTCTCTGCTTGTAAGGAAAATGGATATTCCCCCCAAAAAAAATTTTTATTCACGTATACAATATGTCCACTTTATGTTTACATCATAAAATTGACGTGTTTTTACTTTTGGAAGACACCAGAGGGCTTCAAAGTTCAGCAGCAATTTTCCAATTTTTCACAAAATTTCCAAACTCACAATTTTTCAGGGACCAGTTCAGGTTTGAAGTGGATTTGAAGGGTCTTCATATTAGAAATACCCCACAAATTACCCCATTATAAAAACTGCACCCCCCAAAGTATTCAAAATGACATTCAGTCAGCGTTTTAACCCTTTAGGTGTTTCACAGGAATAGCAGCAAAGTGAAGGAGAAAATTCACAATCTTCATTTTTTACACTCGCATGTTCTTGTAGACCCAATTTTTGAATTTTTACAAGGGGTAAAAGGAGAAAATTTATACTTATATTTGTAGCCCAATTTCTCTCGAGTAAGCACATACCTCATATGTCTAGGTAAAGTTTTCAGCGGGCGCAGTAGAGGGCTCAGAAGCGAAGGAGCAACAAGGGGATTTTGGAGAGTAAGTTTTTTTGAAATGGTTTATGGGGGGCATGTTGCATTTAGGAAGCCCCTATGGTGCCAGAACAGCAAAAAAAAACACATGGCATACCATTTTGGAAACTAGACCCCTTGAGGTACGTAACAAGGAATAAAGTGAGCCTTAATACCCCATAGGTGTTTCACGACTTTTGCATATTTAAAAAAATAAAATTTCACTAAAATGTGTGTTTCCCCCCAAATTTCACATTTTTGCAAGGGTTAATAGCAGAAAATACCCCCAAAAAATTGTAACCCCATCTCTTCTGAGTATGAAGGTACCCCATAAGTTGACCTGAAGTGCACTACGGGCGAACTACAATGCTCAGAAGAGAAGGAGTCATATTTGGCTTTTTGAGAGCAAATTTTGCTCGGGGGCATGTTGCATTTAGGAAGCTTCTATGGTGCCAGAACAGCAAAATAACCCCCACATGGCATACCATTTTGGAAAATAGACCTCTTGAGGAATGTAACAAGGCATAAAGTGAGCATTTACCCTCACTGGTGTCTGTCAGATCTTTGGAACAGTGGGCTGTACAAAATTTTTAATTTGCACAGCCCACTGTTCCAAAGATCTGTCAGACACCAGTGGGGTGTAAATTCTCACTGCACCCCTCATTACATTCCGTGAGGGGTGTAGTTTCTGAAATGGGGTCACATGTGGTTTTTTTTTTTTTGCGTTTGTCAAAACCGCTGTAACAATCAGCCACCCCTGTGCAAATCACCTCAAATGTACATAGTGCACTCTCCCTTCTGGGCCTTGTTGTGCGCCCCAGAGCACTTTGCGCCCACATATGGGGTATCTCCGTAGTCGGGAGAAATTGCATTACAAATTTTGGGGGGCTTTTTTCCCCTTTACCTCTTGTCAAAATGAAAAGTATAGGGCAAAACCAGCATGTTATTGTAAAAAAATTTATTTTTTTACACTAACATACTGGTGTAGACCCCAACTTCACCTTTTCATAAGGGGTGAAAGGAGAAAAAGACCCCCAAAATTTGTTAGGCAATTTCTCCCGAGTATGGCGATACCCCATATGTGGCCCTAAACTGTTGCCTTGAAATACGACAGGGCTCCAAAGTGAGAGCACTATGCGCATTTGAGGCCTGAATTAGGGATTTGCATAGGGGTGGACATAGGGGTATTCTACGCCAGTGATTCCCAAACAGGGTGCCTCCAGCTGTTGCAAAACTCCCAGCATGCTTGGACAGTCAACGGCTGTCCGGCAATACTGGGAGTTGTTGTTTTGCAACAGCTGGAGGCTCCATTTTGGAAAGAGTGGCGTACCAGACATTTTTCATTTTTATTGGGGAGGGGAGGGGGGCTGTGTAGGGGTATGTGTATATGTAGTGTTTTTTACTTTTTATTTTATTTTGTGTTAGTGTAGTGTAGTGTTTTTAGGGTACAGTCACACGGGCGGGGGATTACAGCGAGTTTCCCGCTGCGAGTTTGAGCTGCCGCGCAAAATTTGCTGCATTGCAAACTTGCAGCCTGATACTCACTGTAAGCCCCCTGCCCATGTGAATGTACCCTGTACATTCACAGGGGAGGGGGGACCTCCAGCTGTTGGAAAACTACAACTCCCAGCATGCACAGTCTATCAGTGCATGCTGGTAGTTATAGTTTTGCAACAGCTGGAGGCACACGGGTTGGGAAACACTGAGTTAGGAAACAGACAATGTTTCCCAACCAGTGTGCCTCCAGCTGTTGCAAAACCCCAACTCCCAAACAATCTCAGGCATGCTGGGAGTAGTAGTTCGACAACATCTTTAGAGCCAGATGTTGCCGAACTACAACTCCCAGCATGCTTGGAGTTGTAGTTTTGCAACATCTGGAGGACTACAGTTTGCAGACCACTAATACAGTGGTTCCCAATCTGTGCCCTTCCAGATGTTGCAAAACTACAACTCCCAGTATGCCAAAACTGTCCAGGCATGCTGGGAGTTGGAGTTCTGCAACATCTGAAGGGCCAGATGTTGCAGAACTACAACTCCCAGCATGCCTGGACAGTAAGGGCATGCTGAGGATGTGTAGTTTTGCAACATCTGGAAGGGCACAGTGGTCTCCAAACTGTGGACCTCCAGAAGTTGCAAAACTGCAACTCCCAGCATGCCCAGACGCCAAGGGCTGTCTGGGCATGCTGGGAGTTGTAGTATACAGGGTCCCATTACAGCAATGCATGTCGCTTTACGGCGACGTGCATTGCTGTAAAGGGCCCGACCGTGGCTGAAGATCAACTCACCTGTCGCCGCCGCCGCCTTCATCGCCGGGATCCGGGTCTTCAGGGACGAGGTAAGTACCGGGGCCGGTCCCCAGCACTCCCCCGTACCCCGCCGCGTCCTCCGGTCTTCCTCCCGTCCTCTCTGGACTTTCAGGGGCCGGGCAGGGCGGGAGGAAGTAACTGCCCCCCCCCCCTGCGATTGGTCGGTTAACTAACCGACGGATCGCAGGGAATAGGAGGAGGTGGCAGGTTTGCCACCTCGCTCCTATACTTCAGCATGGTCCTGGCTGTCTGTGACAGCCGGGATCATGCAAAATTGCCGGACGGTCGGGTCCCAGAGACCCGATCAGCCCGGTATCACCGCAGATCGTAAGGGAAATCGCCGACATGGGGGGCCTACATGGCCCCCCTCGGCGTTTGCCCTGGATGCCTGCTGAAGCATTTCAGCAGGCATCCGGTTCCGATCTCTGCCCGGCACCGGAAAACGCCCGGACGTACGGGGACTTCCTGGGTCCTTAAAGCCCAGGGTGCGGGGACGTCCCTGTACGTCCTGGGTCCTTAAGAGGTTAATTTAGGAAACAGACTCTAACTCAGTGTTTCCCAACAAGTGTGCCTTTCAGCTGTTGCAAAACTATAACTCCCAGCATGCACTGACAGCCGAAGGGCATGCTGGTAGTTGTAGTTATGCATGCAACAACTGAAGGAGAACAGTTTGGAGAACACTGTATAGTAGACTCCAAACTGTGGACCTCCAGATGTTGCAAAACTACAATTTCAAGTATACCCAGACTGTTCAGGCATCCTGGGAATTGTAGTTCGGCAACATCTGAAGAGCCAGATGTTGCAGAACTGCAACACCCAGTATGCCTGACAGTTTGGGCATGTTGGGAATTGTAGTCTTGCAACATCTGGAGGTCCACAGTTTGGAGACCACGGTATAGTGGTCTCCAAACTGTGCCTCTCCAGATGTTGCAAAACTACAACTCCCAGTATGCCAAGACTATCCATGCATGCTGGGAGTTGTAGTTCTGCAACATTTGAAGGGCCAGATTTTACAGAACTACAACTCCCAGCATGCCTGGACTGTCTGGGCATGCTGAGAGTTGTAGTTTTACAACATCAGGAGGACCACAGTTTGGAGACCATTGCACAGTGGTCTCCAATCTGTTGCCCTCCAGATGTTGTAAAACTACAACTTCCAGCACGCCCAGACAGCCATGCTGGGAGTTGTAGTTTTGCAACATCTTAGGTGCCATAGTTGAAGATCACTTACCAGCGATCTTCATACTGTGGCCTGCCCACACCGATCGTCCCCGCCACTGGTCACGTGATTGTTGTTCCAACATCCTGCAGCCGCCGCCGGCTGTAACTGACGCGCATCCTCCGTTACCCCCGCTCTGCCCGTACTTCTATTAGTGGGCAGAGCCCCCTCCTCTCATTGGTCAGTCAGTCCTGACATACCAATGGCAGGGGATAGGAGGAAGGGTCACCACTGTCTCGTCAAATCACAGCCATTGCGTTTATGGGGGGTCTCAGGATCCCCCTGGACGATGTCACGGGATGCCTGCTGAATGATTTCAGCAGATATCCCATTCCAGTCACCACCCTCCATCCTTAAGTACCAGGACCAGTGTCTGTGCGGCCTTCCTCCCCAACAGGTTAAAGTCTCAAGGGCCTAGATACTGTGAAAGGCCAGGCAAAAGTACTCACCTGCTGGTGTTGTACACAAATACTTTTTTAAGCGTACTGCAGCGCATTGTTCTCCCCTCATAAGTGCATACCACATACGTACATCAAAGTGGTGTACTATTTTGTTCCTGTTAAAGTCTCAAGGGCCTAGATACTAAGAAAGGCAAGGCAAAAGTACGCACTGGCTAGTGTTGTACACAAATACTTTTTTATGCGTACTGTAGCGCATTGTCCTCCCCTCATTAGTGCATAGCACATACGTACATCTAAGTGGTGTACTAGGTGGTGTGGGAGGTGGTGTTGCGAGCATTCAGGCTCCTGAAGCTAACACTGTTGAGGAACCTGAAGAGGACATCAGTGACGTCCAGACACAACTCGATGATGATGAAGCCGATCGCACTTGGGAGCCGGGTTCAGAAGGGGCTTCATCATCATCAGGAAAAGAAAGTTGCAGGTTGCCGTGAGGCAGCAGCTGAGCCAGCAATGTGGTAGCATGTTTGGCAGTCAGCATGGTGGCATAAGTGGAAAATCTGGAGCCAAACACAGAAGCCTACCTCCCCGGGAGGTAGTGAAACAGGGGCTCCTGGAGTCAGTGGCAGTAGAAGTAAATCAGTGTGGGCTGTTGGTGGGAAAATCAGCTACTGGGCGGTGTGGCAGTTTTTCATCAAGCATCTGGAGGAGGTTAACATGGCCACATGCAAGATGTGTCGGCAGAAGGTGAAGCGTAGCCAGAGTCCCAATGTTGGCACCACGGCCCTGCATCAACATATGCAGTGTCACCATAAAGCAGCCTGGGAGAACCGTAGCTCAGATGTGGTGGTCCAGGCTGCTGCATCACCCAGTGGCACGCTGTTTCAGCCAGCCAAGGCTCCACAGCCAAGGCCTCAGCCAAAGGGAGCTGTGTGTCATACCCATCTTCTGTCACTCCATGGCTTGTGCCGAGCCGTGGTGGAGAGTCTCAAGCCGTCATTTCTTTGCGAATTTGGCAGTACCAACCCTGCACAATAATGTGAAATAGAAGGTGGGCCAGTCCTTGAGCCTGTCGGTGTGTACCAAAGTGCACGGCAGTGCCGATGTGTGGAGCTGTAACTACGGTCAGGGACAATACGTGTCTTCAACGGCCAACTGGGTGAATATGGTTCCTGCACAGCCACAACAGCAACTTGGACAGATCACGCAGCTTCCGCCTCCACGCTCTCAGGCCATTGGTCCTGTGACAGTATACGACTCCACCTCCTCATCCTCCACCATCTCCTCAGCCTCCACTGCACGGACAAGTCTCATTGCCCCTCCAGCATATCATGTGTGCAGGGCATGGCGGTGTCACGTTGTTCTTCACTTGGTTTGCCTTCGCGAAAAGAGTCACACAGGGGAGGAACTGCTAAAAGTTATTCATACAGAAATCGAATAATGGCTTACTCCACGAAAACTGGAAATGAGAACCATGGTGACCGACAACGGGAAGAACATTTTGTGTGCTTCGACAAGGAAGGCTGAGCCTTGCGCCCTGAATGGCACACATGTTCAATCTGGTTGTCAAGCGGTTCCTGTTCCCCCCATTTACAAGACATCCTAATAATGGGAAGGAAACTTTGCATGCACTTCAGCAACTCGTGCATAAATTCAAATTAAATGAAATAAAAATTACATAAAAAAATCAATACCTGTGTGTATATAAACCCCCCCCCCTGAGAAGTGCGTGCTATGCATGATGAAACCGCGCAAGCGCGGTGAAATGCGTCGCATTGGATTAAATCTGTTCGTTACCTACCTGGCTTCTCTTGTTCCCTTCTTGGTCAGCGTCCAAATTCCTGTATTCATGAAGTCTCCTATATATTTCTACTGTCTTCAGGAAGGCTGCAGACCTACATCATCAAATAAACGTATATCCTTGTTGTGTGGGAACGTACACAACCTGGCAGGGTGAGCCCCTCCTTCCCACACACCTGTGATCCCGTTGATACTCCACAAGGGAGCGTCTGTTCTTCTTTTGTTTTACATCACTATTGAGGCTATATGAGGCTATATTCCGCCACCTCCAGGCTGTGTCATTCAGCCACTATATGGTCTCCTCATGCTGCCGCAAACTCCAGGCTGTCTCATTCAGGCACTATATGCTGCCACCAACTACAGGCTGTGTCATTCAGCCACTATATGGCCTCTTCATGCCTCTGCCACCTCCAAGCTGTGTCATTCATCCATTATATGTTCTCGTTATGCTGCCGCAAACTCCAGGCTGTGTCATTCAGCCACTATATGCTGCCACCAACTCCAGGTTGTGTCATTCAGCCACTATATGTTCTCCTCATTCTGCCATCACCTCCTCGCTGTGTCATTAAGCCACTATATGTTCTCCTTATGCTGCTGCCACTTCCATGCTGTGTCATTCAGCCACTATATGTTCTCCTAATGTTGCTGCAAACTCCAGGCTGTGTCATTCAGCCACTATATGTTCTCCTCATGCTGCTGCCACCTCCACGCTGTGTCATTCAGCCACTATATGGTCTCCTCATACTGCCACCACCTCCACACTGTGTCATTCCGCCACTAGATGTTCTCCTCATACTGCTGCCACCTCTACGAGGTGTCATTCAGCCACTATACTGTATGTTCTCCTCATGCTGTCCTAAACTCCAGGCTGTGTCATTCAGCCACTAGATGCTGCCGCCAACTCCATGCTGTGTCATTCAGCCACTATATGGTCTTCTCATGCTGCCGCCAACTCCAGGCTGTGTCATTCAGCCACTATATGTTTTCCTCATGCTGCCGCCACCTCCACGCTGTGTCATTCAGCCACTATGTGGTGTCCTCATACTGATGCCACCTCCAGGCTATGTCATTGTGCCGCTCTGCAACAGTGATGCCTCTAATTTGCATGTCATACTAAAAAACAGTATTATTTCACTAACCCAGCACACACCCTATGTGTGTTACAGCAAGGCAAAGTGTTCTGCAGCCCTATTGTGGCTCTCTGTAGGCCAGAAATAGCCATTTTTAATAGCATTGCGGACCGAACTGAAATAAATTCGGACCAAACTAAATTTTTTCGGAAAATTCGGCAAATCGGCCAAATCGAATTTTTCAAAATTCTCTAATCATAACATTTTCAATTTTGCACCTACAGACCCATATAATGGCTTATTTTTTGCACCACCAATTGGTCCTCATAATGACATCAATCATTTTGTCATTTTTGGGGGCTTCTGATTCTATGCAGTGCACTTTTCAATAAAAGTGACACCATATATTTATTCTGTAGGTCCATATGGTTACAATGATACCGTATTTATATAGGTTTTCTTTATTTTACTACTTAAAAAATTATAACTACATGTACCAAAATTTGTATGTTTAAAATTGTCCTTTTATGACCCCTATTTTTCGGTATAGGGGGTGATATGAGGGTTAATTTTTGTGCTGTGATCTGAAGTTTTTATTGGTACCATGAATGTTTTGATCTGAATTTTTGATCACTTTTTATACATTTTTTTAGGGTTTTACATCACTATTGAGGCTATATGAGGCTATATTCCGCCACCTCCAGGCTGTGTCATTCAGCCACTATATGGTCTCCTCATGCTGCCGCAAACTCCAGGCTGTCTCATTCAGGCACTATATGCTGCCACCAACTACAGGCTGTGTCATTCAGCCACTATATGGCCTCTTCATGCCTCTGCCACCTCCAAGCTGTGTCATTCATCCATTATATGTTCTCGTTATGCTGCCGCAAACTCCAGGCTGTGTCATTCAGCCACTATATGCTGCCACCAACTCCAGGTTGTGTCATTCAGCCACTATATGTTCTCCTCATTCTGCCATCACCTCCTCGCTGTGTCATTAAGCCACTATATGTTCTCCTTATGCTGCTGCCACTTCCATGCTGTGTCATTCAGCCACTATATGTTCTCCTAATGTTGCTGCAAACTCCAGGCTGTGTCATTCAGCCACTATATGTTCTCCTCATGCTGCTGCCACCTCCACGCTGTGTCATTCAGCCACTATATGGTCTCCTCATACTGCCACCACCTCCACACTGTGTCATTCCGCCACTAGATGTTCTCCTCATACTGCTGCCACCTCTACGAGGTGTCATTCAGCCACTATACTGTATGTTCTCCTCATGCTGTCCTAAACTCCAGGCTGTGTCATTCAGCCACTAGATGCTGCCGCCAACTCCATGCTGTGTCATTCAGCCACTATATGGTCTTCTCATGCTGCCGCCAACTCCAGGCTGTGTCATTCAGCCACTATATGTTTTCCTCATGCTGCCGCCACCTCCACGCTGTGTCATTCAGCCACTATGTGGTGTCCTCATACTGATGCCACCTCCAGGCTATGTCATTGTGCCGCTCTGCAACAGTGATGCCTCTAATTTGCATGTCATACTAAAAAACAGTATTATTTCACTAACCCAGCACACACCCTATGTGTGTTACAGCAAGGCAAAGTGTTCTACAGCCCTATTGTGGCTCTCTGTAGGCCAGAAATAGCCATTTTTAATAGCATTGCGGACCGAACTGAAATAAATTCGGACCAAACTAAATTTTTTCGGAAAATTCGGCAAATCGGCCAAATCGAATTTTAAAAAATTCTCTAATCATAACATTTTCAATTTTGCACCTACAGACCCATATAATGGCTTATTTTTTGCACCACCAATTGGTCCTCATAATGACATCAATCATTTTGTCATTTTTGGGGGCTTCTGATTCTATGCAGTGCACTTTTCAATAAAAGTGACACCATATATTTATTCTGTAGGTCCATATGGTTACAATGATACCGTATTTATATAGGTTTTCTTTATTTTACTACTTAAAAAATTATAACTACATGTACCAAAATTTGTATGTTTAAAATTGTCCTTTTATGACCCCTATTTTTCGGTATAGGGGGTGATATGAGGGTTAATTTTTGTGCTGTGATCTGAAGTTTTTATTGGTACCATGAATGTTTTGATCTGAATTTTTGATCACTTTTTATACATTTTTTTAGGGTATACAAAGTGACCAAAAAATACACAATTTTGGACTTTAGAATTTTTTTACATGTACGCCATTGACCGTGTGGTTTAATTAACCTTATCTTTTTATAGTCCGGACATTTCCGCACGCGGTGATACCACATATGTTTATTTTTATTATGTTTATATATTTTTTATATGGAATTTCGGAAAAGGGAGGTGATTTAAACTTATAATATGTAAGGGGTTAATGTGTGTGTTTTTAAACTTTTTTAAACTTTTCTTTTATACTTTTAGTCCCCTTAGGGGACTTTTAGGAGGAATCATTAGATTCCTCATACAGATCAATGTGATTCCATAGATCCACATTGATCTGTGTGCTCTGAGCTTGATTGATAAAGCCTGGTCATGCCAGCGGCGATCTAAAGGGTTAATAGTCGGCCACGGCGATCACCGCATGTTGGCTATTAACGCCGGCCCTAAGCTACAAGAATCAGCTAGGGGCCGGCCGGTATGGCATGGGCAGGAGGACAATAAGTTCAAATACAACTTTATTACCAATTATTCGGCTGGACACTCTAAAATATGAATGGTGGAAAAATTGATGGACCCATTTCTAAACAAACTAATCCCTGAAAACCCCAATTTAACATACAGAAGAGCAAGAACAATAAAGAGCATCATAGCCCCTAGACTCAAAGAAGAACAAAAACACTCCATCAATGATGGTGATAATAATCCGGGTCACTCCGAGAAAATAAAATCTGGATGCTACAGAAGTGGGATGAAGGCATGCAAACTATGCACGAATATCAACCATGGGGCATCCACATATATGAGCAATAGTACAGGTGAGAAATTTAACATCAATACTAGACTAAATTGCTCATCCACATATGTTATCTATTTGATTGAGTGTGAATGCAAATTACAATATATTGGAAGGACAATGCAACAGTTGAGGACCAGAATGAACAATCATCACCACAATGTCGTTCATAACTTCATTAAACACAGCATTTCACGTCATGCTACTGTATTCCATAACAGCAACTTTGCAGCTTTCACAGTGACAGCCATAGAACAAATACCGGAAAATACACAGGACCGCTTTGCAATTTAAAAAAAGACGTGAGTCATATTGGATTTTTAAAATGAACTTGTTGCACCCATATGGTCTAAATGAAGGGATTGAAAACATCTAACATTGGCTCTCTTTTCCACATTAACCAGCCTCTTGGATTATTTTGTCCTTGAATCCGACAAAACCGGATTATACACCATACCTTGATTTATTATATTAATAACCCTTTTCCTGCCAACCGCTCCAGTCTTGAAACACGTCTGTTCATTTGGCACTATGAATAAATAGAATATTGTTTTAAAACATCACTTAATGTGATTCTACTTATACAAATTGCTCTGAAGGCACCCGGACCTTTTCTTTGGAATATTTCTTGTTAGAAGGTGAATCTTTGGCCCAAGCTGAGGTTCAATGTACTCTGGATCAAGTTGTCATAAAGAATATCTCTGCAATTTGTTCCTTTCAGCTTTCCCTTAACCCTGACCAGTCTCCCTGTCCCAGTCACTGAAAGTACCCCCACAACATGGCGCTGCCAACTGGTATTCGGCAGGTGATGAGCAATAGCCTAGCTTCCTCCATACATGATGCATAAAATTGAGGGAAAAAGTAAAATCATTGGGGGGCATTTACTAAGGGGTTTAGTCAGTTTTTTCTGACTATTTTTGGCGCAAAATTGTCGCAATTGCGCCTACCCTATAAATTGTGCGACTTTCCCTAGCAAGAGCTAGAAAGTCAAAAAAAAATTTCCCGCTTAATTTACGCAAGTTTTCAGTTTTGACTTGCAGTGGTCAGGAATTTATTAACTGAGACAGTCGCAGTTGCGCAATAAACTGTCGCAACGGCCATAAAAATTGACTAAATTTACTCCAGCTCCAACATGGAGCAGGAAAAGCTGCTGCCGCCCGGGCTCCGACATACTTTCTCCCCGCTGCCCTCACTGCGCTACCGGGACACTACAGTGATTTATATCCCCCCCTCTCACCTGCCAGCGCCACACAACTCCCATCTGTCTGCTGTTGCAAGACTACAAGTCCCAGCATGGCCTTACAGTGAGGACACGCTGGGAGTTGTAGTCTTGTAGCAGCGGGAGCTGAGCGGCGCGGGCGGGAGACAAGGGGGGGGGGGGTAGCGGGGAGGCCGTATGAGGAGCCCGGGCGGGAGACAAGGGGGGTAGCGGGGAGACCGTATGAGGAGCCCGGGCGGCTGCACTGTAATGTCAGCCCGGGCTCCTGCCCTGAGAGCCATAGGCTTTGGCTGTCAGGGCATGCTGGGTGTTGTAGTTTTGCAACAGCTGGAGGGCCACAGTTTGCAGACCACTGGTGTGTGGTCTGTAAACTGTAGTCCTCCAGCTGTTGCAAAACTAAACAGCTGAAGGGGACCGGCGAAGAAGTTCACTTACCCTTCCGAGGCTCCAGCGACGATCGCTGACGGAGATCGTCGCGCGGCAGTGTCGTGCAGCGCTGGATCCTACGGAAGCCGGTAAGTTGCGCAAGCTTCCCAACCAGGGTGCCTCCAAATGTTGCAAGACTACAACTCCCAGCATGCCTGGACACCCTTTGGCTGTCCGGGCATGCTGGGAGTTGTAGTTTTGCAACAGCTGGAGGCACCCTTGCTGGGAAACACTGGCCTAAAACAGTGTTTCCCAACCAGGGTGCCTCCAGATGTTGCAAGACTACAACTCCCAGCATGCCTGGACAGCCATTGGCTGTCCGGGCATGCTGGGAGTTGTAGTTTTGCAACAGCTGGAGGCACCCTTGTTGGGAAACACTGGCCTAAAACAGTGTTTCCCAACCAGGGTGCCTCCAGATGTTGCAAGACTACAACTCCCAGCATGCCTGGACAGCCATTGGCTGTCCAGGCATGCTGGGAGTTGTAGTTTTGCAACAGCTGGAGGGCCACAGTTTGCAGATCCCTGGTTTGTGGTCTGTAAACTGTAGTCCTCCAGCTGTTGCAAAACTAAACAGCTGAAGGGGACCGGCGAAGAGGTTCACTTACCCTTCCGAGGCTCCAGCGACGATCGCTGTCGGAGATCGTCGCGCGGCACTGTCGCGCGGCAGTGTCGTGCAGCGCTGGATCCTACGGAAGCCGGTAAGTTGCGCAGGCTTCCCAACCAGGGTGCCTCCAGTTGTTGCAAGACTACAACTCCCAGCATGCCTGGACAGCCTTTGACTGTCCAGGCATGCTGGGGCTTGTAGTTTTGCAACATCTGGAGGCACCCTGGTTGGGAAACACTGTTTTAGGCCAGTGTTTCCCAGCCAGGTTGCCTCCAGATGTTGCAAAACTACAACTCCCAGCATGCCTAGACAGCCTTTGAATGTCCAGGCATGCTGGGACTTGTAGTTTTGCAACATCTGGAGGCACCCTGGTTGGGAAACACTGTTTTAGGCCAGTGTTTCCCAGCCAGGTTGCCTCCAGATGTTGCAAAACTACAACTCCCAGCATGCCTAGACAGCCTTTGACTGTCCAGGCATGCTGGGGCTTGTAGTTTTTCAACATCTGGAGGCACCCTGGTTGGGAAACACTGGCCTAAAACAGTGTTTCCCAACCAGGGTGCCTCCAGATGTTGGGAAACACTGGCCTAAAACAGTCACCCTGGTTGGGAAACACTGTTTTAGGCCAGTGTTTCCCAACCAGGGTGCCTCCAGATGTTGCAAGACTACAACTCCCAGCATGCCTGGACAGCCTTTGACTGTCCAGGCATGCTGGGGCTTGTAGTTTTGCAACATCTGGAGGCACCCTGGTTGGGAAACACTGTTTTAGGCCAGTGTTTCCCAGCCAGGTTGCCTCCAGATGTTGCAAAACTACAACTCCCAGCATGCCTAGACAGCCTTTGAATGTCCAGGCATGCTGGGACTTGTAGTTTTGAAACATCTGGAGGCACCCTGGTTGGGAAACACTGTTTTAGGCCAGTGTTTCCCAGCCAGGTTGCCTCCAGATGTTGCAAAACTACAACTCTCAGCATGCCTAGACAGCCTTTGACTGTCCAGGCATGCTGGGGCTTGTAGTTTTTCAACATCTGGAGGCACCCTGGTTGGGAAACACTGGCCTAAAACAGTGTTTCCCAACCAGGGTGCCTCCAGATGTTGGGAAACACTGGCCTAAAACAGTCACCCTGGTTGGGAAACACTGTTTTAGGCCAGTGTTTCCCAACCAGGGTGCCTCCAGATGTTGCAAGACTACAACTCCCAGCATGCCTGGACAGCCTTTGACTGTCCAGGCATGCTGGGGCTTGTAGTTTTGCAACATCTGGAGGCACCCTGGTTGGGAAACACTGTTTTAGGCCAGTGTTTCCCAGCCAGGTTGCCTCCAGATGTTGCAAAACTACAACTCCCAGCATGCCTAGACAGCCTTTGACTGTCCAGGCATGCTGGGACTTGTAGTTTTGCAACATCTGGAGGCACCCTGGTTGGGAAACACTGTTTTAGGCCAGTGTTTCCCAGCCAGGTTGCCTCCAGATGTTGCAAAACTACAACTCCCAGCATGCCTAGACAGCCTTTGACTGTCCAGGCATGCTGGGACTTGTAGTTTTGCAACATCTGGAGGCACCTTGGTTGGGAAACACTGTTTTATTCCAGTGTTTCCCAGCCAGGTTGCCTCCAGATGTTGCAAAACTACAACTCCCAGCATGCCTAGACAGCCTTTGACTGTCCAGGCATGCTGGGGCTTGTAGTTTTGCAACATCTGGAGGCACCCTGGTTGGGAAACACTGTTTTAGGCCAGTGTTTCCCAGCCAGGTTGCCTCCAGATGTTGCAAAACTACAACTCCCAGCATGCCTAGACAGCCTTTGAATGTCCAGGCATGCTGGGACTTGTAGTTTTGAAACATCTGGAGGCACCCTGGTTGGGAAACACTGTTTTAGGCCAGTGTTTCCCAGCCAGGTTGCCTCCAGATGTTGCAAAACTACAACTCTCAGCATGCCTAGACAGCCTTTGACTGTCCAGGCATGCTGGGGCTTGTAGTTTTTCAACATCTGGAGGCACCCTGGTTGGGAAACACTGGCCTAAAACAGTGTTTCCCAACCAGGGTGCCTCCAGATGTTGGGAAACACTGGCCTAAAACAGTCACCCTGGTTGGGAAACACTGTTTTAGGCCAGTGTTTCCCAACCAGGGTGCCTCCAGATGTTGCAAGACTACAACTCCCAGCATGCCTGGACAGCCTTTGACTGTCCAGGCATGCTGGGGCTTGTAGTTTTGCAACATCTGGAGGCACCCTGGTTGGGAAACACTGTTTTAGGCCAGTGTTTCCCAGCCAGGTTGCCTCCAGATGTTGCAAAACTACAACTCCCAGCATGCCTAGACAGCCTTTGACTGTCCAGGCATGCTGGGGCTTGTAGTTTTGCAACATCTGGAGGCACCCTGGTTGGGAAACACTGGCCTAAAACAGTGTTTCCCAACCAGGGTGCCTCCAGATGTTGCAAAACTACAAGTCCCAGGTTGGGAAACACTGTGCCCGGCCTCCGCCCCACCTTACTGTAAGGGCATGCTGGGAGTTGTAGTCCTGCAGCTGGGGGCAGGGGACAAGCTTGTCACATTTATTATCACCTGCTCACACATCTCCTGCACCACACAACTACAACTCCCAGCATGTCCTTACTGTAAGGGCATGCTGGCAGTTGTAGTCGTGCGGGGCGGGAGATGTGTGAGCAGGTGATAATAAATGTACTAACCCATTTTTTTGTTTTCTTCTCATTTCAGATCCGTGTATCCTGTGGACTCCTTCGGATTCGGTGGACTACTTCGATGACCAGCGTTTTTCTTTGTTTGATTTTAATAAAATGGTTAACGAGGGCTTGTGGGGGAGTGTTTTTTGTAATAAAAATTTTTTAAAACCTGTTGTGTTTTTTTCTTACTTTACTAGACAGGCTTAGTAGTGGAAGCTGTCTTATAGACAGAGTCCATTACTAACCTGGGCTTAGCGCTAGCCACAAAAACAGCTAGTGCTAACCCCCTATTATTACCCCGGTACCCAACGCCACAGGGGTGCCGGGAAGAGCCGGTACCAACAGGCCTGGAGCGTCAAAAATGGCGCTCCTGGGCCTAGGCGGTAACAGGCTGGCGTTATTTAGGCTGGGGAGGGCCAGTAACAATGGTCCTCGCCCACCCTGGGAACGTCAGGCTGTTACTGTTTGGTTGGTATTTGGCTGAGAATGAAAATAGGGGGGACCCTATGCGTTTTTTTTTTTTTAAATAAATAATTAAATATATTAAAAAAACGCATAGGGTCCCCCTATTTTTATTCTCAACCAAATACCAACCAAACAGTAACAGCCTGACGTTACCAGGGTGGGCGAGGACCATTGTTACTGGCCCTCCCCAACCTAAATAACGCCAGCCTGTTACCGCCTAGGCCCAGGAGCGCCATTTTTGACGCTCCGGGCCTGTTGGTACCGGCTCTTCCCAGCACCCCTGTGGTGTTGGGTACCGGGGTAATAATTGGGGGTTAGCGCTAGCTGTTTTTGTGGCTAACGCTAAGCCCGGCTTAGTAATGGACTCAGTCTATAAGACAGCTTCCACTACTAAGCCTGTCTAGTAAAGTAAAATAAAAACAAAACACAACAGGTTTTAAAAAAAATTTATTACAAAAAACACTCCCCCACAAGCCCTCGTTAACCATTTTATTAACATCAAGCAAAGAAAAACGCTGGTCATCGAAGTAGTCCACCGAATCCGAAGGAGTCCACAGGATACACAGATCTGTAGAAGAAGTAACCAAAAAAAAAAGTGTAAGTACATTTAGGGAGAAAAAAACTGTGTTAAAAAAATGTAATAAACACACACACACACACACACACTAAACGCCGTTTACCACTTCTGAGCCATGACTACAATTTACAGTGATCCCTCAACTTACAATGGCCTCAACATACAATAGTTTCAACAAACAATGGTCTTTTCTGGACCATCGTAAGTTGAAACCAGACTCAACATACAATGCTACAGACAGTCCAGATCTGTAAAACGTGTCAATGGCTGGAAGAACCAACCAATCAAAATGGGCATTCACTGGTAAAACCCCTGTATTACTGAAGTGTATGCACTGACTGGTGTCTGGTATTACATGTTCTGTACACTTTACCTGTATCAGGGTTAGCTGCTCTTTTGGACACCAGGTGAGGGCAACTCCATTACTTGTTTTGGACATTCCCTGTACTGTACAGGACCCCTGAAGAAGCTCCTGTCCTCTACATAGACCAGTGTTTGCCAAGCAGGGTGGCCCCATTTTTTGCAAAACTACAACTCCCAGCATGCCCGGACAGCCTTTGGCTGTCCAGGCATGCTGGGAGTTATAGTTTTGCAACAGCTGGAGGCTCCCTGCTTGGGAAACACTGACATAGACAGTGATTTACAGCTCCCAGCAGATCTTTATTACTTTTATATGTAAGGATTTGCTTTATCTATATCAGTTTTCTACTTATTTTTCTTTGTCACTTTTTCCTATTTTTGGATGACATTTTGGTGCCTTTAGAACCAATTACCCTGTTTCCATAGAGTTATGGTCTCAACATACAATGGTTTCAACTTACAATGGTTTTCCTGGAACCAATTAATATTGTAACTTGAGGGACCACTGTAGTTATTGAATTATTTAGATGTGGTGAAAAAGCTAAAAAAAAACTCAAAAACAAAAGATCCAGAAGGAAACCTAGCAGCCAAACCTATTCAGACAGCAGGAAAAAGGAACAGACTATTTTTTCTACTACATGAAGTAAATTTCCCACTTTTGCCTATGTGTGCCAAATTTATTAATGCCGTGCAACAATTTAGTAAATTTGTCGCACATAGTCAAAAATGAAGTAGAAAAAAACAGGGTAAAAACCAGACTACATAGTAAAAGATTAGTAAATGCCCCCCTTAGTTCTTTCAGGCCAGAAATTTTTTTTTCACAATCTGAGAGTTCTTTTTTTTATTTTTATTTTTTGCAAATTCCATGGCGTTTACATCTTTTACTGAGGAGAAGCTTCTTTCCAGATACTCTGTTATGCCTATATTGATGTAGTGTTGCATTGATAGTTGACCTTCTGGAAGTTTCTCTGTACACAGGATCTTTCAAGCTCAGCCAGAGTGATCATTGGGTTCTTGGTCACCCAAGGCATACAGGTTCCTTACGACATCCTGCGGCACATTTACCCCCAGATGTTGCAGGTGGACCTGTAGTTCCTGCACACTTGTAAGTTTCTAAAGCTGGCTTGTTATAAATGCTTAATAGAAAATAAATCTTGTAACCAGGCAGGCTAAGAAAGTGTTGCAATCTGGCAGAATAAAATGCCGGAAAGCCTTTGCTTTGTGTTGACAACCATCATTCTGGTGAAATAAGCCAGCTGGAAGCCCTGCCATGAGAGGATGACCTACACATATTGCTGAGCCGATAGTGTCCCTCGTATTACTTTTCGGGGTGACAGACTGTCGTAAGCAGATGGGTCAATGTGTGACTCCACAGTAAAAGCCAGCATTGAATTATTCAGTTGGATTCCAAACAGAACCTGGATTCATCAACACGATTCCAGTCCATAGCAGTCCAGGTTTCTCATTCACGGTACCATTTCAAATGATGAGTTGACAAGGTGACAAAGCTGGCCATCAATGACAGGACATGTAATGGACATTGTGACACCAAATTTCTTTCTAGTTAGTGATTGAAAATGGCAGAAAAGGAATGTGTTATGAAAGCATCACCTTTGTCTGGATGGTGGACAAAAACTATAGCAGCTATATGTGCCTATTGAAGAGTAAAATGAACTTCTCCACTGGTGGTCTGTCTGCCATGTGTTCTCATGTAACCACTGCTACCAACACCTTAGTCAGAACGGTCTAATGATGACCAATTTGTCAAAACAACCATCCTGCTTCTCAGTTTAATGATCCGCCCCCTCTCAAAGTCTGTCAACTGGGCAACAAGTGCTTTGTAGTGGCATGTCTAGCAGTTGGGTACACTACCCAAAAGTGGCCTCTAAAAGCCTTTTATATAGGGCAATGGCAGCGTGTAAAAGCAATCCCAGTGTTTAATCAGACTAAACCTGTAATTATTTACATAACTCCCATGAAGACAATACTACATGCTGCATTTTGCGGTAATACAACATTTCTATCTGGGTGAATTTATTTGAGAGTGTATATATATTGATATTTACCTATACAGAATATGCATATAGATAGATAGATAGATAGAAATATATACACATGTATGTATAATATTTCTTTTTTCTTTCTCCCCTTTATATTGTACCAAACATTGCAGCAAATTACATCCAGTAAGTGATATTATTATATAAATTACCTATCTAAAGGGGTTCACTATTAGGGATTATGTTCACAGGGTAAAATAAATATATGTAGTAACAGTTCAACAATATTATCATTTAGTAAGCATTTGTTACTTATGAAATTTCCCTTTTCCCTCCTTTATATGTCCCTTTCTCATATACTGTGCCATAAAATGCAACAAATCACTGTCAAGACAGTTAAGTCATAAACATTTTAATAATTTACTATTATGATGGGGAAGTATTAACTTGATGCACATATACTTTAGGTCTTTTTTTTTTATATAGTGTATATATATTGATATTTACCTATACAGAATATTTATTTTTTTCCTCCCCTTTATACTGTACCAGATATTGCAGCAAATACCATACATCCAGTAAGTGGTATTATTATATAAATTACATAATCTAGAGGGGTTCACTATTAGGGATTATGTTCACAGGGTAAAATAAATATATGTAGTAACAGTTCAACAATATTATCATTTAGTAAGCATTTATGATTTATGAAATTTCCCTTTTCCCTCCTTTATACATCCCTTTCTCATATACTGTGCCATAAAATGCAACAAATCACGGTCAATACAGTTAAGTCATAAATATTTTATTCATTTACTATTATAATGGGGAAGTATTAACTTCATGCACATATACTGAAGTGCCAGCGACTTAATTTAGAGGTCTTTAGGAATCAGTTTAAACTGGTCAATACTAAGATTTAATGATTTACAATGACCCCTTAACCCTTGGGTGTCAGTATTATTGTCTACCATATGGTGACATTCAGACATTATAAGACCACAATATTTGACCCTTGTCCTATCTCTACTTTTTAAGCTACTCTTACATTAACAGCCAGGCTTTCAAGCATTAAGTTTGAGGGTGGAGATAAGGTGGTGAAGTCACAATCATTTTTAAATTTGCATAGAAGTGACAAAACTGACTGTAAATCTGTTGAATCTCTGCCATGTGAGCTGTGGATTTTTTGGGTTTTATTGTTCACACATAAATAATACACCACACAGATTACACATTTAACATCAGAATATAAGCAGTTAGTACATTGGTTGACATAGGTACAAAATGTCAAGATACAAAATGACTTATCTCAATAAGAGCTGCAAGTGGCCATAGGGTAGGCCCTTGCAGCGGTGTAGACAGACAAGCATGAAATATTATAGATTAACCTATAAGGTTGGGAGATGCATTATTCTAAAAGAACAACAATGAAGCATGCCCAGTTCCTGAGTGTGCTTCATAAACCAAGATAGGACTCAGGACTTATCTGTGCACTCTGTGTCCTCTAGGGAATGAAGAAATAAAATTTAAAAAAATTATCTGTGTGTCCCCATGGTCTGACCATATAATTTTTTTTTTCCTACAGAGGTATGTCTTATTTTTTTCAACTTGAGCTGTAGTTTTTATGGAAACCATTTTGTAATGAATGTTACTTTTCAATCTTTTTTTATTCCATTTTTTCTGGTATGTTTATTTGTTCTGCATATGCTGTTCACTATGTGGGATCATTAACATTATGTTTTAAAAGTTCAGACATGTGGTAATATCAAATATCTTAAAATTGGGGAGAATTTTTATGTTTTATTTGAAAATTAGAAATGGAAGGGGTGATTTTTAGTTCCCCTAGGGGACTTTAAATGATTTAATTGCATATATATATATATATATATATATATATTTAAGGCCCAAGGCCTGATTATGGAAACATACATGTGTTTTTTTATTGTATCTGTGTATAAACTAAGACCTGGGGGTGAGAGGTCATTCAGACTGTGGGTTTGTGTATTGCATTTTATTGGGGGGTCTGGCTGTTTGGTATCTCCTTTGAAGTCATGCACACTGGTCCCATCATATAATCAAACAGATAAGGGGTCAGGAAGAAAGATGCCCCACCTGGTGGGATCAGAGGGGAGGGGGGGGGGAAATGGAGTTTCCCTCCAAAGAAGCAGATAAGACTTAAAATGCTGGACTCAACGGTTGTTCAAGGCTGTGCCCAAAGCTGACAAGAGCTATACTCTCACTGACAAGGACTGCTATATCATCATGCTGTAAGAACTTCATTTTTGCTTTCTATACTTGTCTTGACAAACTCTTTTATATATTTTTGTACCTGTATGCCATTTTTTTCTGTATTTTTCTATATATAGCACTGTGATACCTTTTATCAGATTAAATGTTTAATTAATCAGCTCTGGTCTTTGATCTCTAAATATATGAGCTCACCTTTCTGAAGGAGGCTCTGGTAAAACAAGTTTATCTAAGGGTTAATTTGGTGACTTGCTGGGACTAGTAGTGGATACCCAGAGGTCTGGTGGCCTTAACTCTTGCACCATCACACTCTCTCTAATGTCTTGGCTGGACCCATAGGGTGTGATCGTGACAATATACATATATATATATATATATATTTTATCAAATTGGTGCAGAGAGCAGTCATCACCCAACATGTATGAAGCGCCCTGGCTCAAAACTACCGAACATACTTATAGCTTACGCAAGATCTGAACACTTTGCATTCTTAAGGCCGCAATGCCAACCAGTGTACTATCAAGAAATCCCATATGTAATTACATGCTGGACATCTTGTAAAAAATTATTAGATATATTAGATATCATTATTCACCTAGGGGGAGATTTATCAAAACCTGTGCAGAGGAAAACTTGCCCAGTTGCCCATAGCAACCAATCAGCTTGCTGCTTTCATTTTTATGAAGGCCTGTGAAAAATGAAAGAAGCAATCTGATTGGTTGCTATGGGCAACTGGGCAAGTTTTCCTCTGCACAGGTTTTGATAAATCTCCCCCCTAGAGAATTAGGCTGTCTACTATGTTTTTGAGTCATGCACAGAAACATTTTGGAAAAATGGACAAAAAGTAGTCACTATTCAATCGGCTCATGGTCAAAGGGCTCCCAGGGAACGTGTTGCAATATACCTTAACAAATCTTTTTGACAGGTTGCTGATTTATACCTCAACTTGTGGCCAAAAACAATATAAACACGGCTTTATTTAAGGGAATTTATATACATTTCCATTTTGGAAAATGGCCACAAGGTGGCCACATCATTGGGATCACAGTACCATTTTTTGAAAGTTGTCTGGTCATAAGAGAGACCGTATGTCCATGCAGATTCAGAAATATAAGCAGAAGGCAATAAATTTAAAGGCTACTATCAAACGGAAAAAAAGTATAGATCACAAGTGGTTTTCAAAAATAAACCCTAATAAAAACACAAGTGGTTTCAGCATAGTGCATACTGCAACAAAATTGCTACCAAATGTCTGCACTGACACACACTGCCCCATCTTTTACACCTGAAGACCCTAGACCAAAACAGTTACATCCCTAGCCTGTGCCATAATGGTGCAAATGATGAGTACACACGTGTACAGTTTTGTGCGCCTCCCCCATATACCATCACAAAATACCTTCTAAAAGCTCTGTTATATGCCTACCCACATCACCAGAATGATTACCCATCCCAAAGACAGGTAATAGAGGAAGACAGGGTCTATGAAAGGAGGCATGGCAGCTGTCACACCCCCTCCCATAGGCTTGCATTGAGGAGGTGGGGCATGACATCATCAGGGGGCGGAGCTGTGATGTCACGATACACTGTCCCCTTTATTGCCCGTCAACAACCAAGGAGCAATCCTCACTCCATGCAGCTGAGGAACGGGGTGCTGCAGGAGAGATCGCGGGAGTCCCCAGCGGCGGGACCTCAGCAATCAGACATCTTATCCCCTATCCTTTGGATAGGGGATAAGATGTCTAGGGGCGGGAGTACCCCTTTAACTGGCACTGGGTCCTGGAGAATATAAGTGTTCCAAAGGCCTAGTCCTCTGAAAGTGTTATGGAGAGGGCAAGGGCGGACACAGACAGAAGAGGGCCCCTGTGCAAAGAATGTGCCTGGACCCCCCCCCCCCCCCAGCACTGTGCCCCCTCATGTACCTAGACCCCACCGGAGTGCCTCCACTTACCCCATGCGTGTAGTGTCGCCACTTGCATTGTCCACCATAGGTGGATGGAACGGCTCCTGAGGTGGGCTCCGGGTGGCCCCTGTCCCTCTCAGTGTGCGGCCCAGGCCCGGTGAGTACTCCCCCGGGTCAGCCTGACCCGTATCTAGCTGGGAGGCAGAGGGCAGTGCTCCCCTTTATACTCGCACCCCTGGACGTAGCACGACACCCCTTGGCACCCCCTGGTTCCTTGGCTCCTTAGTGATAGAAGTGACTTACAGGCAGGGCCAGACTGGAACCAAAAATAGGCCCAGGCATTTTAAAATAAACAGCCCCTTTTTATGGTGGCGGTCTGACTCATGGGACCCCCACCAATCACCTTGGTTCAAGTGGCTCCCCAGATGTTGGAAAGCTGCAACTCCCATCATGTCTGAAGTGACTACAGCTGATGGGACAGTCAAGAGACTACACAATGATATCAGTGACTACAGCTCTGATGGGACAGTTAGGAAAATACACGATAATATCACTGACCTGAGTGACGTCTTCTCTGTTGTCTTTACTTTTCTTCTTCATCTGGTCCAGACACTTCTCTGCAGAGTCTGACACCTGGACATCATTGGTTCCTTAATTTGTAAGTAGATCCTCATCCTCTGTATGATGACAATAATCATTATAACCTTGCTAAATACTGTACCCCCTGAATATAATACTGCCAACCACTGTACCTCCTGAATACTGCCAACAACTGTACCCCTGAATATAATACTGCCAACCACTGAACCCCTGAATATAATACTGCCAAATACTGTACCCCTGAATATAATACTGCCAACCACTGTACCCCTGAATATAATACTGCCAAATACTGTACCCCTGAATATAATACTGCCAACCACTGTACCCCTGAATACTGCCAACCACTGTACCCCCTGAATATAATACTGCCAAATACTGTACCCCTGAATATAATAATGCCAAATACAGTACCCCTGAATATAATACTGCCAACCACTGTACCCCTGAATATAATACTGCCAAGTACTGTACCCCTGAATATAATACTGCCAACCACTGTACCCCTGAATATAATACTGCTATACACTGTACCCCTGAATATAATACTGCCAACCACTGTACTCCATGAATATAATACTGCCAAATACTATACCACTGAATATAATACTGCCAACCAATGTACCCCTGAATATAATACTGCCAAATACTGTACCCATGAATATAATACTGCCAAATACTGTACCCCTAAATATAATACTGCCAACCATTGTACTCCATGAATATAATACTGCCAAATACTGTACCAACCACTGAATCACCCCATACACCCCACGCAACCCATCCTCAGTCTCCTCATCACCCCCATACACCCCACGCACCCCATCCTCAGTCTCATCACCCCATACACCCCACGCACTCCATCCTCAGTCTCCTCATCACCCCATGCACTCCATCCTCAGTCTCCTCATCACCCCATACACCCCACGCACCCCATCCTCAGTCTCATCACACCATACACCCCACACAACCCATCCTCAGTCTCCTCATGACCCCCATACACTCCATCCTAAGTCTCCTCATCACCCCATGCACCCCATCCTCAGTCTCCTCATCACCCCATACACCCCATGCACTCCATCCTCAGTCTCCTCATCACCCCATGCACCCCATGCACTCCATCCTCAGTCTCCTCATCACCCCATGCACCCCATCCTCAGTCTCCTAATCACCCCATGCACTCCATCCTCAGTCTCCTCAACACCCCATACACCCCACACACCCCATCCTCAGTCTCCTCATCACCCCATACACCCCACGCACCCCATCCTCAGTCTCCTCATCACCCCATACACCCCACGCACCCCATCCTCAGTCTCATCACCCCATACACCCCACACAACCCATCCTCAGTCTTCTCATCACCCCATACACCCCACGCACTCCATCCTCAGTCTCCTCATCACCCCATACACCCCACGCACTCCATCCTCAGTCTCCTCATCACCCCATACACCCCACGCACTCCATCCTCAGTCTCCTCATCACCCCATACACCCCACGCACTCCATCCTCAGTCTCCTCATCACCCCATACACCCCATGCACTCCATCCTCAGTCTCCTCATCACCCCATACACTCCATCCTCAGTCTCCTCGTCACCCCATACACCCCATGCACTTCATCCTCAGTCTCATCACCCCCCATACACCCCATGCACTCCATTCTCAGTCTCCTCATCACTCCATACACCCCATGCACTCCATCCTCAGTCTCCTCATCACCCCCATACACCCCATGCACTCCATCCTCAGTCTCCTCATTACCCCATATACCTTAAGCACCTCATCATTATTACACAGCTGACACCCCCCCCCCTGGTCCTTCTCATCAACATTAAACCCCCTAATCACTACACCCCTGACCCCCCTTCTGGTCCTCCTTATCAACACTACGCTCTCCCAGACCCCCAATCCTCCTTATCATTACACCACCAACCTCTACAACACCCCTCCTGTCCTCTTCATCATCATTATAATCACCTCCCCCCCCCCCCCACCGCCCTGCACCCGATCGTCGCGCTCCTCACCTCATCTACTCAGCGATGCGGCCGTGTGAGGCGGGAGGGTTTGCTGCTCCTGTCGCTTCTGCCGGGGTCAGAGGCCATGACACGTGACATCAGGGGGCTTGGAACAGACGTGCGTGTCTGCGAGGGACACGTCTGTTCCCATCAACCCCTGGCCTGTCCGTCTCGCCTGGCCGGTTTAAAGGTAAATTACTGCTGTTAGCGGCAAGTCCGGGACCTGTTGCTGCAGCATATAGTATGAAGTACTGGCAGGGGGCCCTGCAGGGGCCTAGACTGTGAGGCCCAGGCTGTGAATATAATACTGCCAACCACTGTACTCCATGAATATAATACTGCCAACCACTGTACTCCATGAATATAATACTGCCAAATACTTTACCACTCTCCTCTTTATATACTCACCTGATCAACAGAGGTGCTGTCGGCAGCGTGCAAGATGTCCACACCCTCTCTTCCCCTTTTTTCTCTACAGTCCCTCTCAAGGTATCCCCCTTCTTTAGCATACCCTTCACGGAGGGTCAGGCACATCCCAGGCCTATTCATTCACCCAGTGGTACACACCACTCACGGTACATATAACTTGACCACCACTACTTGTAAAGTCTACTGAAGAAAGTTGCAGGATAATAATGCAAAAGTGCAGTTCAAGTTGTCATGACAGGATTACACTGATGCACTGAATGTAGTGAATAACAACAGTCGCAGTTTACTGGGAATGCTGGGACCTGTAATACTTGAGAGACGTGAGACACGGACTCGCCTTCACTCTGGAGATTCCAACTGCAGAATTCACAAGGATGTCCAGAAAAGTCCTTGCGCACTCACTTGCATACCATCGTGATTTTTTAAGTAGTTCAACAACCCAAAAGTGGTTACTTTAGTCTTTGTTTGAACATTAGGGTCAACAACGTTGATAATCTGACACTAGCATGGTCTGTCCACTTATTAAATGTATAATGAAACTAAGGTATTTACATGCTTTTATACCGGAAACTGCAGAAACCCTTCCCATACAGTAAAAACAAAAAATATATATGACTTTTCACTTTTTTGGCATATTGTGGGTACATAGGTTTAGCAGATACCAAATGTTTTGACATGATGATATGTGAACAAACAATTAATCTAGCAATATAGTACCAGTATGATACACAAGCAAGCGTTGCTTAGTAGATATATTTTCTTGCGTCCCCAGGCTCTGAAGAATTGGGGAATCATTTCTTGCATTATTTTGTTGCCATGCAACAGATGTAACCTGCAATAGTTTCACATCGTGCTTGGTAATGATCAGCAGCAACAAAATGTTAAATGCTCCAGAAATCGACTGTGTTCAGTTTTGTTCCGTTATCAATTATGACACCATTCCTGATCCAGCGAAGCCAGCATTATTGGCTACTGCACTACTTCTTAGACTTACTCACACATAGCATCTATTGAGGACATTGTGGCCCAATTGAGAGCAACTACTTGTAGTGGCCCAGTGCAAAACACCTTTACTACCTGCTCTGTCCAGGGGTTTTTATCCCAAAGGTGCCTGTTTCTGACCCTAACCTGTATTTTGAGGTAAATATGTCTAAATTGTTTTAGCCAACATTTGGTGCTAAGGTGCCTTTAATTATTCTGTAAGACTTGGTTGTCTTTCATTGTAAAGGACTAGTGAGTAGCCATAGCAACAGTCTCATCCAATTAGGACTAGCCCAGCCTCAACCCTGTCCAACAGACAGTAAGAAGCTCTAAGTAAGTAAGGCCAAGCCCAGCCAGTAGTGAAAAAGGGTCTCTCTCATCCTGCTCCCATACCTCTAATAGGAGCAGGCCTCACGCCAGGCTACCAATCACCTATCCAGAACTTGCTACACTTCATTCACATGGATTTGACAATATGAGTATTGTGTGTTCCAGTGACATTAGCTCATCGGGGGAACAGGAAAACCTGATACAACTTAATTCTGCAACTGAAGAACCACAACAAAGAATGAACGACTTAAAGCCTACTGGAACTGAGGAACTTAAAAATGGCAAATCTACCACTTGGGACAGTCAGTCAATTCCAACAGCTAGTGGTCAGTATCCATGCTTCCCTGTTTCTGCTAGTCCTTAGCAATATTCCTTTTATTACTGGTCTGGTATCAACATGGCAATAATGCTGCAAGAGTAACTCAAGAATAGCCATATGTTTCCTACAATACACAGTCAATATATGGAGACCATATAGTGTCTGAATGGCACAGCCTGGAGGTGGCTGAAGCATGAGGATACCATATAGTGGCTGAATGGCACAGCCTGGAGGTGGCATCAGGAGTCCTGAAAGTGACCCTAATGTAAGGAATTTCCTAAGCTGGAGACCAGCGCCTTAATTATGTTTTGCAGTATCCATGGCAGCACAATGAGAGAGCCTGGAGGTGGTAGCATCAGCATGAGGAGACCATAGAGCAGCACAATTATAGAGCCTGGAGGTGGCAACATCAGCATGAGGAGATCATAGAGCAGCACAATGACAGTGCCTGGAGGTGGTAGCATCAGCATGAGGAGACCATATGGCGGCACAACGACAGAGCCTGGAGGTGGTAGTATTAGCATTAGGAGACCATATGGTGGCACAATGACAGAGCGTGGAGGTTGTAGCATTAGCATGAGGAGACCATAGAGCAGCAGAACGAGAAAGCCTGGAGGTGGCAGCATCAGCATGAGGAGACCATATTGCGGCACAATAACAGAGCGTGGAGGTTGTAGCATTAGCATGCGGAGACCATAGAGTAGCACAATGGCAGAGCCTGAAGGTGGCAGCAGCAGCATGAGGGCCATGCTTCCTGACGGTTGAGTGTGAGGAAGCCACCAACTGTTGACTGGGGGTGTCGAATGTCACTTGATATGAAGTGGATGACCGAGTGAAATGATAAATCACGGCTGCTGGGTTGCTGGTCGCAAAACAACTCCTAGCTAACACTGGGAGCTCACACCTTTCGCTGCAACTCCGACTGGCACACACCCCTACTCTGCTGTGACCTCTAGCTGCGCCTGATGAATTTAGGCCTTTGCCACTCCTCTGTGCACGTCCTGGCAATACTCTTCCTCACATACTTATTGCGTATATGAGGGGAGTACATTACGCTTCACTACACTTAAAACAGTATTTGTCTAGAACAGAAGCAGGTGTGTACTATTGGCTGTCCTTTCACAGCATCTAAGCCCTTGACAGATTAACAAGTACAAAATAGTACACTACTTAGATGGAGGTATGCACTGATGAAGGCAGAAAAATGCGCTACAATACGCATTAAAAACTCTGTATTTTTGTAAAACACCAGCTGGTGATTACTTTTGGCTGTCCTTTCACAGTATGTAGGCCCTTGACAGATTAACAGGTACAAAATAGTACACTACTTAGATGTATGTATGCGGTATGCACTTAGGAGAGCAGAAAAATGCGCTACAATGAGCCTAAAAACTCTGTAAGTTTTGTAAAACACCAGCCGGTGAGTACAATTGTTTGGACTTTCACAGTATGTAGGCCCTTGACAGATTAACAGATACAAAATGGTTCACTACTTAGATGTACGTATGCGGTATGCACTGATGAGTGAAGAAAAATGCACAACAATATGTATTAAAAACTCTGTATTTTTGTAAAACACCCACCGGTGAGTACTATTGCTTGGACTTTCACATTATGTAGGCCCTTGACAGATTAACAGGTACAATATGGTAGACTACTTAGATGTAGGTATGCGGTATGCACGTATAGGGCAAAAAAAATGCGCTAGAGTACACTTGGAAAACGTATCTTCATGAAACAACAGCCAATGATTAGTTTTCCCTGGCCTTTCACTGTATGTAGGCTTGTTACAGATTAACAGGTACAAAAAAGTGTACTACTTAGATGAAGGTATGCGGTTTGCACGTATGAGGGCAGAAAAATGCGCTACAGCCGGTGATTACTTTTGCCTGGACTTTCCCAGTATCTAGACTGGTTACAGATAGAAATTAGTAGACTGCTTTGATGTATGCATGTGGTATGCACGTGGTATGAGGGCAGACAAATGCACTACAGTCCGCTGAAAAAACGTATTTTTGCAAAGCAGCAGGACACAACAGTGCAGCACCACAAAAAAAAAGGGGGGGGGGATTAAATCCTAAATTGCACTGTCACAGAGTGTTAAGAATGGTGTGAACTGGTTTTTATCCCTTCTACAGACTAGTATAGGCAGCAGATGATTTCTTGTGGGAAAAAAATACACAGAATTGCGCTGAAAAATCTTTCCTGCCTCCTGTGATAAGGTTCATGAAGTTCAGGCAGCTTCTTGATATATATGAGGCAATGAAAAGCTATTTGCCCCTCTCTGATAAAATGCTGAATGAGGTGACTGGGAGGTTAATGGCGTAAAAATCCTTCTCAGTGACAATAAGCACTGCACTTCTCTCTGTCCACAATGCTGATGTAAATAGCAGATGGCAGTGGAACGCTGCAGTATAATCAATTCAGCATCTATATGTAACACAGAAACGCAGTCCGTCCTATCTTTGCAGTGTATGGCATGAAATGAGCAGCCACTAAATGGCTGCCGATTATTTAGGGCTGTGACAACACAGGGGTCAATGAATGCTGATAGGCTGCATCCTGCATGTGATTCAGGGTCATTACGGCTTCCTCGGTTCCTGTCTCACATTTCCGCCTTCCCAGCATCCCGCCATTTTAGGTGTCCTGGAGCCTGGATCGCTGTAAAATTGAGTTTAATGAAACGATTTGTGCGATAGAATCGTGGCGATATTCGCATTCGTTGCGAATTGAATAAATTCAGAAATTTGTAACAAATTCAGGTTCGTCTGCTTCGATTCGCTCATCTCTAGTTGTATACATAGTGCTCTATAAGTGCCGCCTGTGTACACAGCTCAGCAGAAAGCCATAAGGCCTTTTGCCTCCATCTCAGTGATCATAAGATTGGTGGGTAGGAGCAGGAGTAGGAGTAGACCAAATCAGTTTTGCAGTGTGCATCAAGAGTCTGTATTTCCCCTGTAACTGGAGCGAATAGGTCAATAAAAAAAAAAAATCATTATCACCATCATCATCCTTACTTTAAATTTACAGGATAAGGCTATATGCATGATGGAAAATTGCATCTATCTGCCGTGACTTTTTGTTATTGTTGAGATCAAGCTTGATGACCAGAAATTCATTGTAATTGCATTATGTTGCAGTCATTAGACGTGATGCCTAGAGATGAGAGAATCGAAGCTGACAAACCCGAATTCGTTACGAATTTTATGAAAAATTCGAGTCGCAATGAATGCGAATATCGCCGTGATTCGAACGCGCAAATCGCTTCATTAAACTCCATTTTACAGCGTTCCAGGCTATTAGAGATCTTAAATGGCAGATCCACATGTCAGTACATGGGGCAAGGGATTATGGGAGGGCGGGAAACTGTGGCGGGAATGAAGGTAGGTGGGATGACCCTGAATCACATGTGAGATGCAGCCTATCAGCATTAATTGACCCCTGTGATGTCACAGCCCTATATAATCGGCAGCCATCTTGCCTCTCTTCATTTAATCCATGCACTCAGAGATAGAGAGGACGGGACTGCGTGTGTGTGTGTGAATTGCTTACACCACAGCGTTACACTGCAACTGCTAGTCACATCAGCATTAGAGAAAGACAGGAGTGTAGAGTGCTGTGCTGTTCTCACTGAGAAGGATCATTGATATATAAATCTCTTATTCACGTTATTGAGCATTGCAGCAGAGAGGGGCAGATAGCTGTCAGCTGACAGATCTCCAAGCTGCCTGAACTTTATCAACCATCTTATCTCATTTTTCAGCGCAATTCAGTGTTTTTTTTTTTTGCTCCACAAATCAACTGCTGCTCAGAATTGTGTGACCAAGTGCAATTTAGGGTTTACCACAGTTTTTTTTTTTTTTTTTTTTTTTTTTTTTGTGGTGCTGCACTGTTGGGTCCTGCTGCTGTTCACAAATAAGTTATTTTTCAGCGGACTGTGGTGCATTTGTCTGCCCTTTTACGTGCATACCACATGACTACATCAAAGCAGTCTACTATTCTGTATCTGTAACAAGTCTAGATACATGGAAAGTCCTGACTCCTGGCAAAAGTAATTACCTGCAGGTGTTTTTTTTTTAAAAATACAGATTTTTTCTGCATATTGTTGCGCATATTTCTGCCCTCATCAGTGCATACTGCATACCTACTGTCACGCCGAGCGCTCCGGGTCCCGCTGACTCCCCGGAGCGCTCACGGCGTTCCTCTGTCAGCAGCGCTCCGGTCGGCATTGCTGACCGCGAGCGCTGCTCTCTGGTCCCCGGAGGGGACGCGATCCGGGGCACGGCTCGTGTCCGCCCTCGGGTCGCGCCCCGTCTCACTCACCTCTCGCCCCCGTCTGCTTCCTCCTGGCGTGCGCGGCCCCGCTCCCTAGGGCGCGCGCGCGCCGACTTGCTTAAATTTAAAGGGCCAATGCACCACTAATTGGTGCCTGGCCCAATCACTTCCTATCACTCCCTAACCTATAAAACCCCACTTCCCCTTCCTCTCCTTGCCGGATCTTGTTGCCTTGTGCGCTGAGAAAGCGTTTAGTGTGTCCCAAGCCTGTGTACCTTGACCTTCTGCTGTTGCCCCTAACTACGAACCTCGCTGCCTGCCCTGACCTTCTGCTACGTCTGACCTCGCCTCTGTCTAGTCCTTGTGTAACGCGCCAGTCTCAGCTGCCAGAGAGGTCGAGTCGCTACTGGGGAACACGACCTGGTAGTTACTGCCGCAGCAAGTCCATCCTGCTTTGCGGCGGGCTCTGGTGAACACCAGTAACTGCTTAGAACTGATTCCCCAGTACGGCCCGCGTCATCGCCTCTCTGGTACAGGGGATCCACCTCCAGTGTCTTCAGCAGCCGCTAGTCCGGACCCTGACACCTACATCCAAGTATTGTACCATTTTGTACCTGTTAATCTGTCAAGGTCCTACATACTGTGAAAGTCCAAACAATAGTATTCACTGGCTGGTGTTTTACAAAAAAAAAAGATTTTTTCTGCGTATTGTTGCGATTATTTCTGCCCTCATCAGTACATACCGCATACGTACATCCAAGTAATGTACCATTTTGTACCTGTTAATCTGTTAAGGGCCTACATACTGTGAAAGTCCAAACAATAGTATTCACCAGTGCAGTGCCGTAGATTGTAATTTGACATAGAATGTAATGGAGTGACTCAGCACTTTTTTCGGCATCAGCGCTCCGCCTCCATTGCATTCTATAGGCTGACACTCTCACACCAGCCCCCAACCATTGGTTACTGCGGGGGCTGGGGGGGGGGTGCGAGTGCAGTCTCACTTGGGCTATCACAGGGAGAGGATCTCTCCCTGTGATAGCCGAAGCTACACGGAGCTCTCGTGGCCTCTGTGGCCCCGCCAGCGTGCTCGATCGCCATTGCTATCGGGATCCCTATGCCCGATAGCGCTGTCATCCACTTGCCTCCTGCCAGAGCGATCGGTCGACAGTGCTATCGGGATCCCTATGCCCGATAGCGCTGTCAACCGCTTGCCTCCCTGCCCGCTGCTCTACTCCCCGTCCCCTGTTAACTCTCAGGGAATGGGGAACAGAAAGTAGAGCAGTGGGTGCAGCTAAAGTAGTGCTGCACATGCGTGTGCAGCTAAAGTAGTGCTGTGTATGCGTGTGCAGCTAAAGTAGTGCTGTGTATGCGTGTGCAGCTAAAGTAGTAGCGTAGTAGTAGTAGCATAGGTAGGTAGATTAGTATAGGTTGTAATTTAGCATAGTTTAGGCACCACAACTCCCAGAATGCCCAGACAGCTAAAGGCTGCCCAGGCATGCTAGGAGTTGTAGTTTAGCTTAGATTAGACAGCGAAGGGACTATTACTCCCAGCATGCCCAGACAGCTTAAGGCTGCCCAGGCATGCTGAGAGTTGTAGCTTAGGACTACAACTCCCAGCATGCCCAGACAGCTAAAGGCTGCCGGGCATGCTGGGAGTTGTGGTTTTACACAGGTATAAAGTAGTTCGCGTAGCGTTAGCTCAATTTTAGCGTAGCTTTGGTTTAGTGTTAGCGCAGTTTTACAGTTTTTAGTGTAGCATAGTGTTAGCGCAGTTGTAGCGTATTTAGCATAGCGTAGTGAGCGCAGTTGTAGCGTAGCTTAGTGCTAGCATACTTAGCGTATTTAGCGTAGTGTAGTGTTAGCGCACTTTCAGTGTAGTGTTAGCGTATTTAGCGTAGTGTAGTGTTAGCGCACTTTTAGTGTAGTGTTAGCGTAGTTTTAGCATATATAGCGTAGTGTAGTCTTAGCGTAGTTTTAGCGTATTTAGCGTAGTGTAGTGTTAGCACAGTTTTAGCGCATTGTTAGCGTAGTCTTAGAGTAGTGAGGGCAGCTTAGTCTTAGAGTAGTTAGCGTAGTGTAGTGTTAGTCAAGTTCTAGCATAGTTGGCGTAGTTGTACACGGGTGTAGTGTAGCTAACTAAGTTTTACAGGCAGATGAAGTGTAGTTTAGAGAGTTTAGCGTGGGGTGTAGCTTAGTTTAGTCATAAAGTGAAGGGGCTACAACTCCCAGCATGCCCAGACAGCCAAAGGCCGTCCGAGCAGGATGGAAGTTGTAGTTTTGCAAAAGTAGCAGAGGCAGTTGCGCTCTGATACGTTAATGCAGTATACAGCCATCTGTATAGATGGCTGTATACAGTGATCAGAAGGCAACTTACCCACCTCCGTTCCTGCTCCATCACTGGACTTGTAGCAACGCAGGAAGATGACGGACCTGGAACAGGGGTGGTAAGTTAGGCTCTCCAGTTAATAACCCATTGTTTTGTGTTTTTCTTCTCGTTTCAGATAAGTGAATGCGGAGGGCTACATCGGAATTGGTGGACTACGACGATGATCTGCATTTTTTTCTTTTCTTTTAATAAAAGGGTTAACGAGGGCTGTGGGGGAGTGTTTTTCCTAATAAAAATGTTTTAACTTGAGTGTGCTTTTTTTCTTTGTTATTACTTTACAGGCTTAGTAGTGGAAGCCATCGTGTAGACGGAGTCAATTACTAAGTCAGGGCTTAGCGTTCACCCCAAAAACAGCTAGCGCTAAGCCTGAATAATTACCCCGGTACCCAAGGCCACAGGGGTAGTGGGAAGAGCCGATACCAACAGGCCCAGAGCGTTAAATATGGCGCTCTTTGGCCTAGGCGGTAACAGGCTGGCGTTATTTAGGCTGGGGAGGGCCACTAACAATGGTCCCCACCCACCCTGGTAACGTCAGGCTGTTGCTGTTTGGTTGGCATTTGGCTGAAAATGAAAAGACGGGGAACCACACGTTTTTTTGTTTTTTTTTTATAAAAAAAAAAAAATAAATGTGTGTGGTTCCCAGTCTTTTCATTTTCAGCCAAATACCAACCAAACAGCAACAGCCTGACGTTACAAGGGTGGGCGAGGACCATCATTACTGGCCCTCACCAGCCTAAATAAGGCCAGCCTGTTACTGCCTAGGCCCAAGAGCGCCATATTTGGCACTCTAGGCCTGTTGGTATCGGCTCTTCCCGGTACTCCTGTGGCGGTGGGTACCGAGGTAATAATTGGGGGTTAGCACTAGCTGTTTTTGGGGCTAACGCTAAGCCCCGACTTAGTAATGGACTCCGTCTACAAGAGGGCTTCCACTACTAAGCCTGTAAAGTAATAACAAAGAAAAAAAGCACACACAAGTTAAAACATTTTCATAAGGAAAAACACTCCCCCACAGCCCTCGTTAACCCTTTTATTAAAAGAAAAGAAAAAAATGCAGGTCATCGTCGTAATCCACCGATTCCGATGTAGTCCTCTGCATTCACGTATCTGAAACGAGAAGAAAAACACAAAAAAAATGAGTTAATAATTGGAGAGCCTAACTTACCACCCCTGTTCCAGCTCCGTCGTCTTCCTGCATTGCTAAGAGTCCAGTGACGGAGCAGGAACGGAGGTGGGCAAGTGGCCTTGCGATCACCTTATACAGCCATCTATACAGGTGGCCGTATACTACATTAACGTAGCAGAGCACAACTGCGGTTACTACTTTTGCAAAACTACAACTTCCATCCTGCCCGGACGGCCTTTGGCTGTCTGGGCATGCTGGGAGTTGTAGCCCCTTCACTTTATGACGAAGCTAAGCTACACCCCATGCTAAACTCTCTAAACTACACTTCATCTGCCTGTAAAACTAAGTTAGCTACACTACACCCGTGTACAACTACGCCAACTATGCTAGAACTTGACTAACACTACACTACGCTAACTACTCTGAGACTACGCTGCGCTCACTACTCTAAGACTATGCTAACTAAATATGCTAAAACTGTGCTAATGCTACACTACACTAAATACATTAAAACTGCGCTAAAACTAAGCTACGCTAAATATGCTAAAACTGCGCTTACACTATGCTAAATACACTAAAACTGCGCTAACACTACACTACGCTAAATACACTAAAACTGCGCTAACACTAAGCTACGCTAAATACACTAAAACTGAGCTAACACTAAGCTACGCTACAACTGCGCTAACACTACGCTATGCTAAATACGCTACAACTGCGCTAAAACTATGCTACGCTAAAAACTGTAAAACTGTGCTAACACTAAACTAAAGCTACGCTAAAATTGAGCTAACGCTATGCTAACTACGCTAAAATCGCTCTAACACTACGCTAACTACTTTATACCTGTGTAAAACTACAACTCCCAGCATGCCTGGGCAGCCTTTAGCTGTCTGGGCATGCTGGGAGTTGTGGTGACTTCACTGCACTACAACTCCCAGCATGCCTGGGCAGCTTTCAGCTGTCTGGGCATGCTGGGAGTTGTGGTCCCTTCACTGCACTACTACTCTAAGCATACCCGGGCAGCCTTCAGCTGTCTGGGCATGCTGGGAGTTGTGGTCCCATCAGCTAAACTACAACTCCCAGCATGCCCGGGCAGCCTTCAGCTGTGTGGGCATGCTGGGAGTTGTGGTCCCTTCGCTGTCTAATCTAAGATAAACTACAACTCCCAGCATGCCTGGGTAGCCTTTAGCTGCCTGGGCATGCTGGGAGCTGTAGTCCTAAACTACAACGCCCAGCATGCCTGGGCAGCCTTAAGCTGTCTGGGCATGCTGGGAGTTGTAGTCCCTTCGCTGTCTAATCTAAGCTAAACTACAACTCCCAGCATGCCTGGGCAGCCTTTGGCTGCCTGAGCATGCTAAGAGTTGTAGTCCCTTTGCTGTCTAATCTAAGCTAAACTACAACTCCCAGCATGCCTGGCAGCCTTTAGCTGTCTGGGCATGCTGGGAGTTGTAGTCCTAAACTACAACTCCCAGCATGCCTGGGCAGCCTTTAGCTGTCCGGGCATGCTGGGAATTGTTGTCCTAAACTACAACTCCCATGCTGGGAGTTGTGGCGACTAAACTATGCTAAATTAAAACCTACACTAATCTACCTACCTACGCTATTTGCGTAGTGCTGCGCATGCGCAGTACTACTTTAGCTGCGCCCACTGCTCTACTTTCTGTTCCTCATTCCCTGAGAGTTAACAGGGGATGGGGAGTAGAGCAGCGGGCAGGGAGGCAAGTGGTTGACAGCGCTATCGGGCATAGGGATCCCGATAGCGCTGTCGACCGATGGCGCTGGTGGGAGGCAAGTGGATGACAGCGCTACCGGGCATAGGGATCCCGATAGCGATGACGATCAAGCGCGCTGGCGGGGGCCACAGAGGCAATGAGAGCTCCGTGCAGCTTCGGTTATCACAGGGAGAGATCCTCTCCCTGTGATAGCCCAAGTGAGACTGTGGTGAGCTGCGATGCGTGATGATTAAATATGTCACGTGACACTCGCACCCCCCCCCCAGCCCCCACAGTAACCAATGGTTGGGGGGTGGTGTGAGAGTGTCAGCCTATAGAATGTAATGATGCGCTCAAGCCAAAAAAAAAGTGCTGAGTCACTCCATTACATTCTATGGCAAATTGCAATCTACGGCACTGCACCGGCTGGTGATTTACAAAAATACAGATTTTTTTCTGCGTAGAGTTGCGCATATTACTGCCCTCATCAGAGCATACCGCATACGTCCATCCAAGTATTGCACCATTGTGTACCTGTTAATCTGTCAAGGGCCTACATACTGTTACGCCGAGCGCTCCAGGTCCCCGCTCCTCCCCGGAGCGCTCGCAGCATCCTCGCATTTGCAGCGCCCCGGTCAGACCTGCTGACCGGGTGCGCTGCAATATCCCTCTCAGCCGGGATGCGATTCGCGATGCGGGAGGCGCCCGCTCGCGATGCGCATCCCGGCTCCCGTACCTGACTCGTTCCCCGTCTGTCCTGTCCCGGGTCTCTGCAATTTAAAGGGCCACTGCGCCACTGATTGGCGCAGCAGGCTTAATCAGTGTGTTCACCTGTGCACTCCCTACTTATACCTCACTTCCCCTGCACTCCCTCGCCGGATCTTGTTGCCATTGTGCCAGTGAAAGCGTTTCCTTGTGTGTTCCTAGCCTGTGTTCCAGACCTCCTGCCGTTGCCCCTGACTACGATCCTTGCTGCCTGCCCTGACCTTCTGCTACGTCCGACCTTGCTCTTGTCTACTCCCTTGTACCGCGCCTATCTTCAGCAGTCAGAGAGGTTGAGCCGTTGCTGGTGGATACGACCTGGCTGCTACCGCCGCTGCAAGACCATCCCGCTTTGCGGCGGGCTATGGTGAATACCAGTAGCAACTTAGAACCGGTCCACCAACACGGTCCACGCCAATCCCTCTCTGGCACAGAGGATCCACCTCCAGCCAGCCGAATCGTGACAGTAGATCCGGCCATGGATCCCGCTGAAGTCCCACTGCCAGTTGTCGCCGACCTCACCACGGTGGTCGCCCAGCAGTCGCAACAGATAGCGCAACAAGGCCACCAGCTGTCTCAACTGACCGTGATGCTACATCAGCTATTACCTCAGCTTTTGCAACCATCTCCTCCACCAGCTCCTGCACCTCCTCCGCAGCGAGTGGCCGCTTCCGGCCTACGATTATCCTTGCCGGATAAATTTGATGGGGACTCTAAGTTTTGCCGTGGCTTTCTTTCGCAATGTTCCCTGCACTTGGAGATGATGTCGGACCAGTTTCCTACTGAAAGGTCTAAGGTGGCTTTCGTAGTCAGCCTTCTGTCTGGGAAAGCTCTGTCATGGGCCACACCGCTCTGGGACCGCAATGACCCTGTCACTGCCTCTGTACACTCCTTCTTCACGGAGATCCGAAGTGTCTTTGAGGAACCTGCCCGAGCCTCTTCTGCTGAGACTGCCCTGCTGAACCTGGTCCAGGGTAATTCTTCTGTTGGCGAGTACGCCATCCAATTCCGTACTCTTGCCTCCGAATTATCCTGGAATAATGAGGCCCTCTGCGCGACCTTTAAAAAAGGCCTATCCAGCAACATTAAAGATGTGCTGGCCGCACGAGAAATTCCTGCTAACCTGCATGAACTTATTCCTCTTGCCACCCGCATTGACATGCGTTTTTCCGAAAGGCGTCAGGAGCTCCGCCAGGATATGGACTTTGTTCGCACGACGCGGTTTCTCTCCTCGGCTCCTCTCTCCTCTGGTCCTCTGCAATCCGTTCCTGTGCCTCCCGCCGTGGAGGCTATGCAAGTTGACCGGTCTCGCTTGACACCTCAAGAGAGGACACGACGCCGCATGGAGAATCTATGCCTGTACTGTGCCGGTACCGAACACTTCTTGAAAGATTGTCCTATCCATCCTCCCCGCCTGGAAAGACGTATGCTGACTCCGCACAAAGGTGAGACAGTTCTTGATGTCAACTCTGCTTCTCCACGCCTTACTGTGCCTGTGCGGATATCTTCCTCTACCTTCTCCTTCTCTGCTATGGCCTTCTTGGATTTCGGATCTGCAGGAAATTTTATTTTGGCCTCTCTCATCAACAGGTTCAACATTCCGGTGACCAGTCTCGCCAGACCCCTCTACATCAATTCTGTTAACAACGAAAGATTGGACTGTACCGTGCGTTACCGCACGGAACCTCTCCTAATGTGCATCGGACCTCATCACGAAAAAATTGAATTTTTGGTCCTCTCCAACTGCACTTCTGAAATACTTCTTGGATTACCGTGGCTTCAACGCCATTCCCCAACCCTTGATTGGTCCACAGGAGAAATCAAGAACTGGGGTACTTCTTGTCACAAGGACTGTCTTAAATCGGTTCCCAGTACTCCTTGCCGTGACCCTGTGGTTCCCCCTGTATCCGGTCTTCCTAAGGCTTATCTGGACTATGCTGACGTTTTTTGCAAAAAGCAAGCTGAGACTTTACCTCCTCACAGGCCTTATGACTGTCCTATTGACCTCCTCCTGGGTACTACTCCACCCCGGGGCAGAATCTATCCTCTGTCTGCTCCAGAGACTCTTGCCATGTCGGAGTACATCCAGGAGAATTTAAAAAAGGGGTTTATCCGCAAGTCCTCCTCCCCTTCCGGAGCTGTATTTTTTTTTGTGTCCAAAAAAGATGGCTCCCTACGTCCTTGCATTGATTACCGCGGACTTAATAAAATCACGGTAAAAAACCGCTACCCCTTACCTCTTATCTCGGAACTCTTTGATCGCTTACAAGGTGCCCACATCTTTACCAAACTGGACTTAAGAGGTGCTTATAATCTCATCCGCATCAGGGAGGGGGACGAATGGAAGACTGCATTTAACACCAGAGATGGACACTTTGAGTATCTGGTCATGAACTTTGGCCTTTGCAACGCCCCTGCCGTCTTCCAAGACTTTGTTAATGAAATTTTTCGTGATCTCCTATATTCCTGTGTTGTGGTTTATCTGGACGATATTCTGATTTTTTCTGCCAACTTAGAAGAACACCGCCAGCATGTCCGCATGGTTCTTCAGAGACTTCGGGACAATCAACTTTATGCCAAAATGGAGAAATGTCTCTTTGAATGTCAATCTCTTCCTTTCCTAGGATACTTGGTCTCTGGCCAGGGACTACAAATGGACCCAGATAAACTCTCTGCCGTCTTAGATTGGCCACGCCCCTCCGGACTCCGTGCTATCCAACGTTTTTGGGGTTCGCCAATTATTACAGACTTTTCCACACTTTTCCACTATTGTGGCTCCTATCGTGGCTTTAACCAAGAAAAATGCCAATCCTAAATCCTGGTCTCCCCAAGCGGAAGACGCATTTAAATATCTCAAGTCTGCCTTTTCTTCTGCTCCCGTGCTCTCCAGACCTGACCCAGCTAAACCCTTCCTATTGGAGGTAGATGCCTCCTCAGTGGGAGCTGGAGCTGTCCTTCTACAAAAAAATTCTTCCGGGCATGCTGTGACTTGTGGTTTTTTTTCTAGGACCTTCTCCCCGGCGGAGAGAAATTACTCCATCGGGGATCGAGAACTACTGGCCATTAAATTGGCGCTTGAGGAATGGAGGCACCTGCTGGAGGGATCAAAATTTCCAGTTATCATATACACTGATCACAAGAATCTCTCCTATCTCCAGTCTGCCCAACGACTGAACCCTCGCCAGGCCAGGTGGTCGTTATTCTTTGCCCGTTTTGACTTTGAAATTCATTTTCGCCCTGCTGACAAGAACATTAGGGCCGATGCCCTCTCTCGTTCTTCTGATGCCTCTGAAGTAGAGGTCTCTCCGCAACACATCATTCCTCCTGACTGTCTGATCTCCACTTCTCCAGCCTCCATCAGGCAAACTCCTCCAGGGAAGACCTTCGTTTCTCCACGCCAGCGTCTCGGGATTCTCAAATGGGGACACTCCTCCCACCTCGCAGGCCATGCGGGCATCAAAAAATCCTTGCAACTCATCTCTCATTTTTATTGGTGGCCGACTCTGGAGACTGATGTTGTTGATTTTGTGCGGGCCTGTACTGTCTGTGCCCGGGATAAGACTCCTCGCCAGAAGCCTGCTGGCCTCCTTCATCCTCTGCCTGTCCCCGAACAGCCTTGGTCACAGATTGGTATGGACTTTATTACGGACTTACCCTCATCCCGTGGCAACACAGTTGTTTGGGTGGTCGTTGATCGATTTTCCAAGATGGCACATTTTATTCCTCTTCCTGGCCTTCCTTCAGCGCCTCAGTTGGCAAAGCAATTTTTTGTACACATTTTTCGCCTTCACGGTTTGCCCACGCATATCGTCTCGGATAGAGGCGTCCAATTCGTGTCTAAATTCTGGAGGGCCCTCTGTAAACAGCTCAAGATCAAATTAAACTTCTCTTCTTCTTATCATCCCCAATCCAATGGGCAAGTAGAAAGAATTAATCAGGTCCTGGGTGACTATTTACGGCATTTTGTTTCCTCCCGCCAGGATGACTGGGCAGATCTTCTACCATGGGCCGAATTCTCATACAACTTCAGAGTCTCCGAATCTTCTGCTAAGTCCCCATTTTTCGTGGTGTACGGCCGTCACCCACTTCCCCCCCTCCCTACTCCCTTGCCCTCTGGTTTGCCCGCTGTGGATGAAGTGACTCGTGATCTTTCCACCATATGGAAAGAGACCCAAAATTCTCTTTTACAGGCTTCATCCCGGATGAAAAGATTTGCCGATAAGAAAAGAAGAACTCCCCCCATTTTTGCTCCCGGAGACAAGGTATGGCTCTCCGCTAAATATGTCCGCTTTCGTGTCCCCAGTTACAAACTGGGACCACGCTATCTTGGCCCTTTCAAAGTCTTGTGCCAGATTAACCCTGTCTCTTACAAACTCCTTCTTCCTCCTTCTCTTCGTATTCCCAATGCCTTCCATGTCTCTCTCCTTGAACCACTCGTCATTGACCGCTTCTCTCCCAAACTTGTTTCCCCCACTCCTGTTTCCGGTTCTTCTGACGTCTTCTCCGTGAAGGAGATTCTGGCCTCCAAGACTGTCAGGAAGAAAAAAATTTTTTGGGTGGATTGGGAAGGCTGTGGCCCAGAAGAGAGATCCTGGGAACCTGAGGACAACATTCTAGACAAAAGTCTTATCCTCAGGTTCTCAGGCTCAAAGAAGAGGGGGAGACCCAAGGGGGGGGTACTGTTACGCCGAGCGCTCCGGGTCCCCGCTCCTCCCCGGAGCGCTCGCAGCATCCTCGCATTTGCAGCACCCCGGTCAGACCTGCTGACCGGGTGCGCTGCAATATCCCTCTCAGCCGGGATGCGATTCGCGATGCGGGAGGTGCCCGCTCGCGATGCGCATCCCAGCTCCCGTACCTGACTCGTTCCCCGTCTGTCCTGTCCCGGCGCGCGCGGCCCCGCTCCTTAGGGCGCGCGCGCGCCGGGTCTCTGCAATTTAAAGGGCCACTGCGCCACTGATTGGCGCAGCAGGCTTAATCAGTGTGTTCACCTGTGCACTCCCTACTTATACCTCACTTCCCCTGCACTCCCTCGCCGGATCTTGTTGCCATTGTGCCAGTGAAAGCGTTTCCTTGTGTGTTCCTAGCCTGTGTTCCAGACCTCCTGCCATTGCCCCTGACTACGATCCTTGCTGCCTGCCCTGACCTTCTGCTACGTCCGACCTTGCTCTTGTCTACTCCCTTGTACCGCGCCTATCTTCAGCAGTAAGAGAGGTTGAGCCGTTGCTGGTGGATACGACCTGGTTGCTACCGCCGCTGCAAGACCATCCCGCTTTGCGGCGGGCTCTGGTGAATACCAGTAGCAACTTAGAACCGGTCCACCAACACGGTCCACGCCAATCCCTCTCTGGCACAGAGGATCCACCTCCAGCCAGCCAAATCGTGACACATACTGTGAAAGGACAGCCATAAGTAATCACCTGCTGCTGTTCTAGACAAATACTGTTTAAAGAGTAGTGCAGCGTATTGTAATACCCTCATATACGTACTAAGTATGTCAGGCAGAGAAGTGCCAGGACGTGCACAGAGGAGTGGGAGAGGCCTAAATACTTCAGGCAGAGTTGGCAGCAGACTAGGGGTGAGTGGCAGCAGGAGTCGCAGCGAGAGGCCTGAGCTCCCGTTATCAGCCAGCGGTCATGTCTTGACAAGCAACCCATCTGCCGTCGTCGATTGGTTAACACGCTCATCCACTTCATCACAAGTGACATCTGACACCCCCAGTCAAAAGTCTAGGGGTTCCTCAGACACAACCCTCAGTTGACATGGCCAGGGAGCAGTCCCTGTTATCCCATTGCCTTTGTCCTATGCTGTTCCCTCTCCTAGAGAAGTATCTTATGCTGTGGGCTCAGCTCCTCTATTCACTGAGGACGATCTAATAGAGTACAGTCAGCAGCTACTGCCAAGCCAAGAAGGGGAGGAGACATGCGCCGCTTGCTCCGCTAGGCGGCCAAGTAGTGATGCGGAGAGTGACATGGGAGGCGGTGTTGAAAGGGTTCAGGGTCCTGAAGCAGACACTGTTGGGGAATCTGAGGAGGACATCAGTGACGTGCAGACAACTGTTGAGGATGATGAAGCCGATCGCAATTGGGAGACGGGTGCAGAAGGCGCTTCACCATCATCAGGAGAAGACAGTTGCAGGTTGCCCTCAAGGCAGCAGCTGAGCCAGCAAGGTGGTAGCACGGTTGGCAGTCAGCATGGTGGCGGGAGTCGAAATTCTGGAGCCAAACGTGCCTGCTTCGCGGCAGCCTACCTTTCCGGGAGGTAGTGGAACAGGTGTTCCTGGAGACGGCGCCAGTAGCAGTCAATTAGTGCGGACTGTAGGTGGGAAAATCAGCTACTCGGCGGCGTGGCAGTTTTTCATCAGGCATCCGGAGGAGGTTCACGTAGCCACATGCAAGATGTCGGCAGAAGGTGAAGCGTGGCCAGGGTCCCAATGTCGGCACCACGGCCCTGCGTCAACACATGCTTCGCCACCATAAAGATGCCTGGGAGAACTGTGGCTCCGATGTAGTAGTCCAGCCAGCTGCATCACCCAGTGGCCATCCGCTCCCTCCTTCATCCAGCCAAGGCTCCAGTACCTCAGCTGAAGGGACATGTGTGTCAAACCCTACTTCTGTCGCTCCAGATGCTCCTGCTTCTCCCGCTTTTAGTCAGCCATTCTGCCAACAATCCATCGGTGAAGCCATGTCCAAGAGACAACAGTATGCGCCCACTCATCCAACGGCGCAGAAGTTGAATGTGCTCCTGTCCAAGTTGCTGGTGCTGCAGTCCCTTCCTTTTCAAGTGGTGGACTCTGCACCTTTCAGAGAATTGATGGCTTGTGCCGAGCCGAGGTGGAGAGTCCCAAGCCGTCATTTCTTAGCGAAGAAGGCAGTACCAGCCCTGGATAAGTTTGTACAAGAGAAGGTGGGCCAGTCCTTGAGCCTGTCGGTGTGTTCAAAAGTGCACAGCAGCGCCGACGTGTGGAGCTGTAACTAAGGGCAGGGACAATACTTGTCTTTTGCGTCCCACTGGGTAAATGTGGTTCCTGCACAGCCACAACGGCAACTTGGACAGGTCACACTGCTTCCTCCTCCAGCTCTCGCCCTGTTACAGTGTGCGACGCTGCCTCCTCATCCTACCCCGTGTCCTCTGCCTCTACTGCACATAGAAATCTCGGTGTCCCTTCATCGTACCATGTGTGTAGGGTGCGGTGATGTCAAGCTGTTTTCCACATGGTTTGCCTTGGCAAACGGAGTCATACAGGGGAGGAACTGCTAAAATTCATTCATAAAGAAATCCGAGTATGGCTTACTCCACGAAATCTGGAAATGGGAACCATGGTGACAGACAACGGGAAGAACATTGTGTCCGCGCTGCGACAAGGATGTGTGAAACATGCGCCCTGCATAGCACACGTGTTGAATCTGGTTGTCAAGCACTTCCTAAAGTCTTCACCCCATTTGCAAAACATCCTGAAAACGGCAAGGAAACTGTGCATGCACTTCAGCCACTCGTACACCGCCAAGCACACATTCCTTGAGCTGCAGCGTCAGAACGGTATCCCACAACATAGTCTTATTTGTGACGTTGCCACACGTTGGAATTCCACCCTCCATATGTTGGACAGACTATACGAACAAAGAAAAGCCATCACCGATTTCTGGTTGATCCAAGCAGATAGGAGTACTCCCCTGTGTAACTTCAATGTGAACCAGTGGCAGCTCATAGGTGACACCTGCCGTTTGCTGAGGCCCTTTGAGGAAGCCACCTTATTTGTGTCACCTGGATTACGCCATGAACGACGTAACTCCACTCCTACATTTCCTACAACAAATTATTGAAACCATGGCTGGTCACGGCAATGGAGACGTTGCGCCTACATCTCAAGGCTACATGAGCCCTGTGGGGGCTGAACTGGAGGAGGAGGATGATGAGGGGCAGAGCGGATCACAGTTTAGGTTGGATGAGATGGCCGATGTTTCTAGTCTTCAGACAGGAGAGGAGGAGCAGGAGCAGCCAGAGGAGCTGGAGGGTTATGAGGAAGTTGGGACAGAGGACCCAGACACACCGTGGCAGTATGCAGTGGAGATGGAATCAGGTAGTCCCTCCGAGCCACTGGCGCAAGTGGCACAATGCATGCTCAGTTGCTTGCGTAGTGACCCCCGAATTGTCAAAATTTGTCAGCGGGATGACTTCTGGATCTCCACCTTATTAGACCCTCGCTACCGTCCCAAAATGGGGGCTTTTTTTTTTTTTACACCCACTGAGAGGGAGGACAAACTGACCTATTACAGAGAGATTCCGCGTAGTTAGTTGGCTGATGCCTATCGGCCACATGGTCCATCCACTCCCAGGTCTGACTCGGGGGGCCCTCTGCGCTCACCTTCCACTGCCATAGCTGCTGGGGAGGGGAGGAGCGGGAGGAGCAGTACCAGCTCAATCAGCAGCAGCCTGAGTCTACAGTCACTGATGAGTAGCTTTCTTCGCCCGCATAGTGAAGCAACTCACCAGCAGCAGGTAGACATGGAGCAGGACCTGAACCAGCAGGTGGTGCCATACATGGACATGCCAACAACCATTGAAGATCCGCTGGACTTCTGGGCAGCCAAACTTGATTTATGGCCACAACTAGCAGAGCTGTCCTGCCCGGCCAGTAGTGTGCCATCAGAGCGGGTGTTTAGTGCGGCCGGGGCCATAGTCACCCCAAGGCGAACTAGTCTGTCTACTAAAAATGTGGAGAGACTGAAGTTTGTCAAGATGAAGCAGGGATGGATCAGCCAGGATTTCCAGCCACCAATGCCAGATACCTCAGAGTAGATTGACCAAGCTGCTACACCAACATTTCCCAATTATGGTTGGTTATGAAATCCTCTTGGGTTATCAATTAGGGTTATGGAACCCTCTTTGGTACTGCGATTGCCTGCTCCTGGCTCATCCTGTGTCTTTCAGGAACTACTTGCCTTACTGATGCTTCTGGCCTTGGGCCTTTAATTTTTGGAAGTTTAGCAGTAGCTAAATATATGCTAAATAATAACCATTACACCATTGAACGATTGTTGGATGTGATTTTTTAAGTAACATTTTCAAAAAAAATTGGTAGCACCCGCTCATAGGTAGCACCCGCTATCCATAAGTCTTCTTCATAAATTTCTACAATTGTTGTGTTTTTTTTGAGGGATTGTGAAGCCCTAGTGTGTACTCATGCATCAGCCAACTCCAGGGTGTGTCATTCATGCAACATATAGGTAGCACCCACTGTTCTAAATATTCTTAAAATTATTTTAAAAATGGTTGTTTTTTCTTTGGGATTCTGAAGCCCTGGTGTGTACTCAATGCTGCTTCCTGCTACACTCTGTCAGCCCGTTGGTCCTGCGACAGTGTGCTGCTCCGCCTCCACATCCTCCTCTGTGTCTTAAGCCTCCACTGCCCGGACAAGTCTCAGTGGCACTTCCATGTGTGCAGGTGACGGCGGTGTCACGCTGTTCTTCACATGGTTTGCCTTGGCGAGAAGTCTTGGAAACAATGGCCGGTCAGGGCAATGGAGACGTTTCACCTAAATCTGGGGCTTGTTGGATTTGGTCCTTCGTACCCACACGCTGGGGTCCGGGACACGCAAAGGTTGTTTTAAATTTCAAATAAAAAAATGATGGCGCTGCTGGGCCTGGGTCTGTTAATTTCAAAATTTCTCCTGGGTAGCACCCACTATCCAAAATCTTTTTCAAAAATTTCTAAAATTGTGGTGTGTTTTGGGGGGGATTGTGAAGCCCTGGTGTGAACTCGTGCATCAGCCAACTCCAGGCTGTGTCATTCAGGCAATATATGGGTTACTGATGCCGCTGTGGGGCCTGGGTCTGTTCATTTCAAATTTTCTCATAGGTAGCACCCGCTATCCAAAATCTTTTTCAAAAATTTCTAAAATTGTGGTGTTTTTGGGGGGGATTGTGAAGCCCTGGTGTGTACTCGTGCATCAGCCAACTCCAGGCTGTGTCATTCAGGCAATATATGGGTTACTGATGCCGCTGTGGGGCCTGGGTTTGGTAATTTCAAATTTTCTCATAGGTAGCACCCGCTATCCAAAATCTTTGGTTTAAATTTCTTAATTCAAATTTTTAATCTTAGGGATTGTGAAGGCCTAGTGCCTACTCATGCTGCTGGCAACTCCGGGCTGTGTCATTCATCCACTATATGGTCTCCTCATGCGGCCAACATCTCCATGCTGTGTCATTCAGCCACTATATGGTGTCCTCATGCTTCAGCCTCATCCAAGCTGTGTCATTCAGCCACTATATGGTGCCTTCATTCTGACAACATGTCCATGCTGTGTCATTCAGCCACTATATGGTCTCCTCATGCTGCCAACACCTCCATGCTGTGTCATTCAGCCACTATATGGTGTCCTCATGCTGCCAACATGTCCATGCTGTGTCATTAAGCCACTATATGGTCTCCTCATGCTGACAACACCTCCATGCAGTGTCATTCAGCCACTATATGGTGTCCTCATGCTTCAGCCTCATCCAAGCTGTGTCATTCAGCCACTATATTGTGTCCTCATGCTGCCAACACCTCCACACTGTGCCATTCAGCCACTATATGGTGTCCTCATGCTGCCAACACCTCCATTCTGTGTCATTGAGCCACTATATGGTGTCCTCATGCTTCAGCCTCATCCAAGCTGTGTCATTCAGCCACTATATGGTGTCCTCATGCTGCCAACACCTCCACACTGTGCCATTCAGCCACTATATGGTGTCCTCATGCTGCCAACACCTCCATTCTGTGTCATTGAGCCACTATATGGTGTCCTCATGCTTCAGCCTCATCCAAGCTGTGTCATTCAGCCACTATATGGTGTCCTCATGCTGCCAACACCTCCACACTGTGCCATTCAGCCACTATATGGTCAATATATATGGACAATGCACTGTCTCATAGTTGGCTATGTATTCCACGTGGGGTCCGCAGAAAAAATTTACATGTTCATTCTTTCTGCGGACAAAGAAAATGGAATTTCTGTGCCAGAAACATCTGGCATGGAAATTCTGCATGTGTGCACATCGCAGCAGAATCCCGTTGAAATCAACAGAATATCTGACGGAAATTCTGCGGTGTGCACAGTGCAGCAGAATCCCATTCCAAGCGGAATCTTTCAAAGGAATTCTGTTCAGAAATTCCGCTGTGTGAACATAGCCTAAGGCTGGGTTTACACTTGACATTTTTTTTTTAATTAAACTGCTACGGCAGTTTTTGAGCCAAAGCCCAAAGTGGATGTCCAGCAGGAAGTAGAAGTATAAATCCTTCCTTTAGGGTACGTTAAGACAAGCGGATTTACAGTGTATTTTACGCTGCGGATCCGCCGCTGAAGGACCTCTGTATGCTGCCTTTACATGTGCCTACTCGGAGCGGCAATACGCCGCTACATGCAGACACACTGAAGCGATGTGCGATGTGCTCTATGAGCTAGGCCGAGAGCTGCCGCGATGTGCGAGTATACTGCGCATGGCGACTCGAACATCGCTGTGTCTGCTCGTAGCGGCATATTGCCGCTCCGAGCAGGCACATGTAAAGGCAGCATACAGAGGTCCTTCAGCGGCGGATCTGCTACGAAATACACGCTGTAAATCCGTTCAACTGAACGTACCCTTTGGGTAAATTCACACGGGTGGATTTTATTGCGAACTTTCAGCGTGTTTCTCGCTGCAAGTTCGAAAGCAGTGGGCTCTCCACAGCAGATTTTCTGCTGTGGAATTTCACAGGGAAGTTCCACTGTTGAACATCTGCTGAAAGCCTACGGAGATCCCACCCCCATGTAAACTTGCTATTTTTCATTGTTGTTGACACATGCAGCATATTTTGTGAAAAACTCTAAAATATTGTAAAAAACTTTTTTTTTTTTATGGTGTTCACTGTGTGGTGAATGTAATGTTATATTTATTCTGTGGGTCGGTACGATTATGGCGATACCCATTTTATATGGCATATTATGTTCTTTTTCCTTTTCTGAGCAAAATTCATTTTTTCCCTCTTTTGTGTTATCATTTTCCCACAGCCATAACTTATTTTTATTTTTCGTCTGACACCATTGAATGAGGGCTCATTTTTTGTGGGACAAGCTCTACTTTTTTCATTTTTGCGACACATGCTATACACCTATTGATCTTTTTTATTCCGCTATTTGCAGAAAAATTGGGCCATTTTGCATGGTCATTTAGTTTTTTACGGCGTTCACCGTGCGGGATAATTAGCATTACCGATTTATAGTACACGTCATTGCGGACATGGCAATACCTAGCATGTATATGATTTTTTTTTTTTATGATAACGCAGGGCTTTTATTGGGAGAGGGGCAGTTTAAAAAATACATTATTAGGCTAGAATTCCACTGAGGTTTTAGCTCTGCGTTTTTTTAGGCTTAAAAATGGCAGAAAAACTGCCACGTTTTTTTTCTTGCCTTTTTACCTTTGTGTGGCATTTGCCTTTTGTGGCCCCTTTTGTGTTTTTTTTTTCTTAAAAATTAGTTGGGTAGCAAAATTTAAAAAAAATGCAGTAGGGATGTAAAAAAAACGTATTTAACAATTTTAATGTTTTTTCTGTAACAAAATGTATCTAAATTTTTTATAAAGTGTGTGTTTCACTTTTTTTTGCATTTTTTTTAAAAACATTTTTTAGTTAGTACTACTACTCCCAGCATGGGACAGACTGTTCCATGATGGGAGTGGTAGTACCTGTACTAATGGACAGATCACCCCGGGTGTCAGTCCTGATATCCGATGCGAATGTCCATGATATAGCAGAGATGCGGAGCGGCTCTATACAGCGCTGGCATCTCTGCACTATACTCCGGGCCGGCCAGTGATGTGAATAAAAATTCACATCACTCATTCATATTTTCCGCCCAGAATGGGGATTGGCCGGATGGTTGCAGCCAATCACAGCTCTCAGCGGGAAATATGAATAAGTGATGTTCTATTCATATCACTGGCTGGAGTATAGTGCAGAGATGCGGAGCGCAGGAGAAAGACGCTCCGCTTCTCTGCAACAGGTAGGACATTCGCATCGGGTGTCAGGAGTGACATGTGCTGTGATCTGTCCTTAACTACAGATACTACTGCTCCCAACATGGAGCACACTCTGCTCCATGCTGGGAGCTGTAGTACCTGCATTAATAGACAAATCGCAGCGAGTGTCCCTCCTTGACACCCGCTGTGATCCTCCTGTATAATGTATAGATGCGGGCTGCCGCTCTTCTATGGTCTCCTGCTCTGACGTATATACACACTTATTTATATTTCCCACAGAGTTGTGATTGGCTGGAACCATCTGGACAATCACAGCTCTCTGCAGGAAATATGAATAGGTGTGTATATATACGGCAGTGCAGGGGACCATAGAAGAGTGGCCGGCCACATCTATACATTATACAGAAGGATCGCAATGGACCTGGGGCAATCTGTCAATTAGTACATGTACTACTACTACTACTACTTACATGATGGAACAGTGTGTTCTATGCTGGGAGTAGTAGTAGTACTACCTAAACAATGTATAAAAAAAAAAGTTTAAAACACACACACTACATTTTTATTATTGTCAGCTACATTTTTAATGCCCTACCCATCCACATAAATTGATCCCTGTTTAAAAATTAGTAAACATTTCATTATAAAAAAGAAACATTTAGTTAAATACAATTTTTTACATCACTACTGTATCTCTTTTATAATTTTTTTTAATGGTACCCTACAAAATTATATTAAAAAAATCCACTTTTTTGGATCGCTAAAGTCCAAAAAGAATAAAAACCACTAGCAAAAACCCCAAAGTTAAAACCAACATGGCGTTTTCTGTGCAAAAAACGCCAAACTAGGTTTTGTAGGGCGTTTTGGAAAACCAGCCTCTGAGCCCAAAATAGCTGAAAAACTCCAAAAAGATTTAAAAAAAAAAAAAGCCAAACTGAAAAAACGCCAAATGGATCTGGCATTTTGCAGTTTACTATTGGCTTGCAGCCAACATCTGTACGCGGCATTTTTGAGCAGAAAAAACGCCGCGCCGCAAAATGAGCATTTTCTCTGGCGTTTTTGTTTGAAAATCCTCAGTGGAATTCCAGCCTTACACTTATCTAATTTTCTACTTATTTTTTTTTTTTTGGGGGGGGGGGGGGGGTTGGGGGGGAGGGGAACGCCAAGAAAAACACCAATTCTGCCGCATGGCGTTTTTTCGGCCAAAAAAAAGCTGCGGCCAGATGTTAGCTGTAAATCAATGAGAAATCGCAAAATTCTTATTCCGCTTGGCCTTTTTCACTTTGGCTTCTTTTTCTTTTCTATCCTTTTGGTGTTTTTTTTTTCACTCTTTTTTGGTGTTTTTCAGCTCCTTGGCGGTTTTCCAAAATCGCAGCATGTTGAACCACTGGCGATTATTATTTTTTTTCAAAATCATGGTTTTTCTCCCATAGAAGTCTGTGGGAGTGAAAAAACACCAAGAAAAATGATATGTGGGTTTTAACTTTGGTGTTTTTGCTGGCGGTTTTTATTCTTTTTTGGACTTTAGCGATCAAAAAAAGTGATGGAGATACCTTTAACCCCTTAAGGACGCAGCCCTTTTTCACCTTAAGGACTGAGCCCTTTTTCGCAATTCTGACCACCGTCACTTTACAAATTAATAACGCGAAAACGCTTTTACCGAATATTCTGATTCTGAGATTGTTTTTTCGTGACATATTCTACTTTATTTTGGTGGTGAATTTTCGGCGTTACTTGCATCCTTTTTTGGTGAAAAATCCCAAAATTTCATGAAAATTTGGAAAATTTAGCATTTTTCTAACTTTGAAGCTCTCTAATTGTAACTTCAAAGTAGAGCAGCAATTTTCAAAAATGTCATGAAAATTGCCAAATCTGAAGGGACAGATGTTACAGAACTACAACTCCCAGCATGCCTGGGCAGTCGAGGCATGCTGAGAGTTGTAGTTTGGCAACATCTGGAGGGCTACTGTTTGGGCACCACTGTAACAGTGGTCTCCAAACTGTGACCCTCCAGATGTTGCAAAACTACAACTCCCAGCATGCCCAGACAGCCTTTAGCTCTCTGGGCATGCTGGGAGTTGCAGTTTGGCCCCCCTAGTGGTTGCCACAGTAAAGATCGATTTACTTTCACTTTCAATTCCCCCCCCCCCCCCCCACTGTCGATTCCCTACCTGATCAGGATCCTGCAGGCTCCAGCGAAGATCCCAGGTCCCCAGGCATCTTCTCCTGCAGGTACGGCCTCCATCTTCTTCCCAGAGCCCCTCGACATCCAGGGGCGGGCAGAACGGGGGGTTGCCATGGCAACCCCCTGTCCTGCGCTGCCATTGGTCAGAACTCCGTTCTGAGTAATGGCAGGGGATAGGAGTAGATCGCAGCTTTGCGATCTCACTCCAATCCTTTAGGCTGATCGAGGTTGTTGCTGACAACTCCGATCAGCCCTATTTTCCGGTTGATCGGGTCACCAGAGACCCGATCAGCCCGGAATTAGAGAAAAATCGCATGTCTGAATCGACATGCGATTTTCTCTGATCGCCGACATGGGGGGGTCTCAGGACCCCCCTGGGCGATGTGCCAGGGTGCCTGCTGAATGATTTCAGCAGGCACCGGCTAGCGGTGGGGACCGGAATTCCCACGGGCGTATGGATACGCCCTGCGTCCTTAAGGACTCGGAATGCAGGGCGTATCCATATGCCATATGGTTAAAAAAAAAAAATCTGCAGGGTACCATTAAAAAAAAAAAAGAAGAAGAAGATACAGTAGTAAAGGAAAAAAATTTAACTAAATGTATCTTTTTTTATAACATTTTTATTAATTTTTAAAACAGGGATCAATTTATGTGGGCGGGTGGGGACCTAAAAATGTAGCCGACAATAATAAAAATGTAGTGTGTGCATGTGTTTTTCAGTTTTTTTCTTTATTCTAATTTTTTTTTTTTTAGGTGGTACTACTACTCCCAGCATGGAACACACTGTTCCATGATGGGAGTAGTAGTACCTGTACTAATAGACAGATTGCCCGTTGCGATCCTCCTGTATAATGTATAGATGGGGCCATCCGCTCTTCTATGGTCCCCTGCACTGCCGTATTTATACACCAATTCATATTTCCTGCAGAGAGCTGTGATTGGTCAGATGGTTCCAGCCAATCCCAGATCTCTGTGGGAAATAGGAATATGTGTATAAATATACGTTAGTGCAGGGGACATAGAAGAGCGTCCACCCGCATCTTTACATTACACAGGGGGATCACAGCGGGTGTCAGGAGTGACATCCACTGTGATCTTTCCTTAACTGCAGGTAATACTACGATCGCATCGACGGACACCCGGATGCACACTCTGCTCCATGCTGGGAGCTGTAGTACCTGCATTAATAGACAGATTGCAACAGGTGTCAGAAGTTACACTCGCTGCAATCTGTCTATTAATGCAGATACTACAGCTCCCAGCATGGAGCAGAGTGTGCATCCGGGTGTCTGTCGATGCGATCGTCCATATTATAGCAGAGATGCGGTGCGACTCTATACAGCGCTCGCATCTCTGCTCTGGTCTCCGTCCAGTGATGTGAATAGAACATATTCATATTTTCCGCCCAGAGTGGTGATTGGTCGGATGGTTTCAGCCAATCACCACTCTCAGAGGGAAATATGAATGAGTGAGTGGCCGGCCGGAGTATAGTGCAGAGATGCAAGCGCTGTATAGAGCCGCTCCACATCTCTGCTATAATATGGACGATCGATCGCATCAACGGACACCCGGGGCGATATGTCTATTAGTACAGGTACTACTAGTACAGTCTGTTCCATGCTGGGAGTAGTAGTACTACCTAAAAAATGTTAATTAAATGTTAATTTTTTATAAATTATATGCAAAATGTTTTCATCACTACAGCATCCTTTTTTTTTATTTTTTATTTTTTATTTTTTTTGTACCCAACAAATTTTGGGTACCAAAAAAAACTGCCAAGGTGCAATTTCCACACAAATGAAAAAACACTCTTTATTGTTCTAGCTCCTCTTCTTCATGTAAAATTGGGTATTTCAGGCATTAGTTTGTTTAGAATTTTCTCCATCCATTTTTCCACAGTTCTCATTTTAGAGTGGCCCGCCGAATAATTGGTAATAAAGTTGTATTTGAATTTATTGTCCCCCTGCCCGCGCCATCCTGGCCGGCCCCCAGCTAATTCTTGCAGCTGAGGACCGGCATTAATAGCTGACATGTGGTGATCGCCGCGGCCGACTATTAACGATTTAGATGGCCGCTGTCAAAGCTGACAGCGGCGTCTAAAGGTACTTTTAACTGCTGCCTGGTGGTCCAGTGAGGTGGATCGCCCCCCCCCCCCCCCCCCAGCGCATTCGGAGGGCTTACCTCACATCCTGTGCTGGCTGTGTCTCTGACTATGATAAAGCCTGACAGGACTAGGCTTTATCAATCAAGCACAGAGCACACAGATCAATGTGGTTCTATGGAATCACAATGATCTTTTTGAGGAATCTAATGATTGCTCCTAAACTAAAAGTGTAAAAAAAAAAGTTAAAAAAAAGTTTAGAAACACACACATTAACCCTTTCCTTGTTAAAAGTTTAAATCCCCTCCCTTTTCCCAAATTCCATATAAAAATATATAAACATAATAAAAATAAACGTATGTGGTACTGCCACGTGTGTAAATGTCTGAACTATAAAATATAAGGTTAATTAAACTGCACGGTCAATGGCGTACATGTAAAAGATTCCAAAGTCCAAATTTGCATACTTTTTGGTCACTTTGTATACCCTAAAAAATTTTATAAGAAGTGATCAAAAAGTCAGATCAAAACAATCATGGTACCGATAAAAACAATGAACCCTCATACCACCCCCTATACCGAAAAATAGGGGTCAGAAAAGGACAATTTTAAACATACTAATTTTGGTGCATGTAGTTATAATTTTTTTAAGCAGTAAAATAAATAAAACCTATATAAATAGGGTATCATTGTAACCGTATGGACCTACAGAATAAATATATGGTGTCACTTTTTATTGAAAAGTGCACTGCATAGAATCGGAAGCCCCCCAAATGCGCAGGATGAATGATAGGCTGTGAGGCTCTGGCAGAATGGTTGATTGGACCCGCGCTGACTAAAAGCGGGAAAAGCAGGAGCATCTGGAGCGACAGAAGGAGGGTTTGACACACAGCTCCCTTCGGCTGAGGTGGTGGAGCCTTGGCTGAATGAATGAGGGAGCGGATGGCCACTGGGTGATGCAGCTGGCTGGACCACTACATCGGAACCACGGTTCTCCCAGGCCGCTTTATGGTGGCGAAGCATGTGTTGACGCAGGGCCGTGGTGCCGACATTGGGACCCTGGCCACGCTTCACCTTCTGCCGACAGATCTTGCATGTGGCTACGTGAACCTCCTCCGGATGCCTTATGAAAAACTTCCACACTGCCGAGTAGCTGATTTTCCCACCCACAGTCCGCACTAATTGACTGCTACTGGCACCGTCTCCAGGAACCCCTGTTCCACTACCTCCCGGAAAGGTAGGCTGCCGCGAAGCAGGTGGTCTCCCCCGGGCACGTTTGGCTCCTGAATTTTCACTACTGCCACCACGCTGACTGACAACTGTGCTACCGCCTTGCTGCCTCAAGGGCAACCTGCAACTCTCTTCTCCTGATGATGATGAAGCCCCTTCTGCACCCGGCTCCCAATTGCGATCGGCTTCATCATCATCAACAGTTGTGTGCACGTCATTGATGTCCTCCTCAGATTCCCCAACAGTGTCTGCTTCAGGACCCTGAACACTTGCAACACCGCCTCCCAAGTCACTCTCCGCATCACTAATTGGCCACCTAGCGGAGCAAGCGGCGCATGTCTCCTCCCCATCTTGGCTGTCCAGTAGCTGTAAATAGTGGAGCTGAACCCACAGCATAAGATACTTCTTTAGGAGAGGGAACAGCATAGGACAAAGGCAATACGAGGACACGGACTGCTCCCGGGCCATGCCAACTGAGGGTTGTGACTGAGGAACCCACAGACTGTTGACTGGGGGTGTCAGATGTCACTTGTGATGATGTGGATGAGCGTGTTAACCAATCGACAACGGCAGATGGGTTGCTGGTGGAGACAAGACCGCTGGCTGATAACGGGAGCTCAGGCCTCTCGCTGCGACTCCTGCTGCCACTCGCCCCAAGTCTGCTGCCAACTCTGCCTGAAGTATTTAGGCCTCTGCCACTCCTCTGTGCACGTCCTGGCACTTCTCTGCCTGACATACTTATTACGTATTACAATACGCTACACTACTCTTTAAACAGTATTTGTCTAGAACAGCAGCAGGTAATTACTTACGGCTGTCCTTGAAAAGTATGTAGGCCCTTGACAGATTAACACATACTAGATGGTACAGTACTTGGATGTACGTATGCGGTATGCACTGATGAGGGCAGTAATATGCCTAACTATTAGCAGAAAAAACTCTGTATTTTTGTAAAACACCAGCCGGTGGATACTATTGTTTGGACTTTGATGGTATGGAGCACCTTGACAGCTTAACAGGTTCTATATGGTACAATATTTGGAGGTACCTATGCGGTATGCACTGATGAGGGCCTATTAGCAGAAAAAACTCTGTATTTTTGTAAAACACCAGCCGGTGGATACTATTGTTTGGACTTTGACGGTATGGAGCACCTTGACAGCTTAACAGGTGCTAAATGGTACAATACTTGCATGTACCTATGCGGTATGCACTGATGAGGGCAGTTATATATGCGTAACTATACGCAGAAAAAACTGTTTAAAAAAAAAAAAACAGCCAGTGAATAGTATTTTTGGGACTTGCACAGTATGTAGCCAGCCCCTTGACAGATTAACAGGTACAAAATGGTGCAAATGCACTACAGTCCACTGAGCAATCACGTATTTCTGAACAGCAGCAGGACCCAACAGTGCAGCACCACAAAAAAAAAATATCCAGGGATTAAACCCTAAATTGCACTCTGTCACACAATTCTGAGCAGCAGAAGTTTTGTGGAGCAAATAAAAATAAACTCAATTGGGCTGAACAATTAGGAGATAAGATGCTTCAGAAAGTTCAGGCAGCTTGGAGATCTGTATGAGGCAGCTGACAGCTATCTGCCCCTCTCTGCTGCAATGCTCTATAACGTGAATAGGAGGTTTAGATATCAATGATCCTTCTCAGAGTAACAGCACAGCACTCTGCACTCCTGCCTTTCCCTAATGCTGATGTGACTAGCAGTTGCAGTGTAACGCTGTGGTATGAGCTATTCACACACACGCAGTCCCGTCCTCTCCATCTGAGTGCATAGATGAAATGAAGAGAGGCAAGATGGCCGCCGATTATATAGGGGCTGTGACATCACACGGGTCAGTGAACACTGATAGGCTGCATCCAGTGGGGTAACAATAAATTTGGGGGGCCCCCTGCGAGATTTTTTGAGGAGGCCCATAAGCTCCTCCCCCACAAGGTATGCCACGCCCACGCCAATATACCCCACCCATCACAAATTACTCCGCCCATACTGATATGTACTGTCATAGGCATTTTCTATGGACTTATGAAGAGCATCTGTAGGTAATTCTTACATTTGTTTTTGCCCCCGAGCAGCAGCGAAGCCGCACACAATTGTTGGTAAGGGGCCCACGAGCGGCAGCGCAGTGCAGTGCCAGCGGCACACACAGGGCCGTCTTTAATTTTGATTGGACCCTGGGCAAGCAATTTTTTTTGGGCCCCCCGGTCCCCCACCCCCACACACACTCTGGATCAGTACAGGATCAGTAATGTAATGTATGTACACAGTGATCTCACCAGCAGAATAGTGAGTACAGCTCTGGAGTATAATACAGGATATAATCAGGATCAGTACAGGATAAGTAATGTAATGTATGTACACAGTGACCTCACCAGCAGAATAGTGAGTACAGCTCTGGAGTATAATACAGGATATAATCAGGATCAGTACAGGATAAGTAATGTAATGTATGTACACAGTGGGGGACATGTATCAAAGATTTTACCCCTGTTGTGTGTGTATTTTTTTGCGTAAAATTTTGCGCAAGCGCTTGTTTTTTCCCATTTTTTTGCGCACGTTTTGGTAGAGCATGTCGTCCAGATGTGGCTGAATCAGGGTACCTTGGAGTGACATCTATAGTACACATGGATTTATTACCTGCGTTATTTTCCTTTGCACCAAAAATTTTGATGCACGTGCGCCTTTTTCCCAGCAAATATAAGCCAACTTTAACTGCACGTAGCAATCCTTTCTATTTCTGAAGGAAAGTACTGCTAAGGAACCACCAGAATGTTTTTACTTTCCTATCTCAATTCCTCATTTGGTTTGCTTTATATTGCTTTTTACTCCTTCGTTATTCCAAAGCACTTTTAAAATAATTTGCATATAGAATATTTGTTTACAGTTCAGTTATTCATTAGATCACTTGTATATTGGTTTTGTTATTTTATGATCCAACAATTTAATACATTTACATAGGAAATGTTTGATATCTTACTTATCACTGAACAAGATCCGTCACATTAAAATAGCTTTGTAATCCACTTAACACTGTAGATCATTCTCCTTTTATTTTTAAAATTTACTGCTTTCCGTTATACTTTTCCCCAGCGCCTGGTAAGATGGTGGCTATCACTGATAGCCAGCCATCTTACCATTTGACCATCTGGGCATGCTGGGAGTTGTAGTTTTGCAACATCTGGAGGGCCACAGTTTGGAGACCACTGTATAATGGTCTCCAATCTGTGCTCTTCCAGATGTTCCAAAATTACAAATCTCAGCATGCCCACTCTGTCGAGGTATGCTGGGAGTTGTAGTTCTGTAACATCTGGAAGACCACAGATTGGAGACCATAATACAGTGGTCTACAAACTGTGGACCTCCAGCTGTTGCAAAACTACAACTCCCAGCATGCCCAGACTGCCCAAGCATGCTGTGAGTTGTAGTTTGTTAACATCTGACCCTTCAGATATTGCCGAAATACAACTTCCAGCATGCCTGGCCATGCTGGGAATTATAGTTTTGCAACAGCTGGAGGCACACTAGTTGGGAAACATTGTTCGTTTCCTAACTCTTTTTCCCAACCCGTGTGCCTCCAGCTGTGCCTCCAAACTATAACGCCCAGCATGCACTGACAGACCATTCATGCCGGGAATTGAAGTTGTGCAACAGCTGGAGGCACACTGGTTTGGAAACACTAAGTTAAGTAAAAAACTTTCAAGTGTTTTGCAACCAGTGTGCCTTCAGCTCTTGCATAACTACAACCCTCAGCATGCACGGACTGCCAAAGGGCATGCTGGGAGTTGTAGCAGTATGCCTCCAGCTGTTGCATAACTACATGTTCCAGCATGTCCTTCTGCTGTCACTGCATGCTGAGATTTGAAGTTTTTGCAACAGCTAAAGGCACACTGGTTGCGAAACACTGAGTCTGTTTCCGTGTTTCGCAACCAGTGTGCCTCCAGCTGTTGCAAAACTACAACTCACAGCATGCACGGACAGCCAAAGGGCATGCTCGGAGTTGTAGTTTTGCAACAGCTGGATGTTTCCCCCCCCCCCAATGTGAATGGACAGGGTACACTCACATGGGCGGAGGTTTACAGGGAGTGCTGCAAGATTGAGATGCAGCAAACTCGCTGTCAACCCCCGCCCGTGTGACTGTACCCTAAAAACACTACACTACACTACACTTAAATAAAATAAGTAAAAAACACTATATATACACATACCGCTACACGACCCCCCTCCCCTCCCCAATAAATATGAACAACGTCTGGTACGGCACTGTTTCCAAAATGGAGCCTCCAGTTGTTGCAAAACAACAACTCCCAGTATTGCAGGACAGACATTGACTGTCCAGGCATGTTGGGAGTTTTGCCACAGCTGGAGGCACCCTGTTTGGGAAACACTGGCATAGAATACCCCTATGTCCACCCCTATGCAAAACCCTAATTTAGGCCTCAAATGCGCATGGCACTCTCTCACTTCGGAGCCCTGTCGTATTTCAAGGCAACATTTTAGGGTCACATATGGGGTATCGCCGTACTCGGGAGAAATTGCCTTACAGATTTTGGGGGACTTTTTCTCCTTTTACCCATTATGAAAAGGAACAGTTGGAGTCTACACCAGTATGTTAGTGTATAAAAATAAAATTATTTACACTGACATGCAGGTATTGCCGCATACTTTACATTTTCACAAGAGGTAAATGGGAAAAAAGATCCCCATTTTTTGGGACACAATTTAGCCAGAGTACGGAGATAACACATATGTGGGCGCAAAGTGCTCTGCGGGTGCACAACAAGGCCCATAAGGTAGAGTGCACCATGTACATTTGAGGTGATTTGTCACAGATGTTAAATGAAGAATAAGGACATTGGTATAATTGATGTGTTATAATTGGGTGCAAAAAGTGGTATTATTGTGAGATTAAAACTCTACATATTGAAGAAAAAAAATTCTAAAACTAATAACGAGGACACACCTACGGTTTAGGTGCAGATACGCTGCAGACAAAGCTCCTACTAAATAGAGCTGCGGTGTAAATTTATGCTCTGAGGAGAATTCTAAATTTAAACGCAATTCAAGAAAGTAGCTGCACAAGAATGATAAATTTAACGCAGCTGCGCCAAATTTAGACAACAGGCAGAGGGGTAAAAAACTTCTATTATACACTGGAAATGATACATGTCCCCCAGTGACCTCACCAGCAGAATAGTGAGTACAGCTCTGGAGTATAATACAGGATATAATCAGGATCAGTACAGGATAAGTAATGTAATGTATGTACACAGTGACCTCAACGGCAGAATAGTGAGTGCAGCTCTAGAGTATAATACAGGATATAACTCAGTACATAAGTAATGTAAAGTGACCCTACAATCATCGCAATAGTGGCATCTTATACAATGTGTGGCACCCATTGTGCAAAATCTAACTATTGCGATAAATGAAGGCTCACTTTACATTACTTCTGGTGGAAGCAGCAGGTCACTCACCTAGTCTCCTAAGGAAACTTTTAGATTCGACTGTTGTGAGGCTCCTCAGGTTCTGTTATATGAATGGCGGCTCTGGAGTATAATACAGGATATAACTCAGGATCAGTACAGGATACGTATGGGGGGAGGGGATTATCAGATTATACATGTGAGGGGAGGATAATAATGATTATTATAATCCTCCCCTCACATATATGTAACATCTCCCCCTCACATGTATAATCTGATAATCCCCTCACATATATAATATCATAATCAGATTATATGTGAAGGGATTATCAATGTGAGGAGGGGGTTATCAGATTATACATGTGAGGGGTAGATGTTACATATATGTGAGGGAAGGATTATAATAATCATTAATATCCTCCCCTCACATGTATAATTTCCTCCCTTCTTACATTATATAATAACCCCCCCCCCCACATTATATAATAAATACCCCCACCCCCCACACTATATAATAAATCCCCCCCCCCCACACACACACACACACACACTATATAACAAATACCCCCAACACACACACACACACTATATAATAAATACCCCCAACACACACACACTATATAATAAATACCCCCAACACACACACACACTATATAATAAATCCCCCCCCAACACACACACACTATATAATAAATCCCCCCCCCCAACACACACACACACACTATATAATAAATCCCCCCCAACACACACACACACACTATTTAATAAATCCCCACCAACACACACACACACACACACACACTATATAATAAATCCCCCCCAACACACACACACTATATAATAAATCCCCCCCCCAACACACACACACACACACACACACTATATAATAAATCCCCCCCAACACACACACACTATATAATAAATCCCCCACCACACACACACACACACACACACACTATATAATAAATCCCCCCACCACACACGCACACTATATAATAAATCCCCCCCACCACACACACATACAATAAATCCCCCCCCACCACACACACATAAACACACATACACACATTATATAATAAATCCCCCCCCGCCACACACACATTATACATACTCACATATCCGGCGGTGGGTCCCCTGCTGCGGCCTGGATCCTGGAAGCGGCCGTGTGGGGACTGAGAGGAGGAGCGGGAGACTCTCTTTGCTCCGCTCCTCTCTATGATGCCGCCCGTGACGTCACACGTCACGTAACGTGGCCATCTCCCAGACAGCCATTGCGGTACTGGCTGCCTGGGGATGAGTGACGGCGGCGGCGGCGAACATAAAAAGGTAGCAAAAGGGGCAAAAGGGGCGAGCTGCTTTTGGGCCCCCAGGAATTACAGGACCCGGGGCAGCTGCCCCTTTGTCCCGCGTTAAAGACGGGCCTGGGCACACAATTCTTTCATGGGGCCGGGCAGGGGCGTACCTAGAGCATTTGGCACCCGGGGCGGACCCTTTGTTTGGCACCCCCCCCCCCCCGCTTAATTACACCCACTTCCCTCCCCCCCCTTTATTTACCCCCTCCTCCCCCCCCCCCTAATTACACCCCCTCCCAGGAGCGGACTGACAACACTCAGGGCCCATGGACCAAAAAAAAGCAAGGGCCCCTACTAGGCTCTGCAGCTCGTCAATCGTCTGCCACACTCCTATTCCACCTAAATCCCACACACAATAAACTAAAATTTATATATTTATATATATAAGAAACACTTTAACATAGGTAAATTTCCATGACCAATAATACTGGTATACAAGGAGTAAATATATGCCACCACACAATAACTGTATAATAACGCCATACTGTACTGAATAAAACCACTATACACCGACCAGTATACTATAAAGGATCTGTATAAGTGATTATTTACAGGACCATATGGCGGTAGATATCAGCTGTACACAGGATGTGTATACCATATAAGCGATTATAGTTACATTTTGGGACTCACAATTATGTATTCTGATCAGCGGCGTCCTCTTTCCTTTTCTTCTCCGTCTGGATAAGACCGCCATGTGGATCTCTTAACATCTGCAGGAATGTCAGACTCTGCATTTTTCCAGTGCCCTCCTCTGCACAATCATTCCATCTATAGGCCCACAAACTGTAATAATGCCCTCCTTGGTGTCCTGCACAGTAAACGGGCAGGTAGGTAGGTAGCCAGATAAATAGGTAACTAGGTAGGTAGATCAGGAAGCCAGATATGTAGGTAGGTAGGGGGCTAGCTAGGTAGTTAGGCAGCCATGGATGAAGGCCAGGTATGTACATAGTTAGGTAGCTGGGTATGTAGGTAAGAAGTTAGGCATCCAAGTATAAAGTTAGGTAGCCCCCTTCCCTGTAGGTATAGGCAGCAGAGTTAAACCCCCTTCCCAATAGGTATAGGAACAGAGTTAACCCCCCTTTCCCCGTAGGTATAGGCAGAGTTAAAAAAAAAAAAACCCTCCCCATGTTTCCCATAGGCATAGGCAGAGTTAAACCCCTTTTTTCCCCATAGGTATAGGCAGATTCCCCCCCTCTTCCCAATTGGTATAGGCAGAGTTACCCCACTCTTCCCCATTGGTATAGGAAGAGTTACCCACCTCTTCCCCACTGGTATAGGCAGTTACCCCCCCCCCCCCCTTTCCTCATAGGTATAGGCAGAGTTACCTTCCCCCCCCTCTTTCCCATAGGTATAAGCAGGTACACCTCCCCTCATTCCCATGGGTATATGTAGTTACATCCCCCCCCTTTCCCATAGGTATATGCAGTTACACCCCCCCCCCTCTTTCCCATATGTATATGCAGCTACAACCCCCCCTCTTCCCCATAGGTATATGCAGTTACACACACACCCCTTTCCCATAGGTATATGCAGTTACACCCCCCCCTTTCCCATAGGTATATGCAGTTACACCCCCCCCTTTCCCATAGGTATATGCAGCTACACCCCCCACCTTCCCCATAGGTATATGTAGAGTAACCCCCCCTCCCCTTCCCCATAGGTATATGTAGAGTAACCCCCCCTCCCCTATACGTATATGTAGAGTAACCCCCCCTCCCCTTCCCCATAGGTATATGTAGAGTAACCCAACCCCCTTCCCCATAGGTATATGTAGAGTAACCCCCCCTCCCCTTCCCCATAGGTATATGTAGAGTAACCCCCCCCCCCCTCCCCTTAGGTATATGTAGAGTAACCCCCCCTCCCCTTCCCCATAGGTATTTGTAGAGTAACCCCCCCCCCTCTCCTATAGGTATATGTAGAGTAACCCCCCCCCTCCCCTATAGGTATATGTAGAGTAACCCCCCCCATAGGTATATGTAGAGTAACCCCCCCTCCTCCCCTATAGGTATCTATGTAGAGTAACCCCCCTCCCCCATAGGTATATGTAGAGTAACCCCCCCCCCCATAGGTGTATGCAGAGTTGAGAAAAAATAAATTAAAAAAGGATGCTCACCTGATGTCCCACGCAGCGTTCTCCTCAGCTGCAGGGCCCGCGTCTTCTCCCCTCCACAGTACAGGCGCCGGATGAGTGACGTCACTGGCGCCTGTACTGCGTGCTGCGTGGGGGCGGAGGTCACGTCTCCTCTGTGTAGCTGCAGCTCACACAGAGGAGACACCTTCTCCTGTAGGTGCGTGTATTGCGCATACAGGAGAAGGCACCGCTGTCTGCTGGTGATCTGGGACGAGTGTCCCGAATCCTCAGTAGTGGTGGCGGTGGCTGCGGCGGGTCAGTCCGCCCCTGGCACCCCCCTTAATACGCCACTGGGGCCGGGGCTAAGGGGCTCCAGCCTAGACGGGGCCCCCCCACACCGCGGGGGCTGCGGGGGCCCCCGCTGCGCCACTGGCTGCATCTCACATGTGATTCAGGGTCAGCCCACCTACCTTCATTCCTGCCGCTGTTTCCCGCCCTCCCATAATCCCCTGCCCCATGTACTCACATGTGGATCTGCCATCTTAGGTCCCCAATAGCCTGGAACGCTGTAAAATGGAGTTTAATGAAGCGATTCGTGCGATAGAATCGCGGCGGTATTCGTTGCAAATCGAATTTTTAATGAAATTCGTAAGGAATTTGGGTTCGTCAACTTCGATTCGCTCATCTCTAATGGTGACCATGGCGGACATTTTGAAGTCGGCCATTTTGAATCCAACTTTAGTTTTTTCAATAGGAAGAGGGTCATGTGACACATCAAACCTATTGGCAATTTCACAAGAAAAACAATGATGTGCTTGGTTTTAACGTAACTTTATTCTTTCATGAGTTATTTACAAGTTTCTGACCACTTATAAAATGTGTTCAATGTGCTGCCCATTGTGTTGGATTGTCAATGCAACCCTCTTCTCCCACTCTTCACACACTGATAGCAACACCGCAGGAGAAATGCTAGCACAGGCTTCCAGTATCTGTAGGTTCAGGTGCTGCACATCTTGTATCTTCACAGCATAGACAATTGTCTTCAGATGACCCCAAAGATAAAAGTCTAATGGGGTCAGATCGGGAGACCTTGGGGGCCATTCAGCTGGCCCACGATGACCAATCCACTTTCCAGGAAACTGTTCATCTAGGAATGCTCGGACCCGACACCCATAATGTGGTGGTGCACCATCTTGCTGGAAAAACTCAGGGAACGTGCCAGCTTCAATGCATAAAGAGGGAAACACATCATTATGTAGCAATTTCACATATCCAGTGGCCTTGAGGTTTCCATTGATGAAGAATGGCCCCACTATCTTTGTACCCCATATACCACACTATACCATCAATTTTTGTGTTCCAACAGTCTTGGAGGGATCTATCCAACGTGGGTTGGTGTCAGACCAATCAGCGGTGGTTTTGTTTGTTAACTTCACCATTCACATAAAAGTTTGCCTCACCACTGAACAAAATCTTCTGCGTAAACTGAGGGTCCTGTTCCAATTTTTGTTTTGCCCATTCTGCAGCACCTAAAACTACAGATACTGGAAGCCTGTGCTAGCATTTCTCCTGCGGTGTTGCTATCAGTGTGTGAAGAGTGGGAGAAGAGGGTTGCATTGACAATCCAACACAATGGGCAGCACATTGAACACATTTTATAAGTGGTCAGAAACTTGTAAATAACTCATGAAAGAATAAAGTTATGTTAAAACCAAGCACATCATTGTTTTTCTTGTGAAATTCCCAATAAGTTTGATGTGCCACATGACCCTCTTCCTATTGAAAAAACAAAAGTTGGATTCAAAATGTCCGACTTCAAAATGGCCGCCATGGTCACCACCCATCTTGAAAAGTTTCCCCCCTCACATATACTAATGTGCCACAAACAGGAAGTTAATATCACCAACCATTTTATTAAGGTGTATCCATATAAATGGCCCACCCCGTAGTGTTGCTCGTGAATATTCTCAATGCAAATTTTATTCGCGAATTCGCGAATATAGCACTATATATTCGCAATTATGAATATATATATATTTTTTTTTTTTCACAGTACACATCACAGTGATCATCCCTCTCTGCTTCCAGCTTGTGTGGTGTAAAGAAGGCTCTAATACTACTGTGTGAGACTGGCGTTCGAATTTTCGCATATGTGAAAATTAGCATATGCAAATTTCCGTATGTACGAATCTTCGCGTAGGCAAATTTTTGTATATGCGAATATTACGAATATGCGAATTTAGAGAATATATGACGAATATTCATCCATATATTTGCGAAATATCGTAAATTTGAATATGGCCTATGCCACTCAACACTAGTCTAAAGCAGTGGTCTTCAACCTGCGGACCTCCAGATGTTGCAAAACTACAATTCCCATCATGCCCGGACAGCCGTTGGCTGTCCGGGCATGCTGGGAGTTGTAGTTTTACAACATCTGGAGGTCCGCAGGTTGAAGACCACTGGTCTAAAGGTATGTTCACATGTACATAAACCTCTGCAAAATTCACAGTGTGTAAATGGGAATATACCTTTACAATAAACATACATTATAATACTATCAGAGCAGACATATGAAGTCTATTGAAAAATATTGTAACAGACCTCAGCACAAGTGTAATGCGGTGTCCATATATTTGCTTTTTTGTGGTGTTTTTGCTGTATTTGTACATAGTTAGAACCTAAATTGGCTGTGTGGGCTTTACAATCTGATTAGCATTACCAGCTGCAATATTACACACAACCTGAGGACAGGTGTGGCGCTGTATTTTTTTTTTTTAGAGGAAATCAGATTTCCTAATACTCGATAACCCATTAAGCAGATTGTTTATGACAAAGAAACCATTGGTAAATCTTTTTTTCACAAAGCACAATGTAAAGACGCGTGTGTTTTCTGCAGAGTGGTTTTTATGCATTTCCTTTGCAGCTCTCAAACACCAATGTGAGAATAGGCCCAAGTGAGGAGCAACTGAGAACATGGCCGCAGATACAACGAGCACCAAACAACAAACACCTGGGAATCAGGTGCTGATGTGCTGCAGTAAAGCACAGGAAATGCTGTGAAAAGGTTCTTTGCCCCATTACACCACAAGGTTCACTAAGGGTAGGTGCATTTGTGCTCCATTAACGGCATCCTGACTGAAACAGAATGCCGATGTATGGGAGCAGCGACCCCCTATTGATTTCTATGGCCAAATGAAGTCCCCTAGGGGGAGATTTATCAAAACCTGTGTAGAGGAAGAGTGGTGCAGTTGTGCGTAGCAACCAATCAGATCGCTTCTTTAATTTTTCGCAGGCCTCTTTAAAAAATGAAAGTGACCTGATTGGTTGCTATAGGCAACTGCACCACTCTTGCTCTACATAGGCTTTGATAAATCTCCCCCCTAATATGCGCTATTTTCAGCAGACTCGAAAGCTTGGCCGGCTACACTTTTGAGTGCACTGAAAATAGCATATATTTCCCAAAGGCTGCCCGGACATGCTGGGATCTGTAGTTTAGAAACAGCTGGAGGCACCTTAGTTAGAAAAAACTGCCCTGTACACATGAAAATGTAAAAAAAATATATATAATGTGTTAGCGGTGCTAAGGATAGATGCGGATATGGGTGAGTAACTCGGCGCACTTTTGTTTCTGCAGGGGACTCTGCTGTATAGGTGGGTTCACAATGCACTTTTGTTTTCATTTAATATATACTTGCAAAGGAAAAAAAGGATCGGTTAAGGGTAGGGACACTCTACGTTCTGGTCCCCGTTAATCGTATCTGTCGGCATCCCACCGAAATTTGGATACCAAGGTATACTGTTACAAGGAGCAATGCAGGTGACACTGTTTGGCCATGGAAATCAATGGCGTCCACTGCTAGTGTTTAACAGGCTACGATTAGTGGAAGCACAAATGTAGTATGAACCTACACTAACCGTGGACCTCATTGATTTCTATCGCTGGACGGAGTCATCTGGTGACTCTGTTTGGGACATATGTGCTAAAAATAAGATGCAGATGGATACAACTAAAGGGGCACTAACGCAGTGTAAACCTGTTTTGGGTTTGATTCACGCTGAACTGTTTTACATACTTGAAAAGGGGGAAAAATGTATACGTAAACTGATGCTAAAATTGGATAAAGCTGCATGGGAAAAACTGTATACATTAACGGATGCTAAAAAACTGATGTTGCTGTATGGGTGCCTTCACTGCGCTTTTGTGTGTTTAATTCATACCTTTTCGTACACTGGAAAGGAAAGAAAAAACATACGTTAACGCCTTAAAGGAGATCTCCAGACCATAAAAATTGTCCCCCATAGTGCCGGCAGTAAAACAATAAAGATGTACATACCTACCTCCCGGTAACCGGCTCCGGTCTCCGCCACAATCCACTTCCTGGTTGCCGGTGGTCGGATGAATCAGCCAATCACCAGCCGCAGCGCAGTCCGACTAGGCCGGGTTTTAGGCTGAGCGGCAGTGTGACGTTTTCGGCCCTGGCCGCAGGTGCCGGTGTAGTAATGAATTTTGTGTCCTGAAGCGTCTTCACACTGCCGCTCAGCCTATCGCCGGCCGAGTCGGACTTTGCTGCGGCTGGTGATTGGCTGAGCGCAGTATGATTCATCCGACCACCAGCAACCAGGAAGTGGATCGCGGCGGAGACCGTAGCCGGTTACCGGAGGCCCCGGGGGAGCGGAGGAAGGTTTTTTGTTTTTTTTTCTGCCGGCACTATGGGCGACAATTTTTATATTCCGGAGTTCTCCTTTAAGGACGGACACATTTTTTACCTTAATGACCATGTTTTGATTTTATTTATTTTTTGACATGTTTCTTTAAATGGTAATAACTCAGCGATTCTGAGATTTTTTTTTTCAGTGACACATTGTACTTTATACAGGTGGTGCATTTTTGTTGACACATGCAGCATTTTTTTTTTATGGTGTTCACTGTGCGGTAAAAGGGATGTCAAATTTATTCTGTGGGCCGTTACGATTATAGCGATACCTATTTTATGTTCCTTTTCCTTTTTCTGAGAATTTTTTTCCCTTTTCTGTGTGATCATTTTCCGACAGCCATAACTTTTTTTTTTATTGGTATCATTTTTGCGATACATGCTACCTTTTTTTTTTTTTTTTATCCGCTATTTGCACCAGAATTGGCGGATTTTGCGTGTTTTAAAAATTTTTTAATTTTTGGCATTCACTGTGCGGGATAATTTAAATTATAGCTTTTATAGTACACATGATTGCGGAAGTGGCAATACCTAGTATGCATATGATGTTTTTTCATTTATAATACAGGGCTTTTATTGGGCAAACAGGGTAGTATTAGTTATTTTATTTTTTTACACACTATACTTTTATTAAAGAACCTTTTTTATTTAGTGTTTTCACTTTTTACAGGTTATACTATGCTGCAATACATTTGTACTACAGCACAGTATGACCTGATGAGCTGCGCACACTACAGCTTGTGCGATCCAGCTGCATCTCACAGGCTTCCGTAGCCGGTAGACGGGAGGTCATCATCTGACCACCTGCTGCCATAGCAACAAACGGGGACCTGCAATTGTTGGGGGAAAAGGGGGAGAACCCTCTGGTGTCAACACCATAGATACCGTGATCAGGATTGATCATGGCATCTATGGGGCTAATGCTGCGGGACCAGCACAATCGCAACCCTGACAGCGGCGGCGGGACCCCGGCTATTATTGACAGCCAGGTCCTGCCGCTGATCTCCTGAGCTGCGTGCGGCAAAGCAGGAGGTCGTCAGGAGGTATGTATACGTCCCAGCGCGCGAATGTGTCTGGTGCTGAGACATATGCATACGTCCTATAGCGGGAAGGGGTTAAGGACTCAGCCCTTTTTTGCAAACCTGACCATTGTCACTTCAATAACTCTGGGATGCTTTTACTTTTCATTCTGATTGAGATTTTTTCATGACATTCTTCTTTAACATAGTAGTAAATTTTCGGTGATCCTTGCATCATTTCTTGGTAAAAAAATTTAAAATGTCATGGAAATTTAGCATTTTTCTAACTTTGAAACGCTCTGATGTAAGGAAAATAGACATACCAATAAGGCTGGGTTCGCATTGTGTTTTCCCCCATACGGGAGCGCATACGGCAGGGGAGAGCTAAAAACTTGCGCTCCTGTATGCCTTTCTATGCGCTCCCGTATGTAATTAATTTCAATGAGCCGACCGCAGTGAAACGTTCGGTCGGCTTATTTTTGCACCGTATGCGGTTTTTCCCCGCACCTAAAACCGGATGTGCTCCTGTATGGGGGAAAATGTAATGGGAACCTAGCCTAAATGATATATTGATTCACATATACAATATGCCTACTTTATGTTGGCATCATAAAGTTGACATGTTTTCACTTCTTGAAGACCTTAGAGGGCTTCAAAGTATAGAAGACATTTTCCAAATTTTCACGAATTCAAAATCAAAATTTTTCAGGGACCAGTTCAGTTTTGAAATGAATTTGAGGGTCTTTGTTAGAAATCCCCCCCATAATGGACCCCATTATTAAAACTGCACCCCTCAAACTAACATTCAGAAAGTTTAACCCTTTAGATGTTTGACAGAAATTTTAAAATGTTCATTTTTTTTTCTTTTTACACATGTTCTTGTAGACCAGATCATTTTTTTCATTTATTTTTATAACAAGGGGTAAAAGAGGAGAGAGCCCACCAAAATTTGTAACGCAATTTCTCTCCAGTAAGGAAATACCTCATGTGGATGTGAAGTGCTCTGCGAACGCATTACATGGCTTAGAAGGGAAGGAGCGACAATGGGATTTTGGAGAGCGAATTTTTCTGAAATGGTTTTTAGGGGGCATGCCGCATTTAGGAAGCCCCTATGGTGCCAGAACAGCAAAAAAAAAAAAAAAATACATGGCAAATTATTTGGGAAACTACACCCCTCGAGGAACGTAACAAGGGGGTACAGTGAGCCTTAACACCCTACAGTTGATTAATGAACTTTTATTAAAGTGGGACGTTAAAATGGAAAATTAGATATTTTTTTTTTTTTTTTTGCTACATTTCTGGTGTTACCCCAAATTGATTTTCCAAGGGGTAATAGGAGAAATTGTCCCCTAATATTTGTAACCCCATTTGTCACACAAGGAAATACCTCATATTTGGGTGTAAAGTGCTTTGCGGGTGCACTAGAGGGCTCAGAAGGGAAGGAGCGAAATTGGGCTTTTGGAGAGAGAATTTGTTTGGAATGGAAGTCGGGGGCCATGTGTGTTTACAAAGCTCCCCATGCTGCCAGAACAGTGGACCCCCCCCCACATGTGACCCCATTTTGGAAACTTCACCCCTCGCGGAATGTAATAAGGGGTGCACCATTTACAGCCCACTGTTTTTTGACAGATCTTTGGAACAGTGGACTGCGCAAATGAAGAAAATTAAATTTTTCATTTGCACAGTTCACTTTTCCAAATATCTGTCAAAGGACAGTGGGGTGTAAATGCTCACTGCACTTCTAATTACATTACGCGAGGGGTGTCGTTTCTAAAATGGGGTTACATGTGGGGGAGGGTCCACTGTTCTGGCAGCATGAGGGCTTTGTAAACGCACATGGCCCCCGACTTCCATTCCAAACTATCTCTCAAAAGCCCAATGTCGCTCCTTCCCTCCTTTTTTTATTTTTCTTTTGTTTGTCAGAATCGCTGAAACTATCAGCCACCCATGTGCAAATCACCAATTTAGGCCTCAGGGCTCAAATGTACATGGTGCACGCTCTCTCTCTCTCTCTCCTGAGCGCTGTAGTGATTTTGGGGGTCTTTTTTTTCCCTTTTTACCTCTTGTGAAAATAAAAAGTATGGGGCAACACCAGCATGTTGGTGTAAAAAAATAAAATTTTTTACACTAACATGTTGGTGTAGACCCCAACTTTATCTTTTCATAAGGGATAAAAGGAGAAAAAGCCCCCCCAAAAAAAATACCCCATAAGTGTCCCCAAACTGTTGCTTTGAAAAAGGACAGGGCTCCGGAGGGAGAGAACGCCATGCGCATTTTAGGCCTAAATTAGGGATAGGGACGGACCCAGATGCAAGCATTACACTTGTCTCCCTACCAAAAATATTCTACGGCACTGTCTCACAAACAGGGTGCCTCCAGCTGTTGCAAAGCTCCCAGTATGCCTGGATAGTCGATGGCTGTCTGGCAATACTATGAGTTGTTTTTGCAACAGCTGGAAGCTCTGTTTTGGATACAGTGGCGTACCAGATGTTTTCAATTATGGGGCGGGGGCGGGGGGGGGGGGTGGACGGGGTAACTGTGTAAGGGTGTGTATGTAGTGTTTTACTTTTTATTTTTGTGTAAGTGTAGTGTTTATTTTTGGGTACATTCACACAGGCGGGGGTTCACAGCGAGTTTCCCGCTGGGAGTTTGAGTTGCAACGGAAAATTTGCTGCAGCTCAAACCTCCAGCTGTTGCAAAACTACAACTCCCAGCTTCCACTGAGACTATGGATGCTGGGAGTTGTTGTTATGCAACAGCTGGCGGCACACTGGTTGGGAAACACTGAGTTAGGTAACAGACTACCGCAGTGTGCCTACAGCTGTTGCAAAACTACAACTCCCAGCATGCACTGACAGACCGTGCATGTTGGGAGTTGTAGTTTTGCAACACATCTGGAGGCACACTGGTTGGGAAACACTGAGTTAGGTAACAGACTACTGCAGTCTTTCTGCACCAGTGTGCCTCCAGATGTGTTGCAAAACTACAACTCCCAACATTCACGGTCTGTCAGTGCATGCTGGGAGTTGTAGTTTTGCAACAGCTGTAGGCACACTGCGGTAGTCTGCTACCTAACTCAGTGTTTCCCAATCAGTGTGCCTCCAGCTGTTGCATAACTACAACTCCCAGCATCCACAGTCTATCAGTGCATGCTGGGAATTGTAGTTTTGCAACAGCTGGAGGTTTGCCCCCACCCCCAATGTGAATGTAAAAACAAACACTCAGCATGCACTGGCAGCCGAAGGGCATGCTGGGGGTTGTAGTTACGAAACAGCTGGAGGCACACTTTTGCATAGAAAAAATGTACCTCCAGCTGTTGCATAACTACAACTCCCAGCATGCTAAAAGTTAAGGAACAGCAGGAGGCACAGCCTTACCTCCTGCTGCTGATACTCTGGAGTCCCCCACCCCCCGCTGCCGATGTCGGTGGAGGGGGTGCCGTTAGTGACACCCCCAGCAGGAGTCCTGATTCGTCGGCCAATAACGGCTGCAACAGATCCATTTTTTATTTTATTTTATGTGTGTGTGTATGTATGTATGTATGTATGTGTGTATATATATATGTGTGTGTGTGTGTATATATATATATATATATATATATATGTATAGTGTTTTGTATATATGTGTGTGTGTATATATATAGATATAGATATATATATGTGTGTGTATATATATATATATATATATGTGTGTGTATATATATATGTATATATGTATAGTGTTTGTGTGTGTGTGTATATATGTGTATAGTGTGTGTGTGTATAGATAGATAGTGTGTGTGTGTGTGGTGGTTGTCCACATTTTTGCATACAGTCATAATTAAACCGACTGTAACAGAAACTGTAAAACAGACCACCATAGAAATGTGTCCAGCACTGAAAGGGTGTGTGTGATTCGAGCTCTGGTGGGGGCCGGGTCAATTAAGAAGCCTTAATACAGCTGCTCCGGTGCAGTCCCGAGGCGGTGAGGACAGGTGTGCACTTAACTTTTTTTTGGAGGGAAATGGCAAGGAGCGTTTGTGGAGAAAGTAAGTGAAACTTGGGGTGTAATTGGGTGGGGGACACTTTCACAGCGTTTTCTGTACATGACTGCACCTCCATGTAGGATCGGTGATCGGCACATCACACATCTGTGTCGTGTTCACACATCTGTGTTTTGTTTAGTGCGGATTGTATTGGCGGCCATGTTCTCAGCTGCCCCTCACTTGGGCCATGTTCACACATCTGTGTTTTGTTTAGTGCGGATTGTATTGGCGGCCATGTTCTCAGCTGCCCCTCACTTGGGCCATGTTCACACATCTGTGTTTTGTTTAGTGCGGATTGTATTGGCGGCCATGTTCTCAGCTGCCCCTCACTTGGGCCGTGTTCACACATCTGTGTTTTGTTTAGTGCGGATTGTATTGGCGGCCATGTTCTCAGCTGCCCCTCACTTGGGCCGTGTTCACACATTGTGTTTTGTTTAGTGCGGATTGTATTGGCGGCCATGTTCTCAGCTGCCCCTCACTTGGGCCGTGTTCACACATTGTGTTTTGTTTAGTGCGGATTGTATTGGCGGCCATGTTCTCAGCTGCCCCTCACTTGGGCCGTGTTCACACTTGTTCGAGAACTGCATAAAACTGCACTGCAGAAAACACACCTCTTTACATTGTGCTTAATGATCAGCAGCTGGAAAACCAGCAGCTGTCTGGGCATGCTGGTAGTTGTAGTTTTGCAACAGCTGGAGGCACCCTAGTTGGGAAACACTTGTCTATATAACCTCATTACTACTACTACTGTAATCTTCCCCATTGTGCAGAGAAATAGTGGAGCAGTTGCCCATAACAACCAATCAGATTCCAGCTTTCATTTTTCTGAAGCCTTTTCAAACAATAAATGTAAATTCGAATTGGTTGCTATGGGCAACTGCTTTACTTTTACTTTGCAGAAGGGTTGAGAAATCTCCCCCTATGGCAGCGTTTCCCAACCAGGGTGCCATGTTGCAAAACTACAACTCTGTCTGGGCATGCTGGAAGTTGTAGTTTTGCAACATCTAAAAGGTTGACGTTATGTCATTTGGATTCACACACACACACACACACACTGGCAACTTGTGCAATCTAGAAATGCACCCATTATTGCTTCTGGAATACCATACAAAAATAAAACTGCACCTCCATGTAGGATCAGTGATCGGCACATTGGCCCCTGATCCCCGTGTGTTTTGTTTAGTGCGGATTGTATTGGCGGCCATGTTCTCAGTTGCCCCTCACTTGGGCCATGTTCACACATGTTTTAGAACTGCATAAAAACTGCACTGCAGAAAACACACCTTTACAATGTGCTTTATGAGCAGCAGCTGGAAAACCAGCAGCTGTCTGGGCATGCTGGTAGTTGTAGTTTTGCAACAGCTGGAGGCACCCTAGTTGGGAAACAGTTGTCTTTATAACCTCATTACTACTACTGTACCTGAATGTGTCATCCTGTTTTTTTTTAATATGGTATTCCGGAAGCAATAATGTGCGCATTTCTAGATTGCACAAGGGGGGTAGGTAGGTGTGTGTGTGTGTGTGTGTGTGTGTGTGTATCCAAATGTCAAGACGTCGACCTTTAAGATGTTGCAAAACTACAACTTCCAGCATGCCCAGACAGAGTTGTAGTTTTGCAACATGGCACCCTGGTTGGGAAACGCTGCCATAGGGGGAGATTTCTCAACCCTTCTGCAAAGTAAAAGTAAAGCAGTTGCCCATAGCAACCAATTCGAATTTACATTTATTGTTTGAAAAGGCTTCTGAAAAATGAAAGCTGGAATCTGATTGGTTGTTATGGGCAACTGCTCCACTATTTCTCTGCACAACGGGGAAGATTACAGTAGTAGTAGTAATGAGGTTATATAGACAAGTGTTTCCCAACTAGGGTGCCTCCAGCTGTTGCAAAACTACAACTACCAGCATGCCCAGACAGCTGCTGGTTTTCCAGCTGCTGATCATTAAGCACAATGTAAAGAGGTGTGTTTTCTGCAGTGCAGTTTTATGCAGTTCTCGAACACGTGTGAACACGGCCCAAGTGAGGGGCAACTGAGAACATGGCCGCCAATACAATCCGCACTAAACAAAACACAGATGTGTGAACACGGCCCAAGTGAGGGGCAGCTGAGAACATGGCCGCCAATACAATCCGCACTAAACAAAACGCAGATGTGTGAACACGGCCCAAGTGAGGGGCAGCTGAGAACATGGCCGCCAATACAATCCGCACTAAACAAAACACAGATGTGTGAACACGGCCCAAGTGAGGGGCAGCTGAGAACATGGCCGCCAATACAATCCGCACTAAACAACAAACACCTGGGGGATCAGGGGCCAATGTGCCGATCACTGATCCTACATGGAGGTGCAGTTTTTTTTTTTTTGCATGGTATTCCAGAAGCAATAATGGGCGCATTTCTAAATTGCACAAGTTGCCAGTGTGTGTGTGAATCCAAATGACATGAATGTCAACCTTTTAGATGTTGCAAAACTACAACTTCCAGTATGCCCAGACAGCCAACGGCTGTCTGGGCATGCTGGGAGATGTAGTTTTGCAACAGCTGATAGCACCCTGGTTGGGAAACGCTGCCATAGGGGGAGACTTAACACTTCTGCAATTAAACAGTGGAGCAGTTGCCCATAGCAACCAATTAGAATTTACATTTTATGTTTGGAACGGCTTTTGAAAAATGAAACCTGGAATCTGATTGGTTGTTATGGGCAACTGCTCCACTGTTTCTCTGCACAATGGAGATTTCTCAAAACCTGTGCAGAGGAAAAGTTGCACATAGTAACCGCAGATCGCTTCTTCCATTTTTAACAAGGCCTCTGCAAAATGAAAGAAGCGATCTGATTGGTTGCTATGGGAAACTGGGTAACTTCTCCTCTGCACAGGTTTTGATAAATCTCACCCAATGTTTGAAAAACAGACGCTGCGGTATGGGTAGGTTCACACTACACGTGTGTGTTATGGGGGAGGGGTGGGTGTGGTGGTGGTGGTTGTGCGGTTGGAGTTCACTTCCCCCGCACTGCCCACCCATGGAAAGGGAGGAGGCGGCAGCGACATGCAATGGGCGGCGATCCTGGACAGGCAGCAGGGCGATCTGGTGAGTGTGCCTCTGGAGGACCACTGTGCAGTGGTTTCTAAACTGTGGCCCTCCCGATCTTGCAAAACTACAACTCCCAGCATGCCCCGGCAACAAACTACAACTCCCAGCATGCCCTTTGCTGTCAGTACGTGCTGGGAGTTAGTTTTGCAACAGCTGGAGGCGTACTGGTTGTAAAAACACTAAGCTAGATTCTGTTGCCTACCAGTGTGCCTCCAGCATCTACTTGGAATTGTAGTTTTGCTACAGCTGGAGGCACACTGGTGGGGTAAAACTGATTTTAGTCTGTTACCTAATTCGGTGTTTCCCCACCAGTGTGCCTCCAGCTGTGGCAAAACCAAAACTCCCAGCATTCACGGTCTCTCAGTTCATGCTGAGAGTTGTAATTTTGCAACAGCTGGAGGTTTGCACATTCACATGCGCCGGGGTTTATAGTGAGTTTTCCCCTGCAAGTTTGAGGTGCAGCAAATTTTCAACCCCACAGCTCAAACTCCCAGCGGGAAGCTCACTGTGAATGTACTCTTCAGAGTAAATACTACATATACACACACACCCTTACACAGATACACCCACCCCCTGCCCCAAATAGAAATTTAAGATGTTCTGTACAGCAGTTTTCAAAACAGTCTCCAGCCGTTGCAAAACTTCCAGCATTGCCGGTGTTGTGCCGTGGATTGTAATTTGCCATAGATTGTGATGGAGTGACTCAGCAGATTTCCCTGCTCGAGCGCTCCGCCTCCATCACATTCTATAGGCTGACACACACACCACCCCCCAACCACCCCCCAACCCCGCCCGCGGCTCTTTTCCCCGCTCCCTTTAGCTCAGGGAACGGGAAACAGATTTAAAGGGCTTTGGGCGCAGCGCTAGCCATTGCGCATGCGTAGGTTCGAGCGCAGCTAAATTTGTATTGTGCATGCGCAGCACTACGCAAATAGCGTAGGGCTATAGTTAGTGTAGTTTAGCATAGTTTAGTATTAAAAGTGAAAGGGGGTTAGGCACCACAACTCCCAGCATGGGAGTTGTAGTTTAGGACAACTCCCAGCATGCCCAGACAGCTAAAGGCTGCCAGAGCATGCTGGGAGTTGTAGTTTAGCTTAGATTAGACAGCAAAAGGACTACAACTCCCAGCATGCCCAGAAAGCTAAAGGCAGCCCAGGCATGCTGGGAGTTGTAATTTAGCTGATGGGACCACAACTCCCAGCATGCCCAGAAAGGTGAAGGCTGCCCGGGTATGGTCAGAGTTGTAGTGCAGTGAAGGGACCACAACTCCCAACATGCCCAGACAGCTGAAAGCTGTCCGGGCATGCTTGGAGTTGTAGTTTAGCTTAGATTAGACAGCGAAGGGACTACAACTCCCAGCATGCCCAGACAGCTAAAGGCAGCCCAGGCATGCTGGAAGTTGTAGTTTAGCTTAGATTAGACAGCAAAGGGACCACAACTCCCAGCATGCCCAGACAGCCAAAGGCTGCCCAGGCATGCTGGGAGTTGTAGTTTTACACAGGTATAAACTAGTTAGCGTAGCGTTAGCTCAATTTTAGCGTAGCTTTAGTTCAGTGTTAGCGCGGTTTTACAGTTTTTAACGTAGCATAGTGTTAGTGCAGTTGTAGCGTATTTAGCATAGCGTAGTGTTAGCGCAGTTTTAGTGTATTTATCGTAGTGTTAGCGCAGTTTTAGCGTATTTAGCGTAGCTTAGTTTTAACGCAATTTTAATGTATTTAGTGTATTGCAGCATTAGCACAGTTTTAGCGTATTTAGCGTAGCATATTGTTAGCGTAGTCTTAGAGTAGTGAGCGCAGCGTAGTCTTAGAGTAGTGAGGGCAGCTTAGTCTTAGAGTAGTTAGCGTAGTGTAGTGTTAGTCCAGTTCTAGCATAGTTGGCGTAGTTGTACACGGGTGTAGTGTAGCTAACTTAGTTTTACAGGCAGATGAAGTGTAGTTTAGAGAGTTTAGCATGGGGTGTAGCTTAGCTCAGTCATAAAGTGAAGGGGCTACAACTCCCAGCATGCCCAGACAGCCAAAGGCTGTCCGGGCAGGATGGAAGTTGTAGTTTTGCAAAAGTAGCAGAGGCAGTTGCGCTCTGCTACATTAATATAGTATACAGCCACCTGTATAGATGGCTGGATACGGTGATCACAAGGCCACTTACCCACCTCCGTTCCTGCTCCATCACTGGACTATTAGCAATGCAGGAAGATGACTGAGCTCGAACCGGGGTGGTAAATTAGGCTCTCCAGGTACTAACCCATTTTTTTTTGTTTGTCTTCTCGTTTCAAATACGTGAATGCGGAGGACTACATCGGAATTGGTGGACTACAACGATGACCTGCATTCTTTTCTTTTAATAAAATGGTTAACGAGGGCTGTGGGGGAGTGTTTTCCTAATAAAAATGGTTTAACTTGTGTGTGCTTTTTTTCTTTATTACTTTACAGGCTTAGTAGTGGAAGAGCCGATACCAACAGGCCCAGAGGGCCAAATATGGCGCTCTTGGGCCTAGGCGGTAACAGGCTGGTGTTATTTAGGCTGGGGAGGGCCTGAGCCTGGAACATCAGGCTGTTGCTGTTTGGTTGCTATGTGGCTGAAAATGAAAAGACGGGGAACCACACGTGTTTTTTTTTGTTTTTTTTAACAAAAAACAAAAGGTGTGTGGTTCCCCGTCTTTTCATTTTAAGCCAAATAGCAACAGCCTGACGTTACCAGGGTGGGCGGGGACCATTGTTACTGGCCCTCCCCAGCCTAAATAACGCCAGTCTGTTACCGCCTAGGCCCAAGAGCGCCATATTTGGCGCTCTGGGCCTGTTGGTATCGGCTCTTCCCTGTACCCCTGTGGCGTTGGGTACCGGGGTAATAATTCGGGGTTAGCGCTAGCTGTTTTTGGGGCTAACGCTAAGCCCCGACTTAGTAATGGACTCAGTCTACAAGACATCTTCCACTACTAAGCCTGTAAAGTAATAACAAAGAAAAAAAGCGCACACGAGTTAAAACATTTTTATTAGGAAAAACACTCCCACACAGCCCTCGTTAACCATTTTATTAAAAGAAAAGAAAAAAATGCAGGTAATCGTTGTAGTCCACCGATTCCGATGTAGTCCTCCGCATTCACGTATCTGAAACGAGAAGACAAACACAAAAAAAAAAATGGGTTAGTACCTGGAGAGCCTAATTTACCACCCCCGTTCGAGCTCCGTCATCTTCCTGCATTGCTAATAGTCCAGTGATGGAGCAGGAACGGAGGTGGGTAAGTGGCCTTGTGATCACCGTATCCAGCCATCTATACAGGTGGCTGTATACTACATTAATGTAGCAGAGCGCAACTGCCTCTGCTACTTTTGCAAAACTACAACTTCCATCCTGCCCGGACAGCCTTTGGCTGTCTGGGCATGCTGGGAGTTGTAGCCCCTTCACTTTATGACTAAGCTAAGCTACACCCCACGCCAAACTCTCTAAACTACACTTCATCTGCCTGTAAAACTAAGTTAGCTACACTACAACCGTGTACAACTACGCCAACTATGCTAGAACTGGACTAACAATACGCTAACTACTCTAAGACTACGCTAACAATAAGCTACGCTAAAACTGTGCTAATGCTACACTACACTAAATACATTAAAACTGCGTTAAAACTAAGCTCCGCTAAATACGCTAAAACTGCGTTTATACTAGGCTAAATACACGAAAATTGCGCTAACACTACGTTAACTACACTAAAACTGCACTAACACTACGCTATGCTAAATACGCTACAACTGCGCTAACACTATTCTACGCTAAAAACTGTAAAACCGCGCTAACACTAAACTAAAGCTACGCTAAAATCGCGCTAACACTACGCTAACTACTTTATACCTGTGTAAAACTACAACTCCCAGCATGCCTGGGCAGCCTTTAGCTGTCTGGGCATGCTGGGAGTTGTGGGGACTTCACTGCACTACAACTCTCAGCATACCCGGGCAGCCTTCAGCTGTCTGGGCATGCTGAGAGTTGTGGTCCCATCAGCTAAATTACAACTCCCATCATACCTGGGCAGCCTTCAGCTGTCTGGGCATGCTGGGAGTTGTAGTCCCTTAGCTGTCTAAGCTAAACTACAACTCCCAGCATGCCTTGGCAGCCTTTAGCTGTCTGGGCATGTTGGGAGTTGTTGTCCTAAACTACAACTCCCATTCTGGGAGTTTTGGTGCCTAACCCCCTTTCACTTTTAATACTAAACTATGCTAAACTACACTAACTATAGCCCTACGCTATTTGCATAATGCTGCGCATGCGCAGTACAAATTTAGCTGCGCTCGAACATGCGCAATGGCTAGCGCTGCGCCCGAAGTACTTTAAATCTGTTTCCCGTTCCCTGAGCGAACAGGGAGCGGGGAACAGAGCCACGGGCGGGCGGGGTGGATGGCTCGCGCAGGCGGAGGACACACGTAACACTGCTAGCGGGCACGTTAGTGAACATTGCTCGCGCTGGCGGGTGACACTGACTGTCAGCTTGTGTGAGGGCACACAAGCTGACAGGTGCAGTGGGGACACAACACTGCTAGCGGGCACAGGGGTCCCGTTAGCAGTGAACATTGAGGCGCAGCAGGGACATATAACACTGCTAGCGGGCACAGGGGTCCAGTTAGTGGTGAATAGTGATCGCACTGGTGGGTGACACTGACTGTCAGCTTGTGCGAGGGGCACACAAGCTGACAGGTGCAGCAGGGAGGACACAGTAAATGGATTGACTTCTGTGGCTCCATTCCGCTCTCGGAATCGGGCCACAGACTCCATAAGAGCTCCGTGCAGCTTCGGGCTATCACAGGGAGAGATCTTCTCCCTGTGATAGCCCAAGTGAGACTGCCGTGAGCTGTAATGCCTGATGGTTAAATATGTCACGTGACACTCGCGCAGAACCCCCCCAGCCCCCGCAGTAACTATAGAATGTGATGGAGGCGGAGCGCTCGAGCAGGGAAAACTGCTGAGTCACTCCATCACAATCTATGGCAAATTACAATCCACGGCACTGCACCGGGCAGCCATTGACTGTCCAGGCATGCTGGGAAGTTTTGCAGCAGCTGGAGGCACCTTGTTTAGGAAACACTGCCATTTTGGGTGGTGATAAGCACCATGCTTCCATCCGGGTCCATCCCTATGCCAATCCATAATTTAGGCCTCAAATGTGCATGGTGCTCTCACACTCCGGAGCCCTGTTGTATTTCAAGGCAACAGTTTAGTGCCACACTCAGCCCACAAAATTTGTAAAACAATTTCTCCTATCTCCTTTTTACCCCTTATGAAAAGGTAAAGTTGGGGGCTCCACCAGCATGTTAGTGTAAAGGCCATGTGCGTTTACAAAGCCCCCATGGTGCCAGAACAGTTGATTTCCCCCCATGTGCGACTGATTTTGGAAACTACACCCCTCAAGAAATGTAAAAAGGGGTGCAGCGAGCATTTACACCCCAATGGTGTCTGACAGATTTTTGGAACAGTGGTCCGTGAAAATGAAAAATTTAATTTATTTGCACAGACTACTGTTCCATGGGTCTGTCAAATGCCAGAGGGGTATAAATGCTCACTGTACCCCTTACTACATTCCGCGAGAGGTGTAGTTTCCGAAATGGGGAAGTCCATTGTTCTGGCACCATGGGGGCTTTTTTTAAACGCACATGGCCCCCTACTTCCATTCCACCCAAATTCCCTCTCTAAAAGCTCAATGGTGCTCCTTCTCTTCTGAGCATTGTAGTTCGCCTGCAGAGCACTTTACATCCACATATGGGGTATTTCCATACTCAGAAGAAATGGGGTTACAAATTTTTTTTCTCCTATTACCCCTTGTAAATGACAAATTGGTGTAATGCTAGCATTTTATTGAGAAAAATCTAATACATTTTCACATCCTATTTTAATCACCTGTGGGGTGTTAAGGCTTACTGTACCCCTTGTTACATTCCTTGAGGGGTATAAATTCCCAAATGGTGTACCATGTGTTTTTTTTTTTTTTTACACCCCCTGCTGTTCGGACACCAAACAGCTTCCTAAATGCAACATGCCCCCCAAAACACCCCCCGCAAAATTCGCTCTCCAAAGCCTATTGTGGCTCCGTACTTGAGAAATTGGGTTACAATTTTTGGGGAACTGCTTAACCTTTTACCCCTTGGAAAAAATGGGGCTACAAGAACATGTTAGTGTAAAAAAAAAAATGGAGATTTTTAATTTTCTCCTTCACTTTGCTGCTATTCCTGTGAAACATCTAAAGGGTTAACAAACATTTGAATGTAATTTTGAAAACTTTGAGGGGTGCAGTTTTCATTATGGGGGATTTCTAACATAAAGACCCTCAAATTCACTTCAAAATGGAACTGGTCCCTGGAAAAATTCAGATTCAGCAGAGAACACTGTGGTAAGATAGTGTTGAGCACGAATATTCAAAATGCTAATTTTTACTGTGAAGATCGTCGTTTTGCAAATATTTAGAATATAGTAATATATATTGTTAATGACGAATATTATTTTTATTTTATTTTTTTCTTTCCGAATATGCAAATATTCACGAATATCGTCAGAAGACACTGATCCTTCCCTTCTTTTGGGTGAAAGATATAATCACGCATGCGCACTATGCGAACATGTGAACATGGTGAATATGTGAATTTCGCGAACATAGGACGAATATTCGTCCATATATTCCCGAAATATTGCGAATTGGAATATGGTCTCTGCCGGTCATCACTATGGTCAGATTGAAAAGAACTCAACTTCTCCTGTAGTATACAGTAGCTGATAAGTACTTGAAGGATTAAGATTTTTAAGTAGAAGTGATTTGCAAATCTGTTTAACTTTCTGGCACCAGTTGAATAAAAATGTTTTCCACCGGAGTACCTTTTTAAGCATATTTGCTTTGATACACTTGAAAAGGAATAAAAGTATACCTTAACAGGTGCCGTTTAATATAGAGGTGTACCAAAATAAAAATTTGCCAAAAAACAAAAATAGCCTAAAGTTGCAACACCCACGCAAGTTGTGCTACAGAGCAGTGCTCTACAATCTGTGGCTCTGTAGCGAGGCTCAACACACTGTGTCTCTACAGCCTTTGGCTTTCATGGCATGCTGGGAGTTATAGTTCTGCACCAGCTGCAGAACCACAGATTGTAGATCGGTGCTTTGCAGCACATGCGTGGGTCTAGATGAGTTTTATTTTTTTTCCAAACAGTGTGCCTCCAGCTGTTGCAAAACTATATAACTCACAGCGTGCCTGGACAGCCAAAGACTTTTTAGTTTGTGATCTATTTGGTTTGGCGCACAAAAATCACTGCACCTGAAAATTGTGACAGATTTAAACCACTTGATAATTCCACCCCAATAGTGTGTACTGAGCCTTACCATGAAAGTCAATATTTGATGAACCATTTGAAATGTGTCCAGCACTGTGTGATTTCAGCTCTGGAGGGGATGTGGCAAAACTACAGTTCCCAGCAAGACCATGGTCCGAGCCTGCCTCTATAGTTGCCTTATCAGTCATGTATTAAAAAGTATAAGGGTATATAGTTGGGTTTACAGTAAGTTTCCCGCTACAAATTTGAGCTGCGGTGGATTTTCTGCTGCAGATTACATTGACTTCAATTGTGCAGAAAATCTCCTAGGGATAACCTGTTGCAGTTCCAACATGCAGCGGGAAAATCGTTGTAAACCTGACTGTGTGAACATACGCTTAAACACTAAACTACATGTTAAAGGGGTACTCCGGTGCTTTAGACATCTTATCCCCTATGGATAGGGGATAAATGCCTGATGGCGGGACCACCGTGGTCTTGCACGCGGCACCCCGTTTGTAATCAGTCCCTGGAGCGTGTTCGCTCCGGGCATGATTACCGGCAACCACAGGGCCGATGGCGTGTGATGTCACGCTCCGCCCCTCAATGCAAGCCTACGGGAGGGGGCGTGATAGCTGTCCCCCATTGGTCGGGGACTGACTGACATATGTCAGATGGAGGGGGGGGTTAAAGTTAATTTCTCCCGCTCTGCCTGCCCACCGATGGAAGCATGGGCAGAGGGGAGGGGGGGTGGGGAGGGGTAGAGAAGGAACAGTGCCAGGCAACTTACCTACCCTCACCAAGAGCAACGATGATCGGGCTGCAGCGGTTGGAGGCAAGCAGTGGTGATCGTGGTAAGTGGTCTTGCCTCTGAAGGACCACAGTTTGGATGCCACTGTGCATTGGTCTCTAAACTGTGGCTCTCCAGATCTTGCAGAACTACAACTCCCAGCATGCCCAAACAGCTGTTGCATAACTACAACTCCCATGCCCTTCAGCTGTCAGTACATGCTGGGCCTGAGCTATAGTTTTGCAACAGCTGGATGTTCACTGGTTGAAAAACACTGAGTTAGGTTCTGTTACAGAAGTGTTTCCCAACCCGTGTGCCTCCAGGTGTTGCAAAACTACACCTCCCAGTATGCACGAACAGAATGCTCGAAGTTGTAGTTTTGCTACGGCTGGAGGCACACTCATGGGGAAGCACTGAGTTTGTCCGTTACGTAACTCAGTGTTTATCCACCGGTGTGCCTTCGATGGTGGCATAACTACAACTCCCAGGATCCATGGTATGTGAGTGCATGCTGAGAGTTATAGGTGTGCAACAGCTGGAGATTTGTGTTTATAAGTTTGCTGCTGCAAGTTTGAGCTGCGCAAATTTTCTACCACAGCTTAAACTCCCAGCGGGAAACTCGCTGTGAACCCCTGCCCGTGGGACTGTACCCTAAAAACACTGCAATAAACTACACTAACACAAAATAAAGACTAAAGCACTACATTTACACAGTTAACACCCCGCCGCCCCCAAATAAAAATTTAAAAAGATTCGTACGGTAGTGTTTCCTAAACTGCGCTTCCAGCTGTTGCAAAACAGCCCCCGGCATTGTCAGACAGCCATGGGCTGTCCAGGTATGCTGGGAGTTTTGCAACAGCTGGAGGCACCCTGTTTGGCAAACACTGCTGTAGGGTATTTTTGGGGGAGGCAAACACCAAGCTTGTTCCTGTGTCCACCTCTATGCAAATCCCTAGTTTATGCCTCAAATGCTCATGGCGTTCACTCACTCCAGAGCCCTGTCGTATTTCAAGGCAAACTGTTCAGTTTTCGTACTCAGGAGAAATTGCGCTACAAAATTTGGGCAATTTATACTCCTTATGAAATGGAAAAGTTGGGGGCTACACCAGCATGTTAGTGTTACAGTAACATGCTGGTGTTGTCCCATCCAACACTTTCACTAGAGGTAAAAGGAGAAAAAGACTCTCAAAATTTGTAACGCAATTTCTCCTGAGTATGGAAATACCCCATATGTGGACGTAAAGTGCTCTGCGGGTGCACAACAGGGCTCAGGAGTGAGAGCACACTATTTATGTTTTGAGGCCTCAATTGGTGATTTGCACTGGGTGGCTGATAGTTACAGCAGTTCTGACATAAACGCAAAAAAAAAAAACACACCCCCTTTTGGAAACAATACCTCTCAAGGAATGTAACAAGGGGTACAGTGAGCCTTAACATCCCACAGGTGTTAAAGTGGGACGGACGTGAAAAAAATTTTTTTTTTCCCCCACTAAAATGCTGGTGTTATCCAAATTTTTCATTTTCACAAGGGGTAATTGGAGAAAAAGCCCCCAAAATGTGTATCCCCATTTCTTTGTAGTATGGAAATACCCAATATGTGGACGTAAAGTGCTCTGGGGGCACACTAAAATGTTCAGAAGAAGCACCCTGGTTGTTAAACACTACCGTAGCCGTGCAAACCTTGTGCAAAAGAACAGTTGCCCATAGCAACCAATTAGATTCAAGCTTTCCTTTTTTTTTTTTTTTTTTTTAAAGGGCTTCTAAACTTAAAGCTGAAATCTGGTTATGGATATTTGCTCCACAAAATGCTGTATGGGTAGGTTCACCCTGCACTTTTATTTCCATTCAATATATACTTTTATCTTTATTTAAAAAAATAAAATAAAATAAAAACAGATGCTGAAACGGACATTGTTGTATGGCTGGATTCACTCAGTGCTTTTGTTTCCACATAACAAATAACAGATGCTAAAAACGGACACTGCTGTATGGCTGGGCTTTCTTCATTTTGACACCATGATCAGATACTGTCATCTAAAGGGTTAACCCCTTCCCGCTATAGGACAAATGCATACATCCCAGCACCCGACACATTCGCGCGATGGGACGTATACATACGTCATAGTGATCTCTGGCACTGCCGCGGGCAGCGCAGGAGAGCGGCGGCGGGACCCGCCTGTCAATCACAGCAGGAGTCCAGTCGCAGCTGCCGGAGCTGCGATCGTGCCGGTCACCGCAGCATTAACCCCATAGATGCTGTGATCAATCCTGATCACGGCATCTATGCTGTTGACAGGGGGAGCACATATAATCGCGGGTCGCCGTTGGTTGCTATGGCAGCAGGAGAGATCATGACCTCCTGTCTGCCCGCTATGAAAACCTGTGAGATCCTGATCAGGTCATTCTGTGCTGCAGTACAAATGTATCGCAGCATAGCATAACCTGTAAAATGTGTAAAAACTAAAATTTTAAGTTCTTCAATAAAGGTATGAAGTGTTAAAAAAAAAATAATATATATATATATAAATAATGCCCATTTCCCAATAAAAGCTCTATTATCACCAAAAAATCAAAAACACAAATCATATACATAATTGGTATTGCCACTTCCATAATGACGTGTACTATAAAACTATAATGTAAACTATCCTGGACAGTGAACGCCGTAAAAAAAAAACCCGCAAAATTCGCCAATTTTGGTACAAATAGCGGGAAAAAAAAAGATCAAAAGGTAGCAGGTATCGTAAAAATGATACCAATAAAAAGTACAGCTCATTCGCAAAAAATAAGCCCTTTCTCAATGGCGTTGGACAAAAAATAAAAAGCTACGGCTGTTGAAAAATGAATGGCAGAAAAAGAATTTTGCTCAGAAAAGGAAAAAGAACATAGAATGCTATATAAAATGGGTATTGCCATAATCGTACTGACCCACAGAATAAAAATAACATCACTTTTACCGCAGTGTACACCATAAAAATAAAATAAATGGAAAAAAAACACCACAAATTTTCCAGTTTTTCAAAATATTTGGGAGTTTTTCACAAAAAATGCTGCATGTGTCAACAAAAAGGCACCACTTTTATATAAAGTACAAAATGTCACGAAAAAATTCCCAGAATTACCCCATTCAGAAAAAGTGTTCTAAAGTTATTACCATTTAAAGAGATACATGTCAAATAAAAAAAAAAAGAGCCTGGTCATTGAGGTAAAAAATGGGTCCGTTCTTAAGGGGTTAAAGGAGTTGTCTGGTGACAATCCAAGGATGGAGGATAAGTTATAGATTGTGGGGCGTCCAAGCACTGGGATCTCCTGCACGGGGTCCCGGCAGTCGGCTGGAAGGGGGCGTGCCGACCTCCACATGGGGCGCCGGCCGACACGCCCCTTCATGTACACCATAGAGATATCATGGAGGGGGTGTGCTGGCCGGGGTTTCCTGCGGGGGTCGTATGTCAGCTTCCATCAAACTGCCGGGGCCCCTTTTTCTTTTTTAATTTCTTTTTTGTCTGTCCACATTGCTCTCTGCCTACACCTCTGTCTAGAGCAGGAGAGGTTTGCTATGGGGATTTGCTCCTGCTCTGGACAGTTCCTGACATGGACAGAGGTGTCAGCAGAGAGCACTGTGGTCAGACTGAAAAGAAATTCAAAAAGAAAAGAACTTTCTCTGTAGTATACAGCAGCTAAGTACTACGGATTAAGATTTTTTTAAATAGAAGTTATTTACAAATCTGTATAACTTTTTGGCACCAGTTGATTTAAAATAAATTGGTTTCCACCAGAGTACCCCTTTTTAAATATATTTATTCGTGATATTGCAGAAGAGCTTGATGGTAAGGTGCCTCTTCTTGCTGATGACACAGATTGGGTCTTAATACAGATCCCCCCCCCCCCCACTGGTTACTAAACTTTGCTCTGAATATTCTCCATTGACTGCAACCCTCTGCAAAAAGTAGGTAGGTATCCAGCACTGATAGAAGAATTCACTGCTGATACACGCCTCTCATGTAACTGTAAATCTTACAATCCATAACATGTCAGAAAAGACAAGTGGTGCACTCACCAGATGATCTTGTAGTTTTTATTGTCATCCACAAAAGGTATCAAATGTGCTGTACAGACACGGTTGCAAAGCTGCGCCTGGCGGCTAAGATGTCAAAGTAGCAGGGGAAAGAAGAAATACACCCGCAACAATTGTTTCGATAGCGCCTCTACTGGCTGGTGCCGACGTCATGACCTCATTATCTGTTTATATATTCTCTATAGCAGGTTGTTATAGCAACCGGCACAAACTATACATGGTAAGATATAAAAAGTGACATATAAAACATATATACACTATACTGTTAAAACAAAACCTCAATGTAGCATGAATGCAACGGAGGAAAGCACCCAACTCATTATTTTCATTCAGCCCCAATGGCTCTGTGGCGTGGAGGCAAATAACTAATCTGGATTCGCACTGTAGGCGCTTCACATTACTATCACCACCTTCTGGTGGGACATCAAATCTCTCAATACCAAAAAACCTGATTGTTTTTACATCACTGTTATGCATGTCTCTAATATGTTTAATAAACCTAGTGGCACCTATTCCTGTGCGTACTAGTGTAAATGTTCTTTCATTTGTAGTACTAGCTGCCGATAGTATTGCCCGCATCCACAAACAAGGGCGTACACCACATAAGTAGACTAATAAATCTGACTTTTTTAATTTTTATTGGCCACTTCTGCTGAGTACCACTGTGGTCTTTTGCTTTTTTTTTTTTGCTTTTACTGATAAGCCTAAAATAATTATATGTTGCCTTCAACAATTTAACTTTTAAGTACAGTGGTCACTCAAGTTAAAATGTTAATTGGTTCCAGGATGACCATTGTATGTTTGTTGAGACCATAACTCTATGGAAACCTGGTAATTGGTTCTGAAGCTCCCAAAATGTCATCCAAAAATAGGAAAAACTGAGGATTAAAGAAAAATAAGTAGATAACTAATATAGATAAAGCAAATCCTTACATATAAAAGTAAGAAAGTAAATCACTGTCTATGTAGAGGACAGGAGCTTCTTCAGGGTACTGTACAGTACACATAATGGGGGAGATTTATTAAAACCTGTCCAGAGGAAAAGTTGCTGAGTTGCCCATAGCAACCAATCAGATTGCTTCTTTCATTTTTCAGAGGCCTTTTCAAAAATGAAAGTGATCTGATTGGTTGTTATGGGCAACTCAGCAACTTTTCCTCTGGACAGGTTTTGATAAATCTTCTATGTCCTAAAAAAGTAAAATGGAGACACCCTCACCTGGCACAGGTAAAGAGTAGTACAGAACATGTAATACCTCCCTCCCTGTACTGTAGGGAGGTGCTACCAGAGAGCCAGTCAGTGCATGCACTTCAGTCAGTGCATGCACTTCAGTAATACAGGTGTCTGGTCAGTTCTTCCTGCCATTGACATGTTTCACAGATCTGGACTGTCCATAGCATTGAACGTTGAGTCTGCTTTCAAGTTACAATGGTCCAGAAAAGACCATTGTATGTTGAAACTATTGTATGTTGAGGCCATTGTAAGTTGAGGGATCACTAGTACTATTTCTCCTGGACTTCATGTAAACCATTCCAGTCTGCTAGGGACTCTAATCTGACTTTAGAAAAGTAGTTTTTTTCTAAAATCTAAACTTTTGTGATAAGTTGGTCACACTTATATTAAACTGCACGGACTGGTCATCACTAGATCCCAAGCTTTCTCCTGCAATAATATCATATACCAAATCCCCGTTTGTGACTACTAAATCTAAAAATTGCCTCTTTCCGGGTTAGGTCCTCAAATAATTGTTATTCTAAATTCCCTACTAGGATTTTTTTGTATATATCTCTACTCGTGGCAGAACTTGCAATTTAGATTTTTCAGTTCACTTCAGGAAGATTAACCCCTTAACGACGCAGGACGTAAATGTACGTCCTGGTGCGGTGGTACTTAACGCACCAGGACATCCATTTACATCCTGTACATGACCGCGAGCATCGGAGCGATGCTCGGGTCATGCAAGGCAGTTCCCGGCTGCTGATAGCAGCCAAGGAACCCGCTGGTAATGGCCAACATCCGCGATCACACGGATGTCTGCCATTAACCCCTCAGATGCCATGATCAATACAGCTCACGGCATCTGCAGCGCTGCGGTCACTAAAATAGATGATCAGATCACCCGCAGCGCTGACGGAGAGTTTCGATCATCCAGAACGGCAGACGGAGGTCCCCTCACCTGCCTCCGTTGCCTTCCACAGGTCTTCTGCTCTGGTCTGAGATCGAGCAGACCAGAGCAGAAGATGACCGATAACACTGATCAGTGCTATGTCCTATGCAAAACACTGAACAGTATTAGCAATCAAATTATTGCTCTAAATAGTCCCCTATTGGGGACTATAAATGTGTAAAAATAAAAGTAAAAAAAGTTTTTTTTTAAAGATTTGGAAAATCCCCTCCCCCAATAAAAATGTAAATTGTCCCATGAAATCTTCCAAAATTTGCAAAATTGCTTTTTTTCTTTTCAATTTCCCCACATAAATAGTATTTGTTTGGTTGCGCCATACATTTTATGTTAAACTGAGTGATGGCATTACAATGGACAACTGGTCATGCAAAAAACAAGCCCTCATACTAGTCTGTGGATGAAAATATAAAAGAGTTAAAGCGTATCCATCTTTTTTTTATGTATTTTTTTTATTACACTTTTAATTTAGCTCACTAGTCTGAATTCCTCTCAAAGGGAGGGGGTGTGGCCTCACTGTGCAGGTCTCCGCCCCCTCCCTCAGTATACTGTCTGCTCACATCTCCCCTAGCATTAGCAAAACTACAACTCCCAGCTTGTCCTCACTGACAGTAGCGCGACACAAGATGACAGTGGGAGAACTAGTACGTGTCCAAGCAGGCAGGGGGGAGGGGGCAGTTGTTTGACTGGCTTTTTCTGTATGAAATACTGAACATTTTCTAATGAAAGCAATTGCAAAACCTATTGGTTATACATGCTTTACAACATATCAAAAGTTTTTGTATCCAACAGTGCCCATTTAAGGGGTTAAAGTCTCCCATAATGATAGCTAAAATGGCATTAACCCCTTAAGGACCGGCGTTTTTTCCGTTTTTACATTTTCGTTTTTTGCTCCTTGCTTTTAAAAAATCATAACTCTTTCAATTTTGCACCTAAAAATCCATATGATGGCTTATTTTTTGCGCCACCAATTCTACTTTGTAATGACGTCAGTCATTTTGCCCAAAAATCTACGGTGAAACAGAAAAAAAAATCATTGTGCGACAAAATTGAAAAAAAAAAACACGCCGTTTTGTAACTTTTGGGAGCTTCCGTTTCTACGTAGTACATTTTTCGGTAAAAATTACACCTTATCTTTATTCTGTAGGTCCATACGATTAAAATGATACCCTACTTATATAGGTTTGATTTTGTCATACTTCTGGAAAAAATCACAAGTGCATGCAGGAAAATTAATACGTTTAAAATTGTCATCTTCTGACCCCTATAACTTTTTTATTTTTCCGCGTATGGGGCGTTATGAGGGCTAATTTTTTGCGACGTGATCTGAAGTTTTTAACGGTACCATTTTTGCATTGATAGGACTTATTGATTTTTATTCATTTTTAAATGATATAAAAAGTGACCAAAAATGCACTATTTTGGACTTTGGATTTTTTTTGCGCGCACGCCATTGACCGAGCGGTTTAATTAATGATATATTTTTATAATTCGGACATTTCCGCACACGGTGATACCATATATGTTTATTTTTATTTACACTGTTTTTTTTTTTTTATTGGAAAAGGGGGGTGATTCAAACTTTTAATAGGGGAGGGGTTAAATGATCTTTATTCACTTTTTTTTTGCAGTGTTATAGGTCCCATAGGGACCTATAACACTGCACACACTGATCTTCATCATTGATCACTGGTTTCTCATAGGAAACCAGTGATCGACGATTCTGCCTGGATCTCAGGCACTGAGCAGTCATTCGGCGATCGGACAGCGAGGAGGCAGGTAGGGGCCCTCCCGCTGTCCTGTAAGCTGTTCGGGATGCCGCGATTTCGCCGCGGCTACCCCGAACAGCCCACTGAGCTAGCTGGCAACTTTCGCTTTTAGCCACACGGCTCAGCTCTGAGCGCGCGGCTAAAGGGTTAATAGCGCGCGGCGCCGCGATCTGCGCTGCGCGCTATTAGAGGCAGGTAGGTCCTGGCTTCACTATGACGCCGGGCCTGCCATGATATGATGCGGGGTTACTGTGTAACCCCGCGTTATATCAGGAGAGCAGTACCAAGGACGTACCGGGGGTTAAATACCAGATCATCTACTTATTTTCAGCCAAGGGACACATAATATTGCCACACCATGACTACTACCGTTTCACCATATAATGATTGGATAATACCACTTTACAGTTATTGAATCAAATCCACTATTTACACAGCAATATTCTTGCATGTTGTGAGGTATATACCAGCTCTATACTGGCTCTGCAGACCCTATAAATAATTAGTTACATCAAGTAACTCAGATGCCTGATTTAGCTGCCTTAGCGCAGTGAAACACGTTGCATGATGGTCCAATAAACATTACTGTTTACCTGTGACAGCTGCCACGCCCCCTCCGTAGGCTTGCATTGAGGGGGCAGAGCGTGATGTCACTATGTTCCTTCCCTGTGATCGCTAGTAATCAGACCCGGAGCGAGCACGCTCTGGGGGCTGATGCTAACGGGGGGCGGCGTGGAAGATTACAGGGGTCCCCAGCGGATAGGGGATAAGATGTCTTACCGCTGGAGTACCCCTTTAACCCGTTAACCACCATGGACGTCTATACTCGTCCATGTGTTGTTTAACGGGGTATGACGCGGATTCCCTATTCAAGCCTGCATCATACCAGTCGGTCCCCTGCAGATTCCTGTAGCTTGGGGCCGGTGTTAATAGCCAATATGCGGGGGGGGGGGGGGGGGCAGCTATTAACCCTTTAGATCTCAGCTGTCAAAGCTGACAGCGGCGTCTAAAGGTGCCTTTATCCCATCCCTGGTGGTCCAGTGGGGTGGATAACACCCCCCCCCCCCTCCGCAGCGCGATCGCGGGGGGGAGCAATCCACTGCTGAGGTAGCCTGAGGGTTTACCTCTCCTTTCATAACGGCTCCAGCGCTCAGAATGATAAAGACTGGCAGGACCAGGCTTTATCACTCGAGCACAGAGCACACAGATCAATATGGTTTTATGGAACCACATTGATCTGTATGAGGAATCAAATGATTCCTCCTAAAGTCCCTCAAAAAATACACACACACATTAACCCCTTCCTCATTAAAAGTTTAAATCACCCCCCTTTTCCCAAATTCCATATAAAAAATATATAAACATAATAAAAATAAACATATGTGGTATTGCCACGTGTGTAAATGTCCGAACTCTAAAAATATATTGTTAATTAAACCACACGGTCAATGGCGTAAACGCAAAAAAAATTCCAAAGTCCAAAATAGCGTATATTTGGTCACTTTTTATACCATAAAAAAAAATGAATAAAAAGCGATTAAAAAAGTCTGATCAAAACAAAAATTCAGATCATGGCACAAAATATGAGCCTTCATATAGCCCTGTTCGCGGAAAACTAAAAAAGTTATAGGGGTCAGAAGAGGACAATTTTAAATGTATTAATTTTCATGCATGTAATTATGATTTTTCCAAAAGTACGACAAAATCAAACCTATATAAGTAGGGTATCATTTGAATCGTATGGACCTACAGAATAAACATAAAGTGTCATTTTACCGAAAAATGTACTGTGTAGAAACGCAAGCCCCAAAAGTTACAAAATAGTGTTTTTTCTTCAATTTTGTAACACATTGATTTATGTTTTTCCGTTTCGCCATACATTTTAGGGTAAAATGACTGATGTCATTACAAAGTAGAATTGGTGGTGCAAAAAATAAGCCCTCATATGCATTTTTAGGTGCAAAATTGAAAGGGTTATTATTTTTTAAAGGTAAGGAGGAAAAAACAGGAGGAAAAGTGCAAAAGCAGAAAAATGCTTGGTCCTTAAAGGAGTAGTCCAGTGGTGATTCAGTGGTGAGCAACTTATCCCCTATCCTAAGGATAGGGGATAAGTTGCAGATCGCGGGGGGTCCGACCTTTGGGGCCCCCCGAGATCTCCTGTATGGAGCCCCGACAGCCGGCGGGAAGGGGGCGTGTCGACCTCCGCACGAGGCGGCGGCCGACACGCCCCCTCAATACAACTCTATGGCAGAGCCGAAGCGCTGCCTTCGGCAATCTCCGGCTCTGCCATAGAGATGTATTGAGGGGGCGTGTCGGCCGCCGCTTCGTGCGGGGGTCGACACCCGCTATCTCGGCGGAGAGCCGGGGCCCCGTACAGAGAGATCGCAGGGGGCCCCAGCGGTCGGACCCCCCGCGATCTCAAACTTATCCCCTATCCTTAGGATAGGGGATAAGTTTTTCACCACTGGACTACCCCTTTAAAGGGGTACTCCGGTGGTAATTTTTTTGTGACTATATGGCATCTTCTTTATAGGTTTAGTTTTTTTGTAATATACATATGTTATATATTTTGGCAGCATGTATGTTTTTCTTACCTGTTTGTTGGGCAGGAAGTTCTGTAGTTCAGAGGGTTTTCTTTTACTGTTGTCAACAATTCTGAGTCTGTTGTGGACAAGATGTCACAGCTTTTTTTTTTTCTCTGTCTGCATGAGAGGAATAAGCCACGCCCCCTCATCTCATCCAGCTGAGTACACAGCCCCTCACCTCCCCTCCCCCCTGCTCTGTATTCTAAGGACGCAGGTCAGCACAGGAGAAGGAACACAGAGAAGAAAAGTGTTATCTGAAGGGGAGGATGAGAAGGTGCACGGGCTGGGGATGTATGGACTGCAGGGGAATAAATCTCATACTGGGAATGATCCCTATGGGGGAGATTTATCAAAACCTGTGCAGAGGAAAACTTGCCCAGTTGCCCATAGCAACCAATCAGATTGCTTCTTTCATTTTTCACAGGCCTTCATAAAAATGAAAGCAGCAAGCTGATTGGTTGCTATGGGCAACTGGGCAAGTTTTCCTCTGCACAGGTTTTGATAATTCTCTATGTGAAGGGGGAGGGGGGGACGGACTCCTGAATGACACATGCTGGGAGTTGTAGTCCCTGTTGTGTGTGTGTGTGTGTGTGTATGCTAGTGTTTACAAACCAGTGTGCCTCCAGCTGTTGCAAAACCACAACTCCCAGCAGGCTCTGACAGACTTTGGGCATGCTGGGAGTTGTAGATTTGCAACAGCTGGAGGTACACTGGTTGGGAAACGCTGTTCTAGCCTATTCAGCATACACATCATGTTACACCAGTGTTTCCCAACCAGTGTGCCTCCAGCTGTTGCAAAACTACAACTCCTAACATGCCCAAAGGCTGTCAGGGCTTGCTGGGAGTTGTAGTTTTGCAACACCTGGAGGCACCCTGGTTGGGAAACACTGGTGTATGCCCTACAGAGGTGTGGTGAACTACAACCCCCAGGAGACTACAGATGCAGCATACTGGTGTTATACCACAGACTGAAGACTCCTGAATGACACATGCTGGGTGTTGTAGTCCCTTTTGTGTGTGTATAATGGTGTATCCCAACCAAGGCTGATTATATTAGTGTGCTGTGTATAAGGGGGCCAACCCGGGAAAATAGTAGGGTGGGTAAAGTGCGGAACAACTAAACAAACAAAAAAAGGAGCCGCCCAAAAACCAGCAATGCATGTGGCATGCTGGGATTTGTAGTTTTCAGCACAGCAAGATACAGGAAATAGAAGCAAAGATAGGAAAACAAAGGGGGCGGGGGGGATACAAAGACAACAAAGAACGGAAATTGAGTAGGCTAAACAAGAATAGAAATGAAAAAAAACAAATAGGATAAGTCAAAAATGGAAAAACACGTTGACCACCGGAGTACCCCTTTAAGGGGTTAAAGGGGTTCTTCGGTGGAAAACATTTTTTTCTAAAACAACTGGTGCCAGAAAGTTAAACAGATTTGTAAATTCATTCTATTAAAAAATCTTTACCCTTCCAGTACTTTTTAGCAGCTGTATGCTTCAGAGGAAATTCTTTTCTTTTTTGTCTTGTCCACAGTGCTCTCTGGTGACACGTGATGCCCGTATCACGAACTGTCCAGAGAAGGAGAAAATACCCATTGCAAACCTATGTTGCTCTGGACAGTTCCTGACACAGGCAAATGTGTCAGCAGACAGCACTGTGGACAAGACAAAAAAGAAAATAATTTCCTCTGAAGCATACAGCTGCTAAAAAGTACTGGAAGGGTAAAGATTTTTTTAATAGAAGTCATTTACAAATCTGTTTAACTTTCTGGCACCAGTTGAGTACCCCTTTTAAATAGGCCCAAACCAGGTGCTGACCAGTCTCAGCAGACATGTGTAACCATAGCAACAAGACCAAACAAAAGCTCTTTGTCCTTACAAATGCATTTCTGGCATGAAAAAAAAAAAAAAGTAGAAAAGAAGATTAATTGACCTGGCAGTCCTTAATCGATAGCGGGAAAAATAGCACTATTGTAGGTAATACGTATCCACTTTTATTGGTAATAAGTTAAAGAAATCCAGCATGGGCAGCAGAAAAACACATTAACATAGAAAAATATTTACAAAAGCACAGGAAAAGACCCCATGTGTAACGCATTTTAGGTCGGGACCCTTAATCATAGCACTAAACTGACGAAGGGTCTTTTATTGATCAGAAGTGCGTTGTTTTGTGCATTAATAAAATATTTTATATTAATCTAGCCTAAGAATTTATATTGGAACAAGTGCCCTAAACAATCCCGTTTTTCCTTTCTGTCTGCTAATTAACCTGGCCAGCTATTCTTCGCTTCGGGCAGGAATGAAACTTGAAACTGCAGTTTTATTGTTTGGATTGCCAACTACATTCAGAAATGTGCTCTTGAGCGCATGATTTGGTGAGTGCAATTCTACCCAACCACTTTTCATGTTCCAGTTATGTTATTCACAAGGGGCATGCATTATTATTATTTTTTTGCCACATACTGTTGAAGTTAGGACCACCCCATAAAGTAGTCAGGATCCTCTTATTTCTCCCTTATGTGGCATGAGAAATAAAAATACTTACCTGTCACACTGTTCCCATCTTCCCTGTGCTCTGGTCCTCTCCTGGCATCATTCAGTGTCATGTAGTTTAAAGGTGTATTCCGGGCAAAAACATCTTATCCCCTATCCAAAGGATAGGGGATAAGATGTCTCATTGCGGGGGGCCCGCTGCTGGGACCCTCCGCGATCTCCCTGCAGCACCCGCATTCTATGCGGGCTGCGTCTCTAGTTTCAGAAACCTCCGGGTTTCCAGGACTGGAGATGTGACGTCACACCACGCCCCCTCCATTCATGTTTATGGGTGGGGGTGTGATGACCGTCACGCCCCCTCCCATAGACCTGAATGGAGGGGACGTGGCGTGACGTCACATCCCCAGTTTCCGAAACTAGAGACGCAGCCCCGCATAGAATGCGGGTGCTGCAAGGAGATCGCGGGGGTCCCAGATGTTTTTGCCCAAAATACTCTATGAACATCTTAAAGACATACATGGAGACGATGTGTCCTGAATTCCTCGGCAACCCCACTCAAAGGTCAGAGGGTGACACCATTGCAGGATGGTTATGTCTTCCTTGGGGGTGTCACCCATTGTGGTCTGCACCCCCCTTAGCAATGCCACTGGACATAGTAGTAGTATACTAGTGACTGACATTGGAATAGTAGTAAATTAGTGATTGGCATAAGAGTAGTAAATTAGTGACTGGTATAAGAGTAGTAGTAAATTAGTGACTGGCATAGGAGTAGTAGTATACTGGTGACTGGCATAAGAGTATAAGTACTGTGAGGGGACTGAAATAAGAGACAGGAGGAACAGCGGTATAGGCAGTATCTAAAGGCAGAAGATATAGTGGGACACTATAAATAGCACATGTGAACTCTAGTCACACACAGCTCTACTACATCTCTCTGCTCTCCTTCCCCATTGATCACTGGCACTGCTCTGCAATACACATAAGGATAGCCAGGCCCCTGACCCGAGAAGAAAGGTAAACATTGCAGCAACTACAACTAGCCATAGAGAGCACTCCAGAGCTCCCCCTGATAGCAATTATCATCCTTGGCGCTCCTTCCTCTCTTGTGTGCCTGTCACGTTTGGCACATGGGCCTGAACTCATTTGGACTACTTAAGAGCTGTGCTTACCCAGAGATCCAGGACGTGTCCTGGATCCCCAGGTGGTCCTCCCATCAGATGGGGTGACACCATGGATGATTACATCCTGCTTGGAGTTAAATACAATTGTTAATGGCACAACACACATAGGATGGTGGATGTGTCCTATGACTCTTTAGAATAAGTAATCTGCCCTTTATTTGCAGCCTTGTAACTAGACCTTAGATATGTCTAGGACTCGATAAACAGAATGTTCCCTCTCTCATCCCCCCACATTGGAGAACCAGCAGCACACACTTGGATGTCGGCGGCAGTCAGGGTACCTCCTGAATACCTTCCTCGCTTCCTAATGACTGCATCCCTCCCCCAGATCTCCATGCAGATTGGAAGGGCACATAGAGGAGTGTGTGTCCTAACCCTTAGTTGCTACCTCTCTGGCAAAACTGTAGCCTTGTATCTACACATGCTGGGTAAAAGGAGGCCAGAGGAGCTACTGCTGGCCACCACTAGAGGCAGTGTCACTCTCTGCACAGGTGGATCAGTGGTTGATTCGTAAAAAAATACATCAGCTGCTGGGTACATCTAACCTCTCTATGCCGCCATCTGATGCCAGCAAGAAATTTTTTTAGTCACCATGGCAAATTGGCGTCTGGGATTTGTTGAGTTTGTTGAACATTGACCTAGTGTATCACTATGAGGAGGGTGGGGTATATGTTTTCCTAGTGTATCACTAATCGGGGTTAAGGTATGTGTGTACCTAATGTGTCACTAAGGGTGGGGTATATATGTGCCTAGTGTATCCTGTATTTTTCCTCCAGCTAAATGCTGTATATAGTTTTTATTAGTTCATACATGTACTGTACATGGGTTCCATGAGGGGAGAATTAGATTATTGTGGCATACAGCAGATGGCTCCATTCATTTCATTGGTCTAAAGGGAATAATCTAGTGAACTCCATTCAGGCTGCATTTATCTTTATCATTACACTAGCATATACCAGCAGAACACAGGTCACACACAGGGAGACTGCACTGGTTGCTATACGCCACAGAACGTTAGCATTCCATTCTAGGCAGGATGCTGAGGGATGCTTACTATGGTGTTCTCTCTACCTCTTGACAAGCTCCGTGCCGTCAGATATTGCACACGCATAACAGTAAATAATTTTTATCTAGAATGTTAATTTAAAGAGAGTTAAATGGGATTAAAAAAACATGGCTGTTTTCTTCAAAGAACAGTGCCACACCTGCCCATGGGTTGTACGGTATTGCAGTTTAAGTACACTAAATAGAGATTAACCTATGTTTTCTACTAATATAAATCTGTATTAAGAATGAAAATCTGGATTTATTAAATCTTTTTCATATTCGCAGGAACATTTGGAGCCTCCTCCTCACTCTGGACACATACCCAGGAGAGTAATACTACTAACCTCTGCATCAGCCTCAGCATTTCCGGATATCTGCCCCAACTGGAAGGAGCTTCTATGAAACAGTAAGTTCCTATTTAATATTCATGTAGTGGCTACCAAAGCATGGCTTGTTGCAGTGATAATGGGGGGGTTATCATTGTGGCACCATGTGTCAGTAGCTTTATTAGCTAGCTAACCCTAAAATTTGTCTCTCTTTGTCCTCATAGTGATGCAATGTGCATCTCTGTGGAAAGGGGGAGCTCTCTCTGGTTGGCAGCGGTGGTGGGTTTCCGGATGTCTGCCAGTGCAGTGAGTACAGCAGTTCCTGCCAAGATGTCACAAAGGACAGGTTAAGCAGCAGTCCAAGGCAAGAGGACTGCTTTCCTGTCACTTTGTGCCCCTTTGTCCTTCCACAGAGGCCCTGTCACCTTTCCCCCACAGGGTGTCTTCCACCTTCTGCACCATTCTTTCCTACCCCCACAGAGGCTACACCCCATCGAGAAGTTCTTGCTATTCTCTGTATCCTTGAACCCAGCAGAGTCTCTGCCACATTGTGTCTTTCTGATCCCGAAAGCTTACCGCAGCAGTACAAAGCTTATTCATTGCCATTGGAAAGGCATGATGTTTCACAAAAATAAGCCCGCAGCAGCTGTTTTCCCTTAGCTGCTGCAACATAGCCTGATAATTACAGCCGCCATTGCCCTTGGCCGCTCATTGTGAATCAAAACCATGCTGGGCTGTGGATGAGTGGAAGACTGTGCCCTAAAGTACTGTAACCCCTACCACCTTATCTCCCCTCCTCTAACAGAGCCCTTTCCACCTTTCACCTTCCATCCCTATTCATGTCCCCCATCTCCCCTTCAAGACTGCCTATCACCTTCTGAGCCTCTGCCCCAGACAAAGTTCATGCCACCTACTCTCCCCCTTTCTCATACCCCACACAATACCCCTGCCACCTTCTGTACCCCCTCTCCTAACAGTCCATCAACCTTTCTGCCTTCTAGATCCTCCCCCCCAACCCTTCCTGGCTTCTGCCTCTATCACCCTACCCTCACAAAGCCCACTCACAGAGCCACTGGCACCTTTTGACTTTCCCCAACAGAGCCATTGCCTCCTTTTCGTGTTCCATGCCACGGTCCTTCCCCCCCAGGCCTGAGACATGGAACACATTAGGTGACAAGGGTTCTGTTGTGGGAAGTCAGAAGGTGTCAGGGGCTCTGTGGGTGGAGGGGGGGCTTGTTGGGGTAGGTGGCTTGAAACAGATGCCAGAGGGGGTTGTGAATTTGGAAGGCAGAAAGGAAGAAGGACCGCTGTTAGGGCATGGGATACAGAAAGTGGTAGGGGTACTGTGTGGAATATGGGAAAGAGGGGAAAGTAGATGGTTATGGCTCTACTTAGGACAGGGGCCCAGAAGGAGGCGAGAAGAGGAGGGGGGAGAAGGTGGTAGGGGTACAGTGCCTTAGGGGAACAGAATGTGACAGGGGCCCCAGGGGTCGGGGAGACATTGTGGAAGAGGGTCTGCTGGGTTCAAGGATACAGAGAGTTGCAAGGACTTCTCGATGGGGAGTAGCCTCTGTAGGGGTGGGGGAAAAGGGTACAGAAGGTGGTAGGCACTCTGTGGGGGAAAGGTGACAGGACCTCTGTGGAAGGACAGAGAGGCACAAAGTGACAGGAAAGCAGTTTTCTTACCTGAGACCGCTACTTAGCCTGTCCTTGGTGATACCTTGGCCGGAACTGCTGTCTTCACTGCACTGGCAGACATTGGGACTTCCGCCACCACAGCCCGGCAAAGAGTTTATTTTTAATATCTTTTTCTTATTAGCAGGAACATTTGGTGCCGCCTCCTCACTCTGGACACATACCCAGGAGAGTAATACTACTAACCTCTGCATCAGCCTCAGCATTTCCGGATATCTGCCCCAACTGGAAGGAGCTTCTATGAAACAGTAAGTTCCTATTTAATATTCATGTTGTGGCTACCAAAGCATGGCTTGTTGCAGTGATAATGGGGGGGTTATCATTGTGGCAGCATGTGTCAGTAGCTTTATTAGCTAGCTAACCCTAAAATTTGTCTCTCTTTGTCCTCATAGTGATGCAATGTGCATCTCTGTGGAAAGGGGGAGCTCTCTCTGGTTGGCAGCGGTGGTGGGTTTCCGGATGTCTGCCAGTGCAGTGAGTACAGCAGTTCCTGCCAAGATGTCACAAAGGACAGGTTAAGCAGCAGTCCAAGGCAAGAGGACTGCTTTCCTGTCACTTTGTGCCCCCCTGTCCTTCCACAGAGGCCCTGTCACCTTTCCCCCACATGGTGTCTTCTACCTTCTGCACCATTCTTTCCTACCCCCACAGAGGCTACACCCCATCGAGAAGTTCTTGCAATTCTCTGTATCCTTGAACCCAGCAGAGTCTCTGCCACATTGTGTCTTTCTGACCCCGAAAGCTTACCGCAGCAGTACAAAGCTTATTTATTGCCATTGGAAAGGCATGATGGTTCACAAAAATAAGCCCGCAGCAGCTGTTTTCCCTTAGCTGCTGCAAAATAGCCTATTGATGACAGCCGCCATAAAGCCCTGGCCGCTCAGGAGAGGAATGATATGCCCGCAGCAGCTGTTGTCCCTTAGCTGCTGCAACATAGCCTAATGACTGTAGCCGCCATTAATCCCTGGCCGCTCAAGATAGAAATGATATGCCCGCAGCAGCTGTTGTCCCTTAGCTGCTGCAACATAGCCTACTGACTACAGCTGCCGTATGCCCCTGGCCGCTTTGTAAAGAAATGATATGCCTGCAGCAGCTGTTATCCCTTAGCTTCTGCAACATAGCCTAAGGACTGTAGCCGCCATTAACCCCTGGCCGCTCAGAAGAAAAATGCCCGCAGCAGCTGTTATCCCTTAGCTGCTGCAACGTAGCCTAATGACTGCAGCCGCCATTAATCCCTGGCCGCTCTGAAGAAAAATGCCCGCAGCAGCTGATATCCCTTAGCTGCTGCAACATAGCCTGATAATTACAGCCGCCATTGCCCTTGGCCGCTCATTGTGAATCAAAACCATTCTGGGCTGTGGATGAGTGGAAGACTGTTGTTCCTGCCACATTTTACCCACCAGTACTCTGCCCTAAAGTACTGTAACCCTTACCACCTTATCTCCCCTCCTCTAACAGAGACCTTTCCACCTTTCACCTTCCATCGCTATTCATGTCCCCCATCTCCCCTTCAAGACTGCCTATCACCTTCTGAGCCTCTGCCCCAGACAAAGTTCATGCCACCTACTCTCCCCCTTTCTCATACCCCACACAATACCCTTGCCACCTTCTGTACCCCCTCTCCTAACAGTCCATCAACCTTTCTGCCTTCTAGATCCTCCCCCCCAACCCTTCCTGGCTTCTGCCTCTATCACCTTACCCTCACAAAGCCCACTCACAGAGCCACTGGCACCTTTTGACTTTCCCCAACAGGGCCCTTGCCTCCTTTTCGTGTTCCATGCCACGGTCCTTCCCCCCCAGGCCTGAGACATGGAACACATTAGGTGACAAGGGTTCTGTTGTGGGAAGTCAGAAGGTGTCAGGGGCTCTGTGGGTGGAGGGGGGGCTTGTTGGGGTAGGTGGCTTGAAACAGATGCCAGAGGGGGTTGTGAATTTGGAAGGCAGAAAGGAGGAAGGACCGCTGTTAGGGCATGGGATACAGAAAGTGGTAGGGGTACTGTGTGGAGTATGGGAAAGAGGGGAAAGTAGATGGTTATGGCTCTACTTAGGACAGGGGCCCAGAAGGAGGCAAGAAGTCTTGAAGGGGAGCTGGGGCTACGGATTACGATGGAAGGTAAGGTTTTAGGAGCTCTGTTAGAGGAGGGGGGAGAAGGTGGTAGGGGTACAGTGCCTTAGGGGAACAGAATGTGACAGGGGCCCTAGGGGTCGGGGAGACATGGTGGAAGAGGGTCTGCTGGGTTCAAGGATACAGAGAGTTGCAAGGACTTCTCGATGGGGAGTAGCCTCTGTAGGGGTGGGGGAAAAGGGTACAGAAGGTGGTAGGCACTCTGTGGGGGAAAGGTGACAGGACCTCTGTGGAAGGACAGAGAGGCACAAAGTGACAGGCAAGCAGTTTTCTTACCTGAGACCGCTACTTAGCCTGTCCTTGGTGATACCTTGGCCGGAACTGCTGTCTTCACTGCACTGGCAGACATTGGGACTTCCGCCACCACAGCCCGGCAAAGAGTTTATTTTTAATATCTTTTTCTTATTAGCAGGAACATTTGGTGCCGCCTCCTCACTCTGGACACATACCCAGGAGAGTAATACTACTAACCTCTGCATCAGCCTCAGCATTTCCGGATATCTGCCCCAACTGGAAGGAGCTTCTATGAAACAGTAAGTTCCTATTTAATATTCATGTAGTGGCTACCAAAGCATGGCTTGTTGCAGTGATAATGGGGGGGTTATCATTGTGGCACCATGTGTCAGTAGCTTTATTAGCTAGCTAACCCTAAAATTTGTCTCTCTTTGTCCTCATAGTGATGCAATGTGCATCTCTGTGGAAAGGGGGAGCTCTCTCTGGTTGGCAGCGGTGGTGGGTTTCCGGATGTCTGCCAGTGCAGTGAGTACAGCAGTTCCTGCCAAGATGTCACAAAGGACAGGTTAAGCAGCAGTCCAAGGCAAGAGGACTGCTTTCCTGTCACTTTGTGCCCCCCTGTCCTTCCACAGAGGCCCTGTCACCTTTCCCCCACATGGTGTCTTCTACCTTCTGCACCATTCTTTCCTACCCCCACAGAGGCTACACCCCATCGAGAAGTTCTTGCAATTCTCTGTATCCTTGAACCCAGCAGAGTCTCTGCCACATTGTGTCTTTCTGACCCCGAAAGCTTACCGCAGCAGTACAAAGCTTATTTATTGCCATTGGAAAGGCATGATGGTTCACAAAAATAAGCCCGCAGCAGCTGTTTTCCCTTAGCTGCTGCAAAATAGCCTATTGATGACAGCCGCCATAAAGCCCTGGCCGCTCAGGAGAGGAATGATATGCCCGCAGCAGCTGTTGTCCCTTAGCTGCTGCAACATAGCCTAATGACTGTAGCCGCCATTAATCCCTGGCCGCTCAAGATAGAAATGATATGCCCGCAGCAGCTGTTGTCCCTTAGCTGCTGCAACATAGCCTACTGACTACAGCTGCCGTATGCCCCTGGCCGCTTTGTAAAGAAATGATATGCCTGCAGCAGCTGTTATCCCTTAGCTTCTGCAACATAGCCTAAGGACTGTAGCCGCCATTAACCCCTGGCCGCTCAGAAGAAAAATGCCCGCAGCAGCTGTTATCCCTTAGCTGCTGCAACGTAGCCTAATGACTGCAGCCGCCATTAATCCCTGGCCGCTCTGAAGAAAAATGCCCGCAGCAGCTGATATCCCTTAGCTGCTGCAACATAGCCTGATAATTACAACCGCCATTGCCCTTGGCCGCTCATTGTGAATCAAAACCATTCTGGGCTGTGGATGAGTGGAAGACTGTTGTTCCTGCCACATTTTACCCACCAGTACTCTGCCCTAAAGTACTGTAACCCTTACCACCTTATCTCCCCTCCTCTAACAGAGACCTTTCCACCTTTCACCTTCCATCGCTATTCATGCCCCCCATCTCCCCTTCAAGACTGCCTATCACCTTCTGAGCCTCTGCCCCAGACAAAGTTCATGCCACCTACTCTCCCCCTTTCTCATACCCCACACAATACCCCTGCCACCTTCTGTACCCCCTCTCCTAACAGTCCATCAACCTTTCTGCCTTCTAGATCCTCCCCCCCAACCCTTCCTAGCTTCTGCCTCTATCACCCTACCCTCACAAAGCCCACTCACAGAGCCACTGGCACCTTTTGACTTTCCCCAACAGAGCCCTTGCCTCCTTTTCGTGTTCCATGCCACGGTCCTTCCCCCCCAGGCCTGAGACATGGAACACATTAGGTGACAAGGGTTCTGTTGTGGGAAGTCAGAAGGTGTCAGGGGCTCTGTGGGTGGAGGGGGGGCTTGTTGGGGTAGGTGGCTTGAAACAGATGCCAGAGGGGGTTGTGAATTTGGAAGGCAGAAAGGAGGAAGGACCGCTGTTAGGGCATGGGATACAGAAAGTGGTAGGGGTACTGTGTGGAGTATGGGAAAGAGGGGAAAGTAGATGGTTATGGCTCTACTTAGGACAGGGGCCCAGAAGGAGGCAAGAAGTCTTGAAGGGGAGCTGGGGCTACGGATTACGATGGAAGGTAAGGTTTTAGGAGCTCTGTTAGAGGAGGGGGGAGAAGGTGGTAGGGGTACAGTGCCTTAGGGGAACAGAATGTGACAGGGGCCCTAGGGGTCGGGGAGACATGGTGGAAGAGGGTCTGCTGGGTTCAAGGATACAGAGAGTTTCAAGGACTTCTCGATGGGGAGTAGCCTCTGTAGGGGTGGGGGAAAAGGGTACAGAAGGTGGTAGGCACTTTGTGGGGGAAAGGTGACAGGACCTCTGTGGAAGGACAGAGAGGCACAAAGTGACAGGCAAGCAGTTTTCTTACCTAAGACCGCTACTTAGCCTGTCCTTGGTGATACCTTGGCCGGAACTGCTGTCTTCACTGCACTGGCAGACATTGGGACTTCCGCCACCACAGCCCGGCAAAGAGTTTATTTTTAATATCTTTTTCTTATTAGCAGGAACATTTGGTGCCGCCTCCTCACTCTGGACACATACCCAGGAGAGTAATACTACTAACCTCTGCATCAGCCTCAGCATTTCCGGATATCTGCCCCAACTGGAAGGAGCTTCTATGAAACAGTAAGTTCCTATTTAATATTCATGTAGTGGCTACCAAAGCATGGCTTGTTGCAGTGATAATGGGGGGGTTATCATTGTGGCACCATGTGTCAGTAGCTTTATTAGCTAGCTAACCCTAAAATTTGTCTCTCTTTGTCCTCATAGTGATGCAATGTGCATCTCTGTGGAAAGGGGGAGCTCTCTCTGGTTGGCAGCGGTGGTGGGTTTCCGGATGTCTGCCAGTGCAGTGAGTACAGCAGTTCCTGCCAAGATGTCACAAAGGACAGGTTAAGCAGCAGTCCAAGGCAAGAGGACTGCTTTCCTGTCACTTTGTGCCCCCCTGTCCTTCCACAGAGGCCCTGTCACCTTTCCCCCACATGGTGTCTTCTACCTTCTGCACCATTCTTTCCTACCCCCACAGAGGCTACACCCCATCGAGAAGTTCTTGCAATTCTCTGTATCCTTGAACCCAGCAGAGTCTCTGCCACATTGTGTCTTTCTGACCCCGAAAGCTTACCGCAGCAGTACAAAGCTTATTTATTGCCATTGGAAAGGCATGATGGTTCACAAAAATAAGCCCGCAGCAGCTGTTTTCCCTTAGCTGCTGCAAAATAGCCTATTGATGACAGCCGCCATAAAGCCCTGGCCGCTCAGGAGAGGAATGATATGCCCGCAGCAGCTGTTGTCCCTTAGCTGCTGCAACATAGCCTAATGACTGTAGCCGCCATCAATCCCTGGCCGCTCAAGATAGAAATGATATGCCCGCAGCAGCTGTTGTCCCTTAGCTGCTGCAACATAGCCTACTGACTACAGCTGCCGTATGCCCCTGGCCGCTTTGTAAAGAAATGATATGCCTGCAGCAGCTGTTATCCCTTAGCTTCTGCAACATAGCCTAAGGACTGTAGCCGCCATTAACCCCTGGCCGCTCAGAAGAAAAATGCCCGCAGCAGCTGTTATCCCTTAGCTGCTGCAACGTAGCCTAATGACTGCAGCCGCCATTAATCCCTGGCCGCTCTGAAGAAAAATGCCCGCAGCAGCTGATATCCCTTAGCTGCTGCAACATAGCCTGATAATTACAGCCGCCATTGCCCTTGGCCGCTCATTGTGAATCAAAACCATTCTGGGCTGTGGATGAGTGGAAGACTGTTGTTCCTGTCACATTTTACCCACCAGTACTCTGCCCTAAAGTACTGTAACCCTTACCACCTTATCTCCCCTCCTCTAACAGAGACCTTTCCACCTTTCACCTTCCATCGCTATTCATGTCCCCCATCTCCCCTTCAAGACTGCCTATCACCTTCTGAGCCTCTGCCCCAGACAAAGTACATGCCACCTACTCTCCCCCTTTCTCATACCCCACACAATACCCCTGCCACCTTCTGTACCCCCTCTCCTAACAGTCCATCAACCTTTCTGCCTTCTAGATCCTCCCCCCCAACCCTTCCTGGCTTCTGCCTCTATCACCCTACCCTCACAAAGCCCACTCACAGAGCCACTGGCACCTTTTGACTTTCCCCAACAGAGCCCTTGCCTCCTTTTCGTGTTCCATGCCACGGTCCTTCCCCCCCAGGCCTGAGACATGGAACACATTAGGTGACAAGGGTTCTGTTGTGGGAAGTCAGAAGGTGTCAGGGGCTCTGTGGGTGGAGGGGGGGCTTGTTGGGGTAGGTGGCTTGAAACAGATGCCAGAGGGGGTTGTGAATTTGGAAGGCAGAAAGGAGGAAGGACCGCTGTTAGGGCATGGGATACAGAAAGTGGTAGGGGTACTGTGTGGAGTATGGGAAAGAGGGGAAAGTAGATGGTTATGGCTCTACTTAGGACAGGGGCCCAGAAGGAGGCAAGAAGTCTTGAAGGGGAGCTGGGGCTACGGATTACGATGGAAGGGTAAGGTTTTAGGAGCTCTGTTAGAGGAGGGGGGAGAAGGTGGTAGGGGTACAGTGCCTTAGGGGAACAGAATGTGACAGGGGCCCTAGGGGTCGGGGAGACATGGTGGAAGAGGGTCTGCTGGGTTCAAGGATACAGAGAGTTGCAAGGACTTCTCGATGGGGAGTAGCCTCTGTAGGGGTGGGGGAAAAGGGTACAGAAGGTGGTAGGCACTCTGTGGGGGAAAGGTGACAGGACCTCTGTGGAAGGACAGAGAGGCACAAAGTGACAGGCAAGCAGTTTTCTTACCTGAGACCGCTACTTAGCCTGTCCTTGGTGATACCTTGGCCGGAACTGCTGTCTTCACTGCACTGGCAGACATTGGGACTTCCGCCACCACAGCCCGGCAAAGAGTTTATTTTTAATATCTTTTTCTTATTAGCAGGAACATTTGGTGCCGCCTCCTCACTCTGGACACATACCCAGGAGAGTAATACTACTAACCTCTGCATCAGCCTCAGCATTTCCGGATATCTGCCCCAACTGGAAGGAGCTTCTATGAAACAGTAAGTTCCTATTTAATATTCATGTAGTGGCTACCAAAGCATGGCTTGTTGCAGTGATAATGGGGGGGTTATCATTGTGGCACCATGTGTCAGTAGCTTTATTAGCTAGCTAACCCTAAAATTTGTCTCTCTTTGTCCTCATAGTGATGCAATGTGCATCTCTGTGGAAAGGGGGAGCTCTCTCTGGTTGGCAGCGGTGGTGGGTTTCCGGATGTCTGCCAGTGCAGTGAGTACAGCAGTTCCTGCCAAGATGTCACAAAGGACAGGTTAAGCAGCAGTCCAAGGCAAGAGGACTGCTTTCCTGTCACTTTGTGCCCCCCTGTCCTTCCACAGAGGCCCTGTCACCTTTCCCCCACATGGTGTCTTCTACCTTCTGCACCATTCTTTCCTACCCCCACAGAGGCTACACCCCATCGAGAAGTTCTTGCAATTCTCTGTATCCTTGAACCCAGCAGAGTCTCTGCCACATTGTGTCTTTCTGACCCCGAAAGCTTACCGCAGCAGTACAAAGCTTATTTATTGCCATTGGAAAGGCATGATGGTTCACAAAAATAAGCCCGCAGCAGCTGTTTTCCCTTAGCTGCTGCAAAATAGCCTATTGATGACAGCCGCCATAAAGCCCTGGCCGCTCAGGAGAGGAATGATATGCCCGCAGCAGCTGTTGTCCCTTAGCTGCTGCAACATAGCCTAATGACTGTAGCCGCCATCAATCCCTGGCCGCTCAAGATAGAAATGATATGCCCGCAGCAGCTGTTGTCCCTTAGCTGCTGCAACATAGCCTACTGACTACAGCTGCCGTATGCCCCTGGCCGCTTTGTAAAGAAATGATATGCCTGCAGCAGCTGTTATCCCTTAGCTTCTGCAACATAGCCTAAGGACTGTAGCCGCCATTAACCCCTGGCCGCTCAGAAGAAAAATGCCCGCAGCAGCTGTTATCCCTTAGCTGCTGCAACGTAGCCTAATGACTGCAGCCGCCATTAATCCCTGGCCGCTCTGAAGAAAAATGCCCGCAGCAGCTGATATCCCTTAGCTGCTGCAACATAGCCTGATAATTACAGCCGCCATTGCCCTTGGCCGCTCATTGTGAATCAAAACCATTCTGGGCTGTGGATGAGTGGAAGACTGTTGTTCCTGTCACATTTTACCCACCAGTACTCTGCCCTAAAGTACTGTAACCCTTACCACCTTATCTCCCCTCCTCTAACAGAGACCTTTCCACCTTTCACCTTCCATCGCTATTCATGTCCCCCATCTCCCCTTCAAGACTGCCTATCACCTTCTGAGCCTCTGCCCCAGACAAAGTACATGCCACCTACTCTCCCCCTTTCTCATACCCCACACAATACCCCTGCCACCTTCTGTACCCCCTCTCCTAACAGTCCATCAACCTTTCTGCCTTCTAGATCCTCCCCCCCAACCCTTCCTGGCTTCTGCCTCTATCACCCTACCCTCACAAAGCCCACTCACAGAGCCACTGGCACCTTTTGACTTTCCCCAACAGAGCCCTTGCCTCCTTTTCGTGTTCCATGCCACGGTCCTTCCCCCCCAGGCCTGAGACGTGGAACACATTAGGTGACAAGGGTTCTGTTGTGGGAAGTCAGAAGGTGTCAGGGGCTCTGTGGGTGGAGGGGGGGCTTGTTGGGGTAGGTGGCTTGAAACAGATGCCAGAGGGGGTTGTGAATTTGGAAGGCAGAAAGGAGGAAGGACCGCTGTTAGGGCATGGGATACAGAAAGTGCTAGGGGTACTGTGTGGAGTATGGGAAAGAGGGGAAAGTAGATGGTTATGGCTCTACTTAGGACAGGGGCCCAGAAGGAGGCAAGAAGTCTTGAAGGGGAGCTGGGGCTACGGATTACGATGGAAGGGTAAGGTTTTAGGAGCTCTGTTAGAGGAGGGGGGAGAAGGTGGTAGGGGTACAGTGCCTTAGGGGAACAGAATGTGACAGGGGCCCTAGGGGTCGGGGAGACATGGTGGAAGAGGGTCTGCTGGGTTCAAGGATACAGAGAGTTGCAAGGACTTCTCGATGGGGAGTAGCCTCTGTAGGGGTGGGGGAAAAGGGTACAGAAGGTGGTAGGCACTCTGTGGGGGAAAGGTGACAGGACCTCTGTGGAAGGACAGAGAGGCACAAAGTGACAGGCAAGCAGTTTTCTTACCTGAGACCGCTACTTAGCCTGTCCTTGGTGATACCTTGGCCGGAACTGCTGTCTTCACTGCACTGGCAGACATTGGGACTTCCGCCACCACAGCCCGGCAAAGAGTTTATTTTTAATATCTTTTTCTTATTAGCAGGAACATTTGGTGCCGCCTCCTCACTCTGGACACATACCCAGGAGAGTAATACTACTAACCTCTGCATCAGCCTCAGCATTTCCGGATATCTGCCCCAACTGGAAGGAGCTTCTATGAAACAGTAAGTTCCTATTTAATATTCATGTAGTGGCTACCAAAGCATGGCTTGTTGCAGTGATAATGGGGGGGTTATCATTGTGGCACCATGTGTCAGTAGCTTTATTAGCTAGCTAACCATAAATTTGTCTCTCTTTGTCCTCATAGTGATGCAATGTGCATCTCTGTGGAAAGGGGGAGCTCTCTCTGGTTGGCAGCGGTGGTGGGTTTCCGGATGTCTGCCAGTGCAGTGAGTACAGCAGTTCCTGCCAAGATGTCACAAAGGACAGGTTAAGCAGCAGTCCAAGGCAAGAGGACTGCTTTCCTGTCACTTTGTGCCCCCCTGTCCTTCCACAGAGGCCCTGTCACCTTTCCCCCACATGGTGTCTTCTACCTTCTGCACCATTCTTTCCTACCCCCACAGAGGCTACACCCCATCGAGAAGTTCTTGCAATTCTCTGTATCCTTGAACCCAGCAGAGTCTCTGCCACATTGTGTCTTTCTGACCCCGAAAGCTTACCGCAGCAGTACAAAGCTTATTTATTGCCATTGGAAAGGCATGATGGTTCACAAAAATAAGCCCGCAGCAGCTGTTTTCCCTTAGCTGCTGCAAAATAGCCTATTGATGACAGCCGCCATAAAGCCCTGGCCGCTCAGGAGAGGAATGATATGCCCGCAGCAGCTGTTGTCCCTTAGCTGCTGCAACATAGCCTAATGACTGTAGCCGCCATTAATCCCTGGCCGCTCAAGATAGAAATGATATGCCCGCAGCAGCTGTTGTCCCTTAGCTGCTGCAACATAGCCTACTGACTACAGCTGCCGTATGCCCCTGGCCGCTTTGTAAAGAAATGATATGCCTGCAGCAGCTGTTATCCCTTAGCTTCTGCAACATAGCCTAAGGACTGTAGCCGCCATTAACCCCTGGCCGCTCAGAAGAAAAATGCCCGCAGCAGCTGTTATCCCTTAGCTGCTGCAACGTAGCCTAATGACTGCAGCCGCCATTAATCCCTGGCCGCTCTGAAGAAAAATGCCCGCAGCAGCTGATATCCCTTAGCTGCTGCAACATAGCCTGATAATTACAGCCGCCATTGCCCTTGGCCGCTCATTGTGAATCAAAACCATTCTGGGCTGTGGATGAGTGGAAGACTGTTGTTCCTGCCACATTTTACCCACCAGTACTCTGCCCTAAAGTACTGTAACCCTTACCACCTTATCTCCCCTCCTCTAACAGAGACCTTTCCACCTTTCACCTTCCATCGCTATTCATGTCCCCCATCTCCCCTTCAAGACTGCCTATCACCTTCTGAGCCTCTGCCCCAGACAAAGTTCATGCCACCTACTCTCCCCCTTTCTCATACCCCACACAATACCCCTGCCACCTTCTGTACCCCCTCTCCTAACAGTCCATCAACCTTTCTGCCTTCTAGATCCTCCCCCCCAACCCTTCCTAGCTTCTGCCTCTATCACCCTACCCTCACAAAGCCCACTCACAGAGCCACTGGCACCTTTTGACTTTCCCCAACAGAGCCCTTGCCTCCTTTTCGTGTTCCATGCCACGGTCCTTCCCCCCCAGGCCTGAGACATGGAACACATTAGGTGACAAGGGTTCTGTTGTGGGAAGTCAGAAGGTGTCAGGGGCTCTGTGGGTGGAGGGGGGGCTTGTTGGGGTAGGTGGCTTGAAACAGATGCCAGAGGGGGTTGTGAATTTGGAAGGCAGAAAGGAGGAAGGACCGCTGTTAGGGCATGGGATACAGAAAGTGGTAGGGGTACTGTGTGGAGTATGGGAAAGAGGGGAAAGTAGATGGTTATGGCTCTACTTAGGACAGGGGCCCAGAAGGAGGCAAGAAGTCTTGAAGGGGAGCTGGGGCTACGGATTACGATGGAAGGTAAGGTTTTAGGAGCTCTGTTAGAGGAGGGGGGAGAAGGTGGTAGGGGTACAGTGCCTTAGGGGAACAGAATGTGACAGGGGCCCTAGGGGTCGGGGAGACATGGTGGAAGAGGGTCTGCTGGGTTCAAGGATACAGAGAGTTGCAAGGACTTCTCGATGGGGAGTAGCCTCTGTAGGGGTGGGGGAAAAGGGTACAGAAGGTGGTAGGCACTCTGTGGGGGAAAGGTGACAGGACCTCTGTGGAAGGACAGAGAGGCACAAAGTGACAGGCAAGCAGTTTTCTTACCTGAGACCGCTACTTAGCCTGTCCTTGGTGATACCTTGGCCGGAACTGCTGTCTTCACTGCACTGGCAGACATTGGGACTTCCGCCACCACAGCCCGGCAAAGAGTTTATTTTTAATATCTTTTTCTTATTAGCAGGAACATTTGGTGCCGCCTCCTCACTCTGGACACATACCCAGGAGAGTAATACTACTAACCTCTGCATCAGCCTCAGCATTTCCGGATATCTGCCCCAACTGGAAGGAGCTTCTATGAAACAGTAAGTTCCTATTTAATATTCATGTAGTGGCTACCAAAGCATGGCTTGTTGCAGTGATAATGGGGGGGTTATCATTGTGGCACCATGTGTCAGTAGCTTTATTAGCTAGCTAACCCTAAAATTTGTCTCTCTTTGTCCTCATAGTGATGCAATGTGCATCTCTGTGGAAAGGGGGAGCTCTCTCTGGTTGGCAGCGGTGGTGGGTTTCCGGATGTCTGCCAGTGCAGTGAGTACAGCAGTTCCTGCCAAGATGTCACAAAGGACAGGTTAAGCAGCAGTCCAAGGCAAGAGGACTGCTTTCCTGTCACTTTGTGCCCCCCTGTCCTTCCACAGAGGCCCTGTCACCTTTCCCCCACATGGTGTCTTCTACCTTCTGCACCATTCTTTCCTACCCCCACAGAGGCTACACCCCATCGAGAAGTTCTTGCAATTCTCTGTATCCTTGAACCCAGCAGAGTCTCTGCCACATTGTGTCTTTCTGACCCCGAAAGCTTACCGCAGCAGTACAAAGCTTATTTATTGCCATTGGAAAGGCATGATGGTTCACAAAAATAAGCCCGCAGCAGCTGTTTTCCCTTAGCTGCTGCAAAATAGCCTATTGATGACAGCCGCCATAAAGCCCTGGCCGCTCAGGAGAGGAATGATATGCCCGCAGCAGCTGTTGTCCCTTAGCTGCTGCAACATAGCCTAATGACTGTAGCCGCCATTAATCCCTGGCCGCTCAAGATAGAAATGATATGCCCGCAGCAGCTGTTGTCCCTTAGCTGCTGCAACATAGCCTACTGACTACAGCTGCCGTATGCCCCTGGCCGCTTTGTAAAGAAATGATATGCCTGCAGCAGCTGTTATCCCTTAGCTTCTGCAACATAGCCTAAGGACTGTAGCCGCCATTAACCCCTGGCCGCTCAGAAGAAAAATGCCCGCAGCAGCTGTTATCCCTTAGCTGCTGCAACGTAGCCTAATGACTGCAGCCGCCATTAATCCCTGGCCGCTCTGAAGAAAAATGCCCGCAGCAGCTGATATCCCTTAGCTGCTGCAACATAGCCTGATAATTACAGCCGCCATTGCCCTTGGCCGCTCATTGTGAATCAAAACCATTCTGGGCTGTGGATGAGTGGAAGACTGTTGTTCCTGCCACATTTTACCCACCAGTACTCTGCCCTAAAGTACTGTAACCCTTACCACCTTATCTCCCCTCCTCTAACAGAGACCTTTCCACCTTTCACCTTCCATCGCTATTCATGCCCCCCATCTCCCCTTCAAGACTGCCTATCACCTTCTGAGCCTCTGCCCCAGACAAAGTTCATGCCACCTACTCTCCCCCTTTCTCATACCCCACACAATACCCCTGCCACCTTCTGTACCCCCTCTCCTAACAGTCCATCAACCTTTCTGCCTTCTAGATCCTCCCCCCCAACCCTTCCTAGCTTCTGCCTCTATCACCCTACCCTCACAAAGCCCACTCACAGAGCCACTGGCACCTTTTGACTTTCCCCAACAGAGCCCTTGCCTCCTTTTCGTGTTCCATGCCACGGTCCTTCCCCCCCAGGCCTGAGACATGGAACACATTAGGTGACAAGGGTTCTGTTGTGGGAAGTCAGAAGGTGTCAGGGGCTCTGTGGGTGGAGGGGGGGCTTGTTGGGGTAGGTGGCTTGAAACAGATGCCAGAGGGGGTTGTGAATTTGGAAGGCAGAAAGGAGGAAGGACCGCTGTTAGGGCATGGGATACAGAAAGTGGTAGGGGTACTGTGTGGAGTATGGGAAAGAGGGGAAAGTAGATGGTTATGGCTCTACTTAGGACAGGGGCCCAGAAGGAGGCAAGAAGTCTTGAAGGGGAGCTGGGGCTACGGATTACGATGGAAGGTAAGGTTTTAGGAGCTCTGTTAGAGGAGGGGGGAGAAGGTGGTAGGGGTACAGTGCCTTAGGGGAACAGAATGTGACAGGGGCCCTAGGGGTCGGGGAGACATGGTGGAAGAGGGTCTGCTGGGTTCAAGGATACAGAGAGTTTCAAGGACTTCTCGATGGGGAGTAGCCTCTGTAGGGGTGGGGGAAAAGGGTACAGAAGGTGGTAGGCACTTTGTGGGGGAAAGGTGACAGGACCTCTGTGGAAGGACAGAGAGGCACAAAGTGACAGGCAAGCAGTTTTCTTACCTAAGACCGCTACTTAGCCTGTCCTTGGTGATACCTTGGCCGGAACTGCTGTCTTCACTGCACTGGCAGACATTGGGACTTCCGCCACCACAGCCCGGCAAAGAGTTTATTTTTAATATCTTTTTCTTATTAGCAGGAACATTTGGTGCCGCCTCCTCACTCTGGACACATACCCAGGAGAGTAATACTACTAACCTCTGCATCAGCCTCAGCATTTCCGGATATCTGCCCCAACTGGAAGGAGCTTCTATGAAACAGTAAGTTCCTATTTAATATTCATGTAGTGGCTACCAAAGCATGGCTTGTTGCAGTGATAATGGGGGGGTTATCATTGTGGCACCATGTGTCAGTAGCTTTATTAGCTAGCTAACCCTAAAATTTGTCTCTCTTTGTCCTCATAGTGATGCAATGTGCATCTCTGTGGAAAGGGGGAGCTCTCTCTGGTTGGCAGCGGTGGTGGGTTTCCGGATGTCTGCCAGTGCAGTGAGTACAGCAGTTCCTGCCAAGATGTCACAAAGGACAGGTTAAGCAGCAGTCCAAGGCAAGAGGACTGCTTTCCTGTCACTTTGTGCCCCCCTGTCCTTCCACAGAGGCCCTGTCACCTTTCCCCCACATAGTGTCTTCTACCTTCTGCACCATTCTTTCCTACCCCCACAGAGGCTACACCCCATCGAGAAGTTCTTGCAATTCTCTGTATCCTTGAACCCAGCAGAGTCTCTGCCACATTGTGTCTTTCTGACCCCGAAAGCTTACCGCAGCAGTACAAAGCTTATTTATTGCCATTGGAAAGGCATGATGGTTCACAAAAATAAGCCCGCAGCAGCTGTTTTCCCTTAGCTGCTGCAAAATAGCCTATTGATGACAGCCGCCATAAAGCCCTGGCCGCTCAGGAGAGGAATGATATGCCCGCAGCAGCTGTTGTCCCTTAGCTGCTGCAACATAGCCTAATGACTGTAGCCGCCATCAATCCCTGGCCGCTCAAGATAGAAATGATATGCCCGCAGCAGCTGTTGTCCCTTAGCTGCTGCAACATAGCCTACTGACTACAGCTGCCGTATGCCCCTGGCCGCTTTGTAAAGAAATGATATGCCTGCAGCAGCTGTTATCCCTTAGCTTCTGCAACATAGCCTAAGGACTGTAGCCGCCATTAACCCCTGGCCGCTCAGAAGAAAAATGCCCGCAGCAGCTGTTATCCCTTAGCTGCTGCAACGTAGCCTAATGACTGCAGCCGCCATTAATCCCTGGCCGCTCTGAAGAAAAATGCCCGCAGCAGCTGATATCCCTTAGCTGCTGCAACATAGCCTGATAATTACAGCCGCCATTGCCCTTGGCCGCTCATTGTGAATCAAAACCATTCTGGGCTGTGGATGAGTGGAAGACTGTTGTTCCTGTCACATTTTACCCACCAGTACTCTGCCCTAAAGTACTGTAACCCTTACCACCTTATCTCCCCTCCTCTAACAGAGACCTTTCCACCTTTCACCTTCCATCGCTATTCATGTCCCCCATCTCCCCTTCAAGACTGCCTATCACCTTCTGAGCCTCTGCCCCAGACAAAGTTCATGCCACCTACTCTCCCCCTTTCTCATACCCCACACAATACCCCTGCCACCTTCTGTACCCCCTCTCCTAACAGTCCATCAACCTTTCTGCCTTCTAGATCCTCCCCCCCCAACCCTTCCTGGCTTCTGCCTCTATCACCCTACCCTCACAAAGCCCACTCACAGAGCCACTGGCACCTTTTGACTTTCCCCAACAGAGCCCTTGCCTCCTTTTCGTGTTCCATGCCACGGTCCTTCCCCCCCAGGCCTGAGACATGGAACACATTAGGTGACAAGGGTTCTGTTGTGGGAAGTCAGAAGGTGTCAGGGGCTCTGTGGGTGGAGGGGGGGCTTGTTGGGGTAGGTGGCTTGAAACAGATGCCAGAGGGGGTTGTGAATTTGGAAGGCAGAAAGGAGGAAGGACCGCTGTTAGGGCATGGGATACAGAAAGTGGTAGGGGTACTGTGTGGAGTATGGGAAAGAGGGGAAAGTAGATGGTTATGGCTCTACTTAGGACAGGGGCCCAGAAGGAGGCAAGAAGTCTTGAAGGGGAGCTGGGGCTACGGATTACGATGGAAGGGTAAGGTTTTAGGAGCTCTGTTAGAGGAGGGGGGAGAAGGTGGTAGGGGTACAGTGCCTTAGGGGAACAGAATGTGACAGGGGCCCTAGGGGTCGGGGAGACATGGTGGAAGAGGGTCTGCTGGGTTCAAGGATACAGAGAGTTGCAAGGACTTCTCGATGGGGAGTAGCCTCTGTAGGGGTGGGGGAAAAGGGTACAGAAGGTGGTAGGCACTCTGTGGGGGAAAGGTGACAGGACCTCTGTGGAAGGACAGAGAGGCACAAAGTGACAGGCAAGCAGTTTTCTTACCTGAGACCGCTACTTAGCCTGTCCTTGGTGATACCTTGGCCGGAACTGCTGTCTTCACTGCACTGGCAGACATTGGGACTTCCGCCACCACAGCCCGGCAAAGAGTTTATTTTTAATATCTTTTTCTTATTAGCAGGAACATTTGGTGCCGCCTCCTCACTCTGGACACATACCCAGGAGAGTAATACTACTAACCTCTGCATCAGCCTCAGCATTTCCGGATATCTGCCCCAACTGGAAGGAGCTTCTATGAAACAGTAAGTTCCTATTTAATATTCATGTAGTGGCTACCAAAGCATGGCTTGTTGCAGTGATAATGGGGGGGTTATCATTGTGGCACCATGTGTCAGTAGCTTTATTAGCTAGCTAACCCTAAAATTTGTCTCTCTTTGTCCTCATAGTGATGCAATGTGCATCTCTGTGGAAAGGGGGAGCTCTCTCTGGTTGGCAGCGGTGGTGGGTTTCCGGATGTCTGCCAGTGCAGTGAGTACAGCAGTTCCTGCCAAGATGTCACAAAGGACAGGTTAAGCAGCAGTCCAAGGCAAGAGGACTGCTTTCCTGTCACTTTGTGCCCCCCTGTCCTTCCACAGAGGCCCTGTCACCTTTCCCCCACATGGTGTCTTCTACCTTCTGCACCATTCTTTCCTACCCCCACAGAGGCTACACCCCATCGAGAAGTTCTTGCAATTCTCTGTATCCTTGAACCCAGCAGAGTCTCTGCCACATTGTGTCTTTCTGACCCCGAAAGCTTACCGCAGCAGTACAAAGCTTATTTATTGCCATTGGAAAGGCATGATGGTTCACAAAAATAAGCCCGCAGCAGCTGTTTTCCCTTAGCTGCTGCAAAATAGCCTATTGATGACAGCCGCCATAAAGCCCTGGCCGCTCAGGAGAGGAATGATATGCCCGCAGCAGCTGTTGTCCCTTAGCTGCTGCAACATAGCCTAATGACTGTAGCCGCCATTAATCCCTGGCCGCTCAAGATAGAAATGATATGCCCGCAGCAGCTGTTGTCCCTTAGCTGCTGCAACATAGCCTACTGACTACAGCTGCCGTATGCCCCTGGCCGCTTTGTAAAGAAATGATATGCCTGCAGCAGCTGTTATCCCTTAGCTTCTGCAACATAGCCTAAGGACTGTAGCCGCCATTAACCCCTGGCCGCTCAGAAGAAAAATGCCCGCAGCAGCTGTTATCCCTTAGCTGCTGCAACGTAGCCTAATGACTGCAGCCGCCATTAATCCCTGGCCGCTCTGAAGAAAAATGCCCGCAGCAGCTGATATCCCTTAGCTGCTGCAACATAGCCTGATAATTACAGCCGCCATTGCCCTTGGCCGCTCATTGTGAATCAAAACCATTCTGGGCTGTGGATGAGTGGAAGACTGTTGTTCCTGCCACATTTTACCCACCAGTACTCTGCCCTAAAGTACTGTAACCCTTACCACCTTATCTCCCCTCCTCTAACAGAGACCTTTCCACCTTTCACCTTCCATCGCTATTCATGTCCCCCATCTCCCCTTCAAGACTGCCTATCACCTTCTGAGCCTCTGCCCCAGACAAAGTTCATGCCACCTACTCTCCCCCTTTCTCATACCCCACACAATACCCCTGCCACCTTCTGTACCCCCTCTCCTAACAGTCCATCAACCTTTCTGCCTTCTAGATCCTCCCCCCCAACCCTTCCTAGCTTCTGCCTCTATCACCCTACCCTCACAAAGCCCACTCACAGAGCCACTGGCACCTTTTGACTTTCCCCAACAGAGCCCTTGCCTCCTTTTCGTGTTCCATGCCACGGTCCTTCCCCCCCAGGCCTGAGACATGGAACACATTAGGTGACAAGGGTTCTGTTGTGGGAAGTCAGAAGGTGTCAGGGGCTCTGTGGGTGGAGGGGGGGCTTGTTGGGGTAGGTGGCTTGAAACAGATGCCAGAGGGGGTTGTGAATTTGGAAGGCAGAAAGGAGGAAGGACCGCTGTTAGGGCATGGGATACAGAAAGTGGTAGGGGTACTGTGTGGAGTATGGGAAAGAGGGGAAAGTAGATGGTTATGGCTCTACTTAGGACAGGGGCCCAGAAGGAGGCAAGAAGTCTTGAAGGGGAGCTGGGGCTACGGATTACGATGGAAGGTAAGGTTTTAGGAGCTCTGTTAGAGGAGGGGGGAGAAGGTGGTAGGGGTACAGTGCCTTAGGGGAACAGAATGTGACAGGGGCCCTAGGGGTCGGGGAGACATGGTGGAAGAGGGTCTGCTGGGTTCAAGGATACAGAGAGTTGCAAGGACTTCTCGATGGGGAGTAGCCTCTGTAGGGGTGGGGGAAAAGGGTACAGAAGGTGGTAGGCACTCTGTGGGGGAAAGGTGACAGGACCTCTGTGGAAGGACAGAGAGGCACAAAGTGACAGGCAAGCAGTTTTCTTACCTGAGACCGCTACTTAGCCTGTCCTTGGTGATACCTTGGCCGGAACTGCTGTCTTCACTGCACTGGCAGACATTGGGACTTCCGCCACCACAGCCCGGCAAAGAGTTTATTTTTAATATCTTTTTCTTATTAGCAGGAACATTTGGTGCCGCCTCCTCACTCTGGACACATACCCAGGAGAGTAATACTACTAACCTCTGCATCAGCCTCAGCATTTCCGGATATCTGCCCCAACTGGAAGGAGCTTCTATGAAACAGTAAGTTCCTATTTAATATTCATGTAGTGGCTACCAAAGCATGGCTTGTTGCAGTGATAATGGGGGGGTTATCATTGTGGCACCATGTGTCAGTAGCTTTATTAGCTAGCTAACCCTAAAATTTGTCTCTCTTTGTCCTCATAGTGATGCAATGTGCATCTCTGTGGAAAGGGGGAGCTCTCTCTGGTTGGCAGCGGTGGTGGGTTTCCGGATGTCTGCCAGTGCAGTGAGTACAGCAGTTCCTGCCAAGATGTCACAAAGGACAGGTTAAGCAGCAGTCCAAGGCAAGAGGACTGCTTTCCTGTCACTTTGTGCCCCCCTGTCCTTCCACAGAGGCCCTGTCACCTTTCCCCCACATGGTGTCTTCTACCTTCTGCACCATTCTTTCCTACCCCCACAGAGGCTACACCCCATCGAGAAGTTCTTGCAATTCTCTGTATCCTTGAACCCAGCAGAGTCTCTGCCACATTGTGTCTTTCTGACCCCGAAAGCTTACCGCAGCAGTACAAAGCTTATTTATTGCCATTGGAAAGGCATGATGGTTCACAAAAATAAGCCCGCAGCAGCTGTTTTCCCTTAGCTGCTGCAAAATAGCCTATTGATGACAGCCGCCATAAAGCCCTGGCCGCTCAGGAGAGGAATGATATGCCCGCAGCAGCTGTTGTCCCTTAGCTGCTGCAACATAGCCTAATGACTGTAGCCGCCATTAATCCCTGGCCGCTCAAGATAGAAATGATATGCCCGCAGCAGCTGTTGTCCCTTAGCTGCTGCAACATAGCCTACTGACTACAGCTGCCGTATGCCCCTGGCCGCTTTGTAAAGAAATGATATGCCTGCAGCAGCTGTTATCCCTTAGCTTCTGCAACATAGCCTAAGGACTGTAGCCGCCATTAACCCCTGGCCGCTCAGAAGAAAAATGCCCGCAGCAGCTGTTATCCCTTAGCTGCTGCAACGTAGCCTAATGACTGCAGCCGCCATTAATCCCTGGCCGCTCTGAAGAAAAATGCCCGCAGCAGCTGATATCCCTTAGCTGCTGCAACATAGCCTGATAATTACAGCCGCCATTGCCCTTGGCCGCTCATTGTGAATCAAAACCATTCTGGGCTGTGGATGAGTGGAAGACTGTTGTTCCTGTCACATTTTACCCACCAGTACTCTGCCCTAAAGTACTGTAACCCTTACCACCTTATCTCCCCTCCTCTAACAGAGACCTTTCCACCTTTCACCTTCCATCGCTATTCATGTCCCCCATCTCCCCTTCAAGACTGCCTATCACCTTCTGAGCCTCTGCCCCAGACAAAGTACATGCCACCTACTCTCCCCCTTTCTCATACCCCACACAATACCCCTGCCACCTTCTGTACCCCCTCTCCTAACAGTCCATCAACCTTTCTGCCTTCTAGATCCTCCCCCCCAACCCTTCCTGGCTTCTGCCTCTATCACCCTACCCTCACAAAGCCCACTCACAGAGCCACTGGCACCTTTTGACTTTCCCCAACAGAGCCCTTGCCTCCTTTTCGTGTTCCATGCCACGGTCCTTCCCCCCCAGGCCTGAGACATGGAACACATTAGGTGACAAGGGTTCTGTTGTGGGAAGTCAGAAGGTGTCAGGGGCTCTGTGGGTGGAGGGGGGGCTTGTTGGGGTAGGTGGCTTGAAACAGATGCCAGAGGGGGTTGTGAATTTGGAAGGCAGAAAGGAGGAAGGACCGCTGTTAGGGCATGGGATACAGAAAGTGGTAGGGGTACTGTGTGGAGTATGGGAAAGAGGGGAAAGTAGATGGTTATGGCTCTACTTAGGACAGGGGCCCAGAAGGAGGCAAGAAGTCTTGAAGGGGAGCTGGGGCTACGGATTACGATGGAAGGGTAAGGTTTTAGGAGCTCTGTTAGAGGAGGGGGGAGAAGGTGGTAGGGGTACAGTGCCTTAGGGGAACAGAATGTGACAGGGGCCCTAGGGGTCGGGGAGACATGGTGGAAGAGGGTCTGCTGGGTTCAAGGATACAGAGAGTTGCAAGGACTTCTCGATGGGGAGTAGCCTCTGTAGGGGTGGGGGAAAAGGGTACAGAAGGTGGTAGGCACTCTGTGGGGGAAAGGTGACAGGACCTCTGTGGAAGGACAGAGAGGCACAAAGTGACAGGCAAGCAGTTTTCTTACCTGAGACCGCTACTTAGCCTGTCCTTGGTGATACCTTGGCCGGAACTGCTGTCTTCACTGCACTGGCAGACATTGGGACTTCCGCCACCACAGCCCGGCAAAGAGTTTATTTTTAATATCTTTTTCTTATTAGCAGGAACATTTGGTGCCGCCTCCTCACTCTGGACACATACCCAGGAGAGTAATACTACTAACCTCTGCATCAGCCTCAACATTTCCGGATATCTGCCCCAACTGGAAGGAGCTTCTATGAAACAGTAAGTTCCTATTTAATATTCATGTAGTGGCTACCAAAGCATGGCTTGTTGCAGTGATAATGGGGGGGTTATCATTGTGGCACCATGTGTCAGTAGCTTTATTAGCTAGCTAACCCTAAAATGTGTCTCTCTTTGTCCTCATAGTGATGCAATGTGCATCTCTGTGGAAAGGGGGAGCTCTCTCTGGTTGGCAGCGGTGGTGGGTTTCCGGATGTCTGCCAGTGCAGTGAGTACAGCAGTTCCTGCCAAGATGTCACAAAGGACAGGTTAAGCAGCAGTCCAAGGCAAGAGGACTGCTTTCCTGTCACTTTGTGCCCCCCTGTCCTTCCACAGAGGCCCTGTCACCTTTCCCCCACATGGTGTCTTCTACCTTCTGCACCATTCTTTCCTACCCCCACAGAGGCTACACCCCATCGAGAAGTTCTTGCAATTCTCTGTATCCTTGAACCCAGCAGAGTCTCTGCCACATTGTGTCTTTCTGACCCCGAAAGCTTACCGCAGCAGTACAAAGCTTATTTATTGCCATTGGAAAGGCATGATGGTTCACAAAAATAAGCCCGCAGCAGCTGTTTTCCCTTAGCTGCTGCAAAATAGCCTATTGATGACAGCCGCCATAAAGCCCTGGCCGCTCAGGAGAGGAATGATATGCCCGCAGCAGCTGTTGTCCCTTAGCTGCTGCAACATAGCCTAATGACTGTAGCCGCCATTAATCCCTGGCCGCTCAAGATAGAAATGATATGCCCGCAGCAGCTGTTGTCCCTTAGCTGCTGCAACATAGCCTACTGACTACAGCTGCCGTATGCCCCTGGCCGCTTTGTAAAGAAATGATATGCCTGCAGCAGCTGTTATCCCTTAGCTTCTGCAACATAGCCTAAGGACTGTAGCCGCCATTAACCCCTGGCCGCTCAGAAGAAAAATGCCCGCAGCAGCTGTTATCCCTTAGCTGCTGCAACGTAGCCTAATGACTGCAGCCGCCATTAATCCCTGGCCGCTCTGAAGAAAAATGCCCGCAGCAGCTGATATCCCTTAGCTGCTGCAACATAGCCTGATAATTACAGCCGCCATTGCCCTTGGCCGCTCATTGTGAATCAAAACCATTCTGGGCTGTGGATGAGTGGAAGACTGTTGTTCCTGCCACATTTTACCCACCAGTACTCTGCCCTAAAGTACTGTAACCCTTACCACCTTATCTCCCCTCCTCTAACAGAGACCTTTCCACCTTTCACCTTCCATCGCTATTCATGCCCCCCATCTCCCCTTCAAGACTGCCTATCACCTTCTGAGCCTCTGCCCCAGACAAAGTTCATGCCACCTACTCTCCCCCTTTCTCATACCCCACACAATACCCCTGCCACCTTCTGTACCCCCTCTCCTAACAGTCCATCAACCTTTCTGCCTTCTAGATCCTCCCCCCCAACCCTTCCTGGCTTCTGCCTCTATCACCCTACCCTCACAAAGCCCACTCACAGAGCCACTGGCACCTTTTGACTTTCCCCAACAGGGCCCTTGCCTCCTTTTCGTGTTCCATGCCACGGTCCTTCCCCCCCAGGCCTGAGACATGGAACACATTAGGTGACAAGGGTTCTGTTGTGGGAAGTCAGAAGGTGTCAGGGGCTCTGTGGGTGGAGGGGGGGCTTGTTGGGGTAGGTGGCTTGAAACAGATGCCAGAGGGGGTTGTGAATTTGGAAGGCAGAAAGGAGGAAGGACCGCTGTTAGGGCATGGGATACAGAAAGTGGTAGGGGTACTGTGTGGAGTATGGGAAAGAGGGGAAAGTAGATGGTTATGGCTCTACTTAGGACAGGGGCCCAGAAGGAGGCAAGAAGTCTTGAAGGGGAGCTGGGGCTACGGATTACGATGGAAGGGTAAGGTTTTAGGAGCTCTGTTAGAGGAGGGGGGAGAAGGTGGTAGGGGTACAGTGCCTTAGGGGAACAGAATGTGACAGGGGCCCTAGGGGTCGGGGAGACATGGTGGAAGAGGGTCTGCTGGGTTCAAGGATACAGAGAGTTGCAAGGACTTCTCGATGGGGAGTAGCCTCTGTAGGGGTGGGGGAAAAGGGTACAGAAGGTGGTAGGCACTCTGTGGGGGAAAGGTGACAGGACCTCTGTGGAAGGACAGAGAGGCACAAAGTGACAGGCAAGCAGTTTTCTTACCTGAGACCGCTACTTAGCCTGTCCTTGGTGATACCTTGGCCGGAACTGCTGTCTTCACTGCACTGGCAGACATTGGGACTTCCGCCACCACAGCCCGGCAAAGAGTTTATTTTTAATATCTTTTTCTTATTAGCAGGAACATTTGGTGCCGCCTCCTCACTCTGGACACATACCCAGGAGAGTAATACTACTAACCTCTGCATCAGCCTCAGCATTTCCGGATATCTGCCCCAACTGGAAGGAGCTTCTATGAAACAGTAAGTTCCTATTTAATATTCATGTAGTGGCTACCAAAGCATGGCTTGTTGCAGTGATAATGGGGGGGTTATCATTGTGGCACCATGTGTCAGTAGCTTTATTAGCTAGCTAACCCTAAAATTTGTCTCTCTTTGTCCTCATAGTGATGCAATGTGCATCTCTGTGGAAAGGGGGAGCTCTCTCTGGTTGGCAGCGGTGGTGGGTTTCCGGATGTCTGCCAGTGCAGTGAGTACAGCAGTTCCTGCCAAGATGTCACAAAGGACAGGTTAAGCAGCAGTCCAAGGCAAGAGGACTGCTTTCCTGTCACTTTGTGCCCCCCTGTCCTTCCACAGAGGCCCTGTCACCTTTCCCCCACATGGTGTCTTCTACCTTCTGCACCATTCTTTCCTACCCCCACAGAGGCTACACCCCATCGAGAAGTTCTTGCAATTCTCTGTATCCTTGAACCCAGCAGAGTCTCTGCCACATTGTGTCTTTCTGACCCCGAAAGCTTACCGCAGCAGTACAAAGCTTATTTATTGCCATTGGAAAGGCATGATGGTTCACAAAAATAAGCCCGCAGCAGCTGTTTTCCCTTAGCTGCTGCAAAATAGCCTATTGATGACAGCCGCCATAAAGCCCTGGCCGCTCAGGAGAGGAATGATATGCCCGCAGCAGCTGTTGTCCCTTAGCTGCTGCAACATAGCCTAATGACTGTAGCCGCCATTAATCCCTGGCCGCTCAAGATAGAAATGATATGCCCGCAGCAGCTGTTGTCCCTTAGCTGCTGCAACATAGCCTACTGACTACAGCTGCCGTATGCCCCTGGCCGCTTTGTAAAGAAATGATATGCCTGCAGCAGCTGTTATCCCTTAGCTTCTGCAACATAGCCTAAGGACTGTAGCCGCCATTAACCCCTGGCCGCTCAGAAGAAAAATGCCCGCAGCAGCTGTTATCCCTTAGCTGCTGCAACGTAGCCTAATGACTGCAGCCGCCATTAATCCCTGGCCGCTCTGAAGAAAAATGCCCGCAGCAGCTGATATCCCTTAGCTGCTGCAACATAGCCTGATAATTACAGCCGCCATTGCCCTTGGCCGCTCATTGTGAATCAAAACCATTCTGGGCTGTGGATGAGTGGAAGACTGTTGTTCCTGTCACATTTTACCCACCAGTACTCTGCCCTAAAGTACTGTAACCCTTACCACCTTATCTCCCCTCCTCTAACAGAGACCTTTCCACCTTTCACCTTCCATCGCTATTCATGTCCCCCATCTCCCCTTCAAGACTGCCTATCACCTTCTGAGCCTCTGCCCCAGACAAAGTACATGCCACTTACTCTCCCCCTTTCTCATACCCCACACAATACCCCTGCCACCTTCTGTACCCCCTCTCCTAACAGCCCATCAACCTTTCTGCCTTCTAGATCCTCCCCCCCAACCCTTCCTGGCTTCTGCCTCTATCACCCTACCCTCACAAAGCCCACTCACAGAGCCACTGGCACCTTTTGACTTTCCCTAACAGAGCCCTTGCCTCCTTTTCGTGTTCCATGCCACGGTCCTTCCCCCCCAGGCCTGAGACATGGAACACATTAGGTGACAAGGGTTCTGTTGTGGGAAGTCAGAAGGTGTCAGGGGCTCTGTGGGTGGAGGGGGGGCTTGTTGGGGTAGGTGGCTTGAAACAGATGCCAGAGGGGGTTGTGAATTTGGAAGGCAGAAAGGAGGAAGGACCGCTGTTAGGGCATGGGATACAGAAAGTGGTAGGGGTACTGTGTGGAGTATGGGAAAGAGGGGAAAGTAGATGGTTATGGCTCTACTTAGGACAGGGGCCCAGAAGGAGGCAAGAAGTCTTGAAGGGGAGTTGGGGCTACGGATTACGATGGAAGGGTAAGGTTTTAGGAGCTCTGTTAGAGGAGGGGGGAGAAGGTGGTAGGGGTACAGTGCCTTAGGGGAACAGAATGTGACAGGGGCCCTAGGGGTCGGGGAGACATGGTGGAAGAGGGTCTGCTGGGTTCAAGGATACAGAGAGTTGCAAGGACTTCTCGATGGGGAGTAGCCTCTGTAGGGGTGGGGGAAAAGGGTACAGAAGGTGGTAGGCACTCTGTGGGGGAAAGGTGACAGGACCTCTGTGGAAGGACAGAGAGGCACAAAGTGACAGGCAAGCAGTTTTCTTACCTGAGACCGCTACTTAGCCTGTCCTTGGTGATACCTTGGCCGGAACTGCTGTCTTCACTGCACTGGCAGACATTGGGACTTCCGCCACCACAGCCCGGCAAAGAGTTTATTTTTAATATCTTTTTCTTATTAGCAGGAACATTTGGTGCCGCCTCCTCACTCTGGACACATACCCAGGAGAGTAATACTACTAACCTCTGCATCAGCCTCAACATTTCCGGATATCTGCCCCAACTGGAAGGAGCTTCTATGAAACAGTAAGTTCCTATTTAATATTCATGTAGTGGCTACCAAAGCATGGCTTGTTGCAGTGATAATGGGGGGGTTATCATTGTGGCACCATGTGTCAGTAGCTTTATTAGCTAGCTAACCCTAAAATTTGTCTCTCTTTGTCCTCATAGTGATGCAATGTGCATCTCTGTGGAAAGGGGGAGCTCTCTCTGGTTGGCAGCGGTGGTGGGTTTCCGGATGTCTGCCAGTGCAGTGAGTACAGCAGTTCCTGCCAAGATGTCACAAAGGACAGGTTAAGCAGCAGTCCAAGGCAAGAGGACTGCTTTCCTGTCACTTTGTGCCCCCCTGTCCTTCCACAGAGGCCCTGTCACCTTTCCCCCACATGGTGTCTTCTACCTTCTGCACCATTCTTTCCTACCCCCACAGAGGCTACACCCCATCGAGAAGTTCTTGCAATTCTCTGTATCCTTGAACCCAGCAGAGTCTCTGCCACATTGTGTCTTTCTGACCCCGAAAGCTTACCGCAGCAGTACAAAGCTTATTTATTGCCATTGGAAAGGCATGATGGTTCACAAAAATAAGCCCGCAGCAGCTGTTTTCCCTTAGCTGCTGCAAAATAGCCTATTGATGACAGCCGCCATAAAGCCCTGGCCGCTCAGGAGAGGAATGATATGCCCGCAGCAGCTGTTGTCCCTTAGCTGCTGCAACATAGCCTAATGACTGTAGCCGCCATTAATCCCTGGCCGCTCAAGATAGAAATGATATGCCCGCAGCAGCTGTTGTCCCTTAGCTGCTGCAACATAGCCTACTGACTACAGCTGCCGTATGCCCCTGGCCGCTTTGTAAAGAAATGATATGCCTGCAGCAGCTGTTATCCCTTAGCTTCTGCAACATAGCCTAAGGACTGTAGCCGCCATTAACCCCTGGCCGCTCAGAAGAAAAATGCCCGCAGCAGCTGTTATCCCTTAGCTGCTGCAACGTAGCCTAATGACTGCAGCCGCCATTAATCCCTGGCCGCTCTGAAGAAAAATGCCCGCAGCAGCTGATATCCCTTAGCTGCTGCAACATAGCCTGATAATTACAGCCGCCATTGCCCTTGGCCGCTCATTGTGAATCAAAACCATTCTGGGCTGTGGATGAGTGGAAGACTGTTGTTCCTGTCACATTTTACCCACCAGTACTCTGCCCTAAAGTACTGTAACCCTTACCACCTTATCTCCCCTCCTCTAACAGAGACCTTTCCACCTTTCACCTTCCATCGCTATTCATGCCCCGCATTTCCCCTTCAAGACTGCCTATCACCTTCTGAGCCTCTGCCCCAGACAAAGTTCATGCCACCTACTCTCCCCCTTTCTCATACCCCACACAATACCCCTGCCACCTTCTGTACCCCCTCTCCTAACAGTCCATCAACCTTTCTGCCTTCTAGATCCTCCCCCCCAACCCTTCCTGGCTTCTGCCTCTATCACCCTACCCTCACAAAGCCCACTCACAGAGCCACTGGCACCTTTTGACTTTCCCCAACAGAGCCCTTGCCTCCTTTTCGTGTTCCATGCCACGGTCCTTCCCCCCCAGGCCTGAGACATGGAACACATTAGGTGACAAGGGTTCTGTTGTGGGAAGTCAGAAGGTGTCAGGGGCTCTGTGGGTGGAGGGGGGGCTTGTTGGGGTAGGTGGCTTGAAACAGATGCCAGAGGGGGTTGTGAATTTGGAAGGCAGAAAGGAGGAAGGACCGCTGTTAGGGCATGGGATACAGAAAGTGGTAGGGGTACTGTGTGGAGTATGGGAAAGAGGGGAAAGTAGATGGTTATGGCTCTACTTAGGACAGGGGCCCAGAAGGAGGCAAGAAGTCTTGAAGGGGAGCTGGGGCTACGGATTACGATGGAAGGGTAAGGTTTTAGGAGCTCTGTTAGAGGAGGGGGGAGAAGGTGGTAGGGGTACAGTGCCTTAGGGGAACAGAATGTGACAGGGGCCCTAGGGGTCGGGGAGACATGGTGGAAGAGGGTCTGCTGGGTTCAAGGATACAGAGAGTTGCAAGGACTTCTCGATGGGGAGTAGCCTCTGTAGGGGTGGGGGAAAAGGGTACAGAAGGTGGTAGGCACTCTGTGGGGGAAAGGTGACAGGACCTCTGTGGAAGGACAGAGAGGCACAAAGTGACAGGCAAGCAGTTTTCTTACCTGAGACCGCTACTTAGCCTGTCCTTGGTGATACCTTGGCCGGAACTGCTGTCTTCACTGCACTGGCAGACATTGGGACTTCCGCCACCACAGCCCGGCAAAGAGTTTATTTTTAATATCTTTTTCTTATTAGCAGGAACATTTGGTGCCGCCTCCTCACTCTGGACACATACCCAGGAGAGTAATACTACTAACCTCTGCATCAGCCTCAACATTTCCGGATATCTGCCCCAACTGGAAGGAGCTTCTATGAAACAGTAAGTTCCTATTTAATATTCATGTAGTGGCTACCAAAGCATGGCTTGTTGCAGTGATAATGGGGGGGTTATCATTGTGGCACCATGTGTCAGTAGCTTTATTAGCTAGCTAACCCTAAAATTTGTCTCTCTTTGTCCTCATAGTGATGCAATGTGCATCTCTGTGGAAAGGGGGAGCTCTCTCTGGTTGGCAGCGGTGGTGGGTTTCCGGATGTCTGCCAGTGCAGTGAGTACAGCAGTTCCTGCCAAGATGTCACAAAGGACAGGTTAAGCAGCAGTCCAAGGCAAGAGGACTGCTTTCCTGTCACTTTGTGCCCCCCTGTCCTTCCACAGAGGCCCTGTCACCTTTCCCCCACATGGTGTCTTCTACCTTCTGCACCATTCTTTCCTACCCCCACAGAGGCTACACCCCATCGAGAAGTTCTTGCAATTCTCTGTATCCTTGAACCCAGCAGAGTCTCTGCCACATTGTGTCTTTCTGACCCCGAAAGCTTACCGCAGCAGTACAAAGCTTATTTATTGCCATTGGAAAGGCATGATGGTTCACAAAAATAAGCCCGCAGCAGCTGTTTTCCCTTAGCTGCTGCAAAATAGCCTATTGATGACAGCCGCCATAAAGCCCTGGCCGCTCAGGAGAGGAATGATATGCCTGCAGCAGCTGTTGTCCCTTAGCTGCTGCAACATAGCCTAATGACTGTAGCCGCCATTAATCCCTGGCCGCTCAAGATAGAAATGATATGCCCGCAGCAGCTGTTGTCCCTTAGCTGCTGCAACATAGCCTACTGACTACAGCTGCCGTATGCCCCTGGCCGCTTTGTAAAGAAATGATATGCCTGCAGCAGCTGTTATCCCTTAGCTTCTGCAACATAGCCTAAGGACTGTAGCCGCCATTAACCCCTGGCCGCTCAGAAGAAAAATGCCCGCAGCAGCTGTTATCCCTTAGCTGCTGCAACGTAGCCTAATGACTGCAGCCGCCATTAATCCCTGGCCGCTCTGAAGAAAAATGCCCGCAGCAGCTGATATCCCTTAGCTGCTGCAACATAGCCTGATAATTACAGCCGCCATTGCCCTTGGCCGCTCATTGTGAATCAAAACCATTCTGGGCTGTGGATGAGTGGAAGACTGTTGTTCCTGCCACATTTTACCCACCAGTACTCTGCCCTAAAGTACTGTAACCCTTACCACCTTATCTCCCCTCCTCTAACAGAGACCTTTCCACCTTTCACCTTCCATCGCTATTCATGCCCCCCATCTCCCCTTCAAGACTGCCTATCACCTTCTGAGCCTCTGCCCCAGACAAAGTTCATGCCACCTACTCTCCCCCTTTCTCATACCCCACACAATACCCCTGCCACCTTCTGTACCCCCTCTCCTAACAGTCCATCAACCTTTCTGCCTTCTAGATCCTCCCCCCCAACCCTTCCTGGCTTCTGCCTCTATCACCCTACCCTCACAAAGCCCACTCACAGAGCCACTGGCACCTTTTGACTTTCCCCAACAGGGCCCTTGCCTCCTTTTCGTGTTCCATGCCACGGTCCTTCCCCCCCAGGCCTGAGACATGGAACACATTAGGTGACAAGGGTTCTGTTGTGGGAAGTCAGAAGGTGTCAGGGGCTCTGTGGGTGGAGGGGGGGCTTGTTGGGGTAGGTGGCTTGAAACAGATGCCAGAGGGGGTTGTGAATTTGGAAGGCAGAAAGGAGGAAGGACCGCTGTTAGGGCATGGGATACAGAAAGTGGTAGGGGTACTGTGTGGAGTATGGGAAAGAGGGGAAAGTAGATGGTTATGGCTCTACTTAGGACAGGGGCCCAGAAGGAGGCAAGAAGTCTTGAAGGGGAGCTGGGGCTACAGATTACGATGGAAGGGTAAGGTTTTAGGAGCTCTGTTAGAGGAGGGGGGAGAAGGTGGTAGGGGTACAGTGCCTTAGGGGAACAGAATGTGACAGGGGCCCTAGGGGTCGGGGAGACATGGTGGAAGAGGGTCTGCTGGGTTCAAGGATACAGAGAGTTGCAAGGACTTCTCGATGGGGAGTAGCCTCTGTAGGGGTGGGGGAAAAGGGTACAGAAGGTGGTAGGCACTCTGTGGGGGAAAGGTGACAGGACCTCTGTGGAAGGACAGAGAGGCACAAAGTGACAGGCAAGCAGTTTTCTTACCTGAGACCGCTACTTAGCCTGTCCTTGGTGATACCTTGGCCGGAACTGCTGTCTTCACTGCACTGGCAGACATTGGGACTTCCGCCACCACAGCCCGGCAAAGAGTTTATTTTTAATATCTTTTTCTTATTAGCAGGAACATTTGGTGCCGCCTCCTCACTCTGGACACATACCCAGGAGAGTAATACTACTAACCTCTGCATCAGCCTCAGCATTTCCGGATATCTGCCCCAACTGGAAGGAGCTTCTATGAAACAGTAAGTTCCTATTTAATATTCATGTAGTGGCTACCAAAGCATGGCTTGTTGCAGTGATAATGGGGGGGTTATCATTGTGGCACCATGTGTCAGTAGCTTTATTAGCTAGCTAACCCTAAAATTTGTCTCTCTTTGTCCTCATAGTGATGCAATGTGCATCTCTGTGGAAAGGGGGAGCTCTCTCTGGTTGGCAGCGGTGGTGGGTTTCCGGATGTCTGCCAGTGCAGTGAGTACAGCAGTTCCTGCCAAGATGTCACAAAGGACAGGTTAAGCAGCAGTCCAAGGCAAGAGGACTGCTTTCCTGTCACTTTGTGCCCCCCTGTCCTTCCACAGAGGCCCTGTCACCTTTCCCCCACATGGTGTCTTCTACCTTCTGCACCATTCTTTCCTACCCCCACAGAGGCTACACCCCATCGAGAAGTTCTTGCAATTCTCTGTATCCTTGAACCCAGCAGAGTCTCTGCCACATTGTGTCTTTCTGACCCCGAAAGCTTACCGCAGCAGTACAAAGCTTATTTATTGCCATTGGAAAGGCATGATGGTTCACAAAAATAAGCCCGCAGCAGCTGTTTTCCCTTAGCTGCTGCAAAATAGCCTATTGATGACAGCCGCCATAAAGCCCTGGCCGCTCAGGAGAGGAATGATATGCCCGCAGCAGCTGTTGTCCCTTAGCTGCTGCAACATAGCCTAATGACTGTAGCCGCCATTAATCCCTGGCCGCTCAAGATAGAAATGATATGCCCGCAGCAGCTGTTGTCCCTTAGCTGCTGCAACATAGCCTACTGACTACAGCTGCCGTATGCCCCTGGCCGCTTTGTAAAGAAATGATATGCCTGCAGCAGCTGTTATCCCTTAGCTTCTGCAACATAGCCTAAGGACTGTAGCCGCCATTAACCCCTGGCCGCTCAGAAGAAAAATGCCCGCAGCAGCTGTTATCCCTTAGCTGCTGCAACGTAGCCTAATGACTGCAGCCGCCATTAATCCCTGGCCGCTCTGAAGAAAAATGCCCGCAGCAGCTGATATCCCTTAGCTGCTGCAACATAGCCTGATAATTACAACCGCCATTGCCCTTGGCCGCTCATTGTGAATCAAAACCATTCTGGGCTGTGGATGAGTGGAAGACTGTTGTTCCTGCCACATTTTACCCACCAGTACTCTGCCCTAAAGTACTGTAACCCTTACCACCTTATCTCCCCTCCTCTAACAGAGACCTTTCCACCTTTCACCTTCCATCGCTATTCATGCCCCCCATCTCCCCTTCAAGACTGCCTATCACCTTCTGAGCCTCTGCCCCAGACAAAGTTCATGCCACCTACTCTCCCCCTTTCTCATACCCCACACAATACCCCTGCCACCTTCTGTACCCCCTCTCCTAACAGTCCATCAACCTTTCTGCCTTCTAGATCCTCCCCCCCAACCCTTCCTAGCTTCTGCCTCTATCACCCTACCCTCACAAAGCCCACTCACAGAGCCACTGGCACCTTTTGACTTTCCCCAACAGAGCCCTTGCCTCCTTTTCGTGTTCCATGCCACGGTCCTTCCCCCCCAGGCCTGAGACATGGAACACATTAGGTGACAAGGGTTCTGTTGTGGGAAGTCAGAAGGTGTCAGGGGCTCTGTGGGTGGAGGGGGGGCTTGTTGGGGTAGGTGGCTTGAAACAGATGCCAGAGGGGGTTGTGAATTTGGAAGGCAGAAAGGAGGAAGGACCGCTGTTAGGGCATGGGATACAGAAAGTGGTAGGGGTACTGTGTGGAGTATGGGAAAGAGGGGAAAGTAGATGGTTATGGCTCTACTTAGGACAGGGGCCCAGAAGGAGGCAAGAAGTCTTGAAGGGGAGCTGGGGCTACGGATTACGATGGAAGGTAAGGTTTTAGGAGCTCTGTTAGAGGAGGGGGGAGAAGGTGGTAGGGGTACAGTGCCTTAGGGGAACAGAATGTGACAGGGGCCCTAGGGGTCGGGGAGACATGGTGGAAGAGGGTCTGCTGGGTTCAAGGATACAGAGAGTTTCAAGGACTTCTCGATGGGGAGTAGCCTCTGTAGGGGTGGGGGAAAAGGGTACAGAAGGTGGTAGGCACTTTGTGGGGGAAAGGTGACAGGACCTCTGTGGAAGGACAGAGAGGCACAAAGTGACAGGCAAGCAGTTTTCTTACCTAAGACCGCTACTTAGCCTGTCCTTGGTGATACCTTGGCCGGAACTGCTGTCTTCACTGCACTGGCAGACATTGGGACTTCCGCCACCACAGCCCGGCAAAGAGTTTATTTTTAATATCTTTTTCTTATTAGCAGGAACATTTGGTGCCGCCTCCTCACTCTGGACACATACCCAGGAGAGTAATACTACTAACCTCTGCATCAGCCTCAGCATTTCCGGATATCTGCCCCAACTGGAAGGAGCTTCTATGAAACAGTAAGTTCCTATTTAATATTCATGTAGTGGCTACCAAAGCATGGCTTGTTGCAGTGATAATGGGGGGGTTATCATTGTGGCACCATGTGTCAGTAGCTTTATTAGCTAGCTAACCCTAAAATTTGTCTCTCTTTGTCCTCATAGTGATGCAATGTGCATCTCTGTGGAAAGGGGGAGCTCTCTCTGGTTGGCAGCGGTGGTGGGTTTCCGGATGTCTGCCAGTGCAGTGAGTACAGCAGTTCCTGCCAAGATGTCACAAAGGACAGGTTAAGCAGCAGTCCAAGGCAAGAGGACTGCTTTCCTGTCACTTTGTGCCCCCCTGTCCTTCCACAGAGGCCCTGTCACCTTTCCCCCACATGGTGTCTTCTACCTTCTGCACCATTCTTTCCTACCCCCACAGAGGCTACACCCCATCGAGAAGTTCTTGCAATTCTCTGTATCCTTGAACCCAGCAGAGTCTCTGCCACATTGTGTCTTTCTGACCCCGAAAGCTTACCGCAGCAGTACAAAGCTTATTTATTGCCATTGGAAAGGCATGATGGTTCACAAAAATAAGCCCGCAGCAGCTGTTTTCCCTTAGCTGCTGCAAAATAGCCTATTGATGACAGCCGCCATAAAGCCCTGGCCGCTCAGGAGAGGAATGATATGCCCGCAGCAGCTGTTGTCCCTTAGCTGCTGCAACATAGCCTAATGACTGTAGCCGCCATCAATCCCTGGCCGCTCAAGATAGAAATGATATGCCCGCAGCAGCTGTTGTCCCTTAGCTGCTGCAACATAGCCTACTGACTACAGCTGCCGTATGCCCCTGGCCGCTTTGTAAAGAAATGATATGCCTGCAGCAGCTGTTATCCCTTAGCTTCTGCAACATAGCCTAAGGACTGTAGCCGCCATTAACCCCTGGCCGCTCAGAAGAAAAATGCCCGCAGCAGCTGTTATCCCTTAGCTGCTGCAACGTAGCCTAATGACTGCAGCCGCCATTAATCCCTGGCCGCTCTGAAGAAAAATGCCCGCAGCAGCTGATATCCCTTAGCTGCTGCAACATAGCCTGATAATTACAGCCGCCATTGCCCTTGGCCGCTCATTGTGAATCAAAACCATTCTGGGCTGTGGATGAGTGGAAGACTGTTGTTCCTGTCACATTTTACCCACCAGTACTCTGCCCTAAAGTACTGTAACCCTTACCACCTTATCTCCCCTCCTCTAACAGAGACCTTTCCACCTTTCACCTTCCATCGCTATTCATGTCCCCCATCTCCCCTTCAAGACTGCCTATCACCTTCTGAGCCTCTGCCCCAGACAAAGTACATGCCACCTACTCTCCCCCTTTCTCATACCCCACACAATACCCCTGCCACCTTCTGTACCCCCTCTCCTAACAGTCCATCAACCTTTCTGCCTTCTAGATCCTCCCCCCCAACCCTTCCTGGCTTCTGCCTCTATCACCCTACCCTCACAAAGCCCACTCACAGAGCCACTGGCACCTTTTGACTTTCCCCAACAGAGCCCTTGCCTCCTTTTCGTGTTCCATGCCACGGTCCTTCCCCCCCAGGCCTGAGACATGGAACACATTAGGTGACAAGGGTTCTGTTGTGGGAAGTCAGAAGGTGTCAGGGGCTCTGTGGGTGGAGGGGGGGCTTGTTGGGGTAGGTGGCTTGAAACAGATGCCAGAGGGGGTTGTGAATTTGGAAGGCAGAAAGGAGGAAGGACCGCTGTTAGGGCATGGGATACAGAAAGTGGTAGGGGTACTGTGTGGAGTATGGGAAAGAGGGGAAAGTAGATGGTTATGGCTCTACTTAGGACAGGGGCCCAGAAGGAGGCAAGAAGTCTTGAAGGGGAGCTGGGGCTACGGATTACGATGGAAGGGTAAGGTTTTAGGAGCTCTGTTAGAGGAGGGGGGAGAAGGTGGTAGGGGTACAGTGCCTTAGGGGAACAGAATGTGACAGGGGCCCTAGGGGTCGGGGAGACATGGTGGAAGAGGGTCTGCTGGGTTCAAGGATACAGAGAGTTGCAAGGACTTCTCGATGGGGAGTAGCCTCTGTAGGGGTGGGGGAAAAGGGTACAGAAGGTGGTAGGCACTCTGTGGGGGAAAGGTGACAGGACCTCTGTGGAAGGACAGAGAGGCACAAAGTGACAGGCAAGCAGTTTTCTTACCTGAGACCGCTACTTAGCCTGTCCTTGGTGATACCTTGGCCGGAACTGCTGTCTTCACTGCACTGGCAGACATTGGGACTTCCGCCACCACAGCCCGGCAAAGAGTTTATTTTTAATATCTTTTTCTTATTAGCAGGAACATTTGGTGCCGCCTCCTCACTCTGGACACATACCCAGGAGAGTAATACTACTAACCTCTGCATCAGCCTCAGCATTTCCGGATATCTGCCCCAACTGGAAGGAGCTTCTATGAAACAGTAAGTTCCTATTTAATATTCATGTAGTGGCTACCAAAGCATGGCTTGTTGCAGTGATAATGGGGGGGTTATCATTGTGGCACCATGTGTCAGTAGCTTTATTAGCTAGCTAACCCTAAAATTTGTCTCTCTTTGTCCTCATAGTGATGCAATGTGCATCTCTGTGGAAAGGGGGAGCTCTCTCTGGTTGGCAGCGGTGGTGGGTTTCCGGATGTCTGCCAGTGCAGTGAGTACAGCAGTTCCTGCCAAGATGTCACAAAGGACAGGTTAAGCAGCAGTCCAAGGCAAGAGGACTGCTTTCCTGTCACTTTGTGCCCCCCTGTCCTTCCACAGAGGCCCTGTCACCTTTCCCCCACATGGTGTCTTCTACCTTCTGCACCATTCTTTCCTACCCCCACAGAGGCTACACCCCATCGAGAAGTTCTTGCAATTCTCTGTATCCTTGAACCCAGCAGAGTCTCTGCCACATTGTGTCTTTCTGACCCCGAAAGCTTACCGCAGCAGTACAAAGCTTATTTATTGCCATTGGAAAGGCATGATGGTTCACAAAAATAAGCCCGCAGCAGCTGTTTTCCCTTAGCTGCTGCAAAATAGCCTATTGATGACAGCCGCCATAAAGCCCTGGCCGCTCAGGAGAGGAATGATATGCCCGCAGCAGCTGTTGTCCCTTAGCTGCTGCAACATAGCCTAATGACTGTAGCCGCCATCAATCCCTGGCCGCTCAAGATAGAAATGATATGCCCGCAGCAGCTGTTGTCCCTTAGCTGCTGCAACATAGCCTACTGACTACAGCTGCCGTATGCCCCTGGCCGCTTTGTAAAGAAATGATATGCCTGCAGCAGCTGTTATCCCTTAGCTTCTGCAACATAGCCTAAGGACTGTAGCCGCCATTAACCCCTGGCCGCTCAGAAGAAAAATGCCCGCAGCAGCTGTTATCCCTTAGCTGCTGCAACGTAGCCTAATGACTGCAGCCGCCATTAATCCCTGGCCGCTCTGAAGAAAAATGCCCGCAGCAGCTGATATCCCTTAGCTGCTGCAACATAGCCTGATAATTACAGCCGCCATTGCCCTTGGCCGCTCATTGTGAATCAAAACCATTCTGGGCTGTGGATGAGTGGAAGACTGTTGTTCCTGTCACATTTTACCCACCAGTACTCTGCCCTAAAGTACTGTAACCCTTACCACCTTATCTCCCCTCCTCTAACAGAGACCTTTCCACCTTTCACCTTCCATCGCTATTCATGTCCCCCATCTCCCCTTCAAGACTGCCTATCACCTTCTGAGCCTCTGCCCCAGACAAAGTACATGCCACCTACTCTCCCCCTTTCTCATACCCCACACAATACCCCTGCCACCTTCTGTACCCCCTCTCCTAACAGTCCATCAACCTTTCTGCCTTCTAGATCCTCCCCCCCAACCCTTCCTGGCTTCTGCCTCTATCACCCTACCCTCACAAAGCCCACTCACAGAGCCACTGGCACCTTTTGACTTTCCCCAACAGAGCCCTTGCCTCCTTTTCGTGTTCCATGCCACGGTCCTTCCCCCCCAGGCCTGAGACGTGGAACACATTAGGTGACAAGGGTTCTGTTGTGGGAAGTCAGAAGGTGTCAGGGGCTCTGTGGGTGGAGGGGGGGCTTGTTGGGGTAGGTGGCTTGAAACAGATGCCAGAGGGGGTTGTGAATTTGGAAGGCAGAAAGGAGGAAGGACCGCTGTTAGGGCATGGGATACAGAAAGTGCTAGGGGTACTGTGTGGAGTATGGGAAAGAGGGGAAAGTAGATGGTTATGGCTCTACTTAGGACAGGGGCCCAGAAGGAGGCAAGAAGTCTTGAAGGGGAGCTGGGGCTACGGATTACGATGGAAGGGTAAGGTTTTAGGAGCTCTGTTAGAGGAGGGGGGAGAAGGTGGTAGGGGTACAGTGCCTTAGGGGAACAGAATGTGACAGGGGCCCTAGGGGTCGGGGAGACATGGTGGAAGAGGGTCTGCTGGGTTCAAGGATACAGAGAGTTGCAAGGACTTCTCGATGGGGAGTAGCCTCTGTAGGGGTGGGGGAAAAGGGTACAGAAGGTGGTAGGCACTCTGTGGGGGAAAGGTGACAGGACCTCTGTGGAAGGACAGAGAGGCACAAAGTGACAGGCAAGCAGTTTTCTTACCTGAGACCGCTACTTAGCCTGTCCTTGGTGATACCTTGGCCGGAACTGCTGTCTTCACTGCACTGGCAGACATTGGGACTTCCGCCACCACAGCCCGGCAAAGAGTTTATTTTTAATATCTTTTTCTTATTAGCAGGAACATTTGGTGCCGCCTCCTCACTCTGGACACATACCCAGGAGAGTAATACTACTAACCTCTGCATCAGCCTCAGCATTTCCGGATATCTGCCCCAACTGGAAGGAGCTTCTATGAAACAGTAAGTTCCTATTTAATATTCATGTAGTGGCTACCAAAGCATGGCTTGTTGCAGTGATAATGGGGGGGTTATCATTGTGGCACCATGTGTCAGTAGCTTTATTAGCTAGCTAACCATAAATTTGTCTCTCTTTGTCCTCATAGTGATGCAATGTGCATCTCTGTGGAAAGGGGGAGCTCTCTCTGGTTGGCAGCGGTGGTGGGTTTCCGGATGTCTGCCAGTGCAGTGAGTACAGCAGTTCCTGCCAAGATGTCACAAAGGACAGGTTAAGCAGCAGTCCAAGGCAAGAGGACTGCTTTCCTGTCACTTTGTGCCCCCCTGTCCTTCCACAGAGGCCCTGTCACCTTTCCCCCACATGGTGTCTTCTACCTTCTGCACCATTCTTTCCTACCCCCACAGAGGCTACACCCCATCGAGAAGTTCTTGCAATTCTCTGTATCCTTGAACCCAGCAGAGTCTCTGCCACATTGTGTCTTTCTGACCCCGAAAGCTTACCGCAGCAGTACAAAGCTTATTTATTGCCATTGGAAAGGCATGATGGTTCACAAAAATAAGCCCGCAGCAGCTGTTTTCCCTTAGCTGCTGCAAAATAGCCTATTGATGACAGCCGCCATAAAGCCCTGGCCGCTCAGGAGAGGAATGATATGCCCGCAGCAGCTGTTGTCCCTTAGCTGCTGCAACATAGCCTAATGACTGTAGCCGCCATTAATCCCTGGCCGCTCAAGATAGAAATGATATGCCCGCAGCAGCTGTTGTCCCTTAGCTGCTGCAACATAGCCTACTGACTACAGCTGCCGTATGCCCCTGGCCGCTTTGTAAAGAAATGATATGCCTGCAGCAGCTGTTATCCCTTAGCTTCTGCAACATAGCCTAAGGACTGTAGCCGCCATTAACCCCTGGCCGCTCAGAAGAAAAATGCCCGCAGCAGCTGTTATCCCTTAGCTGCTGCAACGTAGCCTAATGACTGCAGCCGCCATTAATCCCTGGCCGCTCTGAAGAAAAATGCCCGCAGCAGCTGATATCCCTTAGCTGCTGCAACATAGCCTGATAATTACAGCCGCCATTGCCCTTGGCCGCTCATTGTGAATCAAAACCATTCTGGGCTGTGGATGAGTGGAAGACTGTTGTTCCTGCCACATTTTACCCACCAGTACTCTGCCCTAAAGTACTGTAACCCTTACCACCTTATCTCCCCTCCTCTAACAGAGACCTTTCCACCTTTCACCTTCCATCGCTATTCATGTCCCCCATCTCCCCTTCAAGACTGCCTATCACCTTCTGAGCCTCTGCCCCAGACAAAGTTCATGCCACCTACTCTCCCCCTTTCTCATACCCCACACAATACCCCTGCCACCTTCTGTACCCCCTCTCCTAACAGTCCATCAACCTTTCTGCCTTCTAGATCCTCCCCCCCAACCCTTCCTAGCTTCTGCCTCTATCACCCTACCCTCACAAAGCCCACTCACAGAGCCACTGGCACCTTTTGACTTTCCCCAACAGAGCCCTTGCCTCCTTTTCGTGTTCCATGCCACGGTCCTTCCCCCCCAGGCCTGAGACATGGAACACATTAGGTGACAAGGGTTCTGTTGTGGGAAGTCAGAAGGTGTCAGGGGCTCTGTGGGTGGAGGGGGGGCTTGTTGGGGTAGGTGGCTTGAAACAGATGCCAGAGGGGGTTGTGAATTTGGAAGGCAGAAAGGAGGAAGGACCGCTGTTAGGGCATGGGATACAGAAAGTGGTAGGGGTACTGTGTGGAGTATGGGAAAGAGGGGAAAGTAGATGGTTATGGCTCTACTTAGGACAGGGGCCCAGAAGGAGGCAAGAAGTCTTGAAGGGGAGCTGGGGCTACGGATTACGATGGAAGGTAAGGTTTTAGGAGCTCTGTTAGAGGAGGGGGGAGAAGGTGGTAGGGGTACAGTGCCTTAGGGGAACAGAATGTGACAGGGGCCCTAGGGGTCGGGGAGACATGGTGGAAGAGGGTCTGCTGGGTTCAAGGATACAGAGAGTTGCAAGGACTTCTCGATGGGGAGTAGCCTCTGTAGGGGTGGGGGAAAAGGGTACAGAAGGTGGTAGGCACTCTGTGGGGGAAAGGTGACAGGACCTCTGTGGAAGGACAGAGAGGCACAAAGTGACAGGCAAGCAGTTTTCTTACCTGAGACCGCTACTTAGCCTGTCCTTGGTGATACCTTGGCCGGAACTGCTGTCTTCACTGCACTGGCAGACATTGGGACTTCCGCCACCACAGCCCGGCAAAGAGTTTATTTTTAATATCTTTTTCTTATTAGCAGGAACATTTGGTGCCGCCTCCTCACTCTGGACACATACCCAGGAGAGTAATACTACTAACCTCTGCATCAGCCTCAGCATTTCCGGATATCTGCCCCAACTGGAAGGAGCTTCTATGAAACAGTAAGTTCCTATTTAATATTCATGTAGTGGCTACCAAAGCATGGCTTGTTGCAGTGATAATGGGGGGGTTATCATTGTGGCACCATGTGTCAGTAGCTTTATTAGCTAGCTAACCCTAAAATTTGTCTCTCTTTGTCCTCATAGTGATGCAATGTGCATCTCTGTGGAAAGGGGGAGCTCTCTCTGGTTGGCAGCGGTGGTGGGTTTCCGGATGTCTGCCAGTGCAGTGAGTACAGCAGTTCCTGCCAAGATGTCACAAAGGACAGGTTAAGCAGCAGTCCAAGGCAAGAGGACTGCTTTCCTGTCACTTTGTGCCCCCCTGTCCTTCCACAGAGGCCCTGTCACCTTTCCCCCACATGGTGTCTTCTACCTTCTGCACCATTCTTTCCTACCCCCACAGAGGCTACACCCCATCGAGAAGTTCTTGCAATTCTCTGTATCCTTGAACCCAGCAGAGTCTCTGCCACATTGTGTCTTTCTGACCCCGAAAGCTTACCGCAGCAGTACAAAGCTTATTTATTGCCATTGGAAAGGCATGATGGTTCACAAAAATAAGCCCGCAGCAGCTGTTTTCCCTTAGCTGCTGCAAAATAGCCTATTGATGACAGCCGCCATAAAGCCCTGGCCGCTCAGGAGAGGAATGATATGCCCGCAGCAGCTGTTGTCCCTTAGCTGCTGCAACATAGCCTAATGACTGTAGCCGCCATTAATCCCTGGCCGCTCAAGATAGAAATGATATGCCCGCAGCAGCTGTTGTCCCTTAGCTGCTGCAACATAGCCTACTGACTACAGCTGCCGTATGCCCCTGGCCGCTTTGTAAAGAAATGATATGCCTGCAGCAGCTGTTATCCCTTAGCTTCTGCAACATAGCCTAAGGACTGTAGCCGCCATTAACCCCTGGCCGCTCAGAAGAAAAATGCCCGCAGCAGCTGTTATCCCTTAGCTGCTGCAACGTAGCCTAATGACTGCAGCCGCCATTAATCCCTGGCCGCTCTGAAGAAAAATGCCCGCAGCAGCTGATATCCCTTAGCTGCTGCAACATAGCCTGATAATTACAGCCGCCATTGCCCTTGGCCGCTCATTGTGAATCAAAACCATTCTGGGCTGTGGATGAGTGGAAGACTGTTGTTCCTGCCACATTTTACCCACCAGTACTCTGCCCTAAAGTACTGTAACCCTTACCACCTTATCTCCCCTCCTCTAACAGAGACCTTTCCACCTTTCACCTTCCATCGCTATTCATGCCCCCCATCTCCCCTTCAAGACTGCCTATCACCTTCTGAGCCTCTGCCCCAGACAAAGTTCATGCCACCTACTCTCCCCCTTTCTCATACCCCACACAATACCCCTGCCACCTTCTGTACCCCCTCTCCTAACAGTCCATCAACCTTTCTGCCTTCTAGATCCTCCCCCCCAACCCTTCCTAGCTTCTGCCTCTATCACCCTACCCTCACAAAGCCCACTCACAGAGCCACTGGCACCTTTTGACTTTCCCCAACAGAGCCCTTGCCTCCTTTTCGTGTTCCATGCCACGGTCCTTCCCCCCCAGGCCTGAGACATGGAACACATTAGGTGACAAGGGTTCTGTTGTGGGAAGTCAGAAGGTGTCAGGGGCTCTGTGGGTGGAGGGGGGGCTTGTTGGGGTAGGTGGCTTGAAACAGATGCCAGAGGGGGTTGTGAATTTGGAAGGCAGAAAGGAGGAAGGACCGCTGTTAGGGCATGGGATACAGAAAGTGGTAGGGGTACTGTGTGGAGTATGGGAAAGAGGGGAAAGTAGATGGTTATGGCTCTACTTAGGACAGGGGCCCAGAAGGAGGCAAGAAGTCTTGAAGGGGAGCTGGGGCTACGGATTACGATGGAAGGTAAGGTTTTAGGAGCTCTGTTAGAGGAGGGGGGAGAAGGTGGTAGGGGTACAGTGCCTTAGGGGAACAGAATGTGACAGGGGCCCTAGGGGTCGGGGAGACATGGTGGAAGAGGGTCTGCTGGGTTCAAGGATACAGAGAGTTTCAAGGACTTCTCGATGGGGAGTAGCCTCTGTAGGGGTGGGGGAAAAGGGTACAGAAGGTGGTAGGCACTTTGTGGGGGAAAGGTGACAGGACCTCTGTGGAAGGACAGAGAGGCACAAAGTGACAGGCAAGCAGTTTTCTTACCTAAGACCGCTACTTAGCCTGTCCTTGGTGATACCTTGGCCGGAACTGCTGTCTTCACTGCACTGGCAGACATTGGGACTTCCGCCACCACAGCCCGGCAAAGAGTTTATTTTTAATATCTTTTTCTTATTAGCAGGAACATTTGGTGCCGCCTCCTCACTCTGGACACATACCCAGGAGAGTAATACTACTAACCTCTGCATCAGCCTCAGCATTTCCGGATATCTGCCCCAACTGGAAGGAGCTTCTATGAAACAGTAAGTTCCTATTTAATATTCATGTAGTGGCTACCAAAGCATGGCTTGTTGCAGTGATAATGGGGGGGTTATCATTGTGGCACCATGTGTCAGTAGCTTTATTAGCTAGCTAACCCTAAAATTTGTCTCTCTTTGTCCTCATAGTGATGCAATGTGCATCTCTGTGGAAAGGGGGAGCTCTCTCTGGTTGGCAGCGGTGGTGGGTTTCCGGATGTCTGCCAGTGCAGTGAGTACAGCAGTTCCTGCCAAGATGTCACAAAGGACAGGTTAAGCAGCAGTCCAAGGCAAGAGGACTGCTTTCCTGTCACTTTGTGCCCCCCTGTCCTTCCACAGAGGCCCTGTCACCTTTCCCCCACATAGTGTCTTCTACCTTCTGCACCATTCTTTCCTACCCCCACAGAGGCTACACCCCATCGAGAAGTTCTTGCAATTCTCTGTATCCTTGAACCCAGCAGAGTCTCTGCCACATTGTGTCTTTCTGACCCCGAAAGCTTACCGCAGCAGTACAAAGCTTATTTATTGCCATTGGAAAGGCATGATGGTTCACAAAAATAAGCCCGCAGCAGCTGTTTTCCCTTAGCTGCTGCAAAATAGCCTATTGATGACAGCCGCCATAAAGCCCTGGCCGCTCAGGAGAGGAATGATATGCCCGCAGCAGCTGTTGTCCCTTAGCTGCTGCAACATAGCCTAATGACTGTAGCCGCCATCAATCCCTGGCCGCTCAAGATAGAAATGATATGCCCGCAGCAGCTGTTGTCCCTTAGCTGCTGCAACATAGCCTACTGACTACAGCTGCCGTATGCCCCTGGCCGCTTTGTAAAGAAATGATATGCCTGCAGCAGCTGTTATCCCTTAGCTTCTGCAACATAGCCTAAGGACTGTAGCCGCCATTAACCCCTGGCCGCTCAGAAGAAAAATGCCCGCAGCAGCTGTTATCCCTTAGCTGCTGCAACGTAGCCTAATGACTGCAGCCGCCATTAATCCCTGGCCGCTCTGAAGAAAAATGCCCGCAGCAGCTGATATCCCTTAGCTGCTGCAACATAGCCTGATAATTACAGCCGCCATTGCCCTTGGCCGCTCATTGTGAATCAAAACCATTCTGGGCTGTGGATGAGTGGAAGACTGTTGTTCCTGTCACATTTTACCCACCAGTACTCTGCCCTAAAGTACTGTAACCCTTACCACCTTATCTCCCCTCCTCTAACAGAGACCTTTCCACCTTTCACCTTCCATCGCTATTCATGTCCCCCATCTCCCCTTCAAGACTGCCTATCACCTTCTGAGCCTCTGCCCCAGACAAAGTTCATGCCACCTACTCTCCCCCTTTCTCATACCCCACACAATACCCCTGCCACCTTCTGTACCCCCTCTCCTAACAGTCCATCAACCTTTCTGCCTTCTAGATCCTCCCCCCCCAACCCTTCCTGGCTTCTGCCTCTATCACCCTACCCTCACAAAGCCCACTCACAGAGCCACTGGCACCTTTTGACTTTCCCCAACAGAGCCCTTGCCTCCTTTTCGTGTTCCATGCCACGGTCCTTCCCCCCCAGGCCTGAGACATGGAACACATTAGGTGACAAGGGTTCTGTTGTGGGAAGTCAGAAGGTGTCAGGGGCTCTGTGGGTGGAGGGGGGGCTTGTTGGGGTAGGTGGCTTGAAACAGATGCCAGAGGGGGTTGTGAATTTGGAAGGCAGAAAGGAGGAAGGACCGCTGTTAGGGCATGGGATACAGAAAGTGGTAGGGGTACTGTGTGGAGTATGGGAAAGAGGGGAAAGTAGATGGTTATGGCTCTACTTAGGACAGGGGCCCAGAAGGAGGCAAGAAGTCTTGAAGGGGAGCTGGGGCTACGGATTACGATGGAAGGGTAAGGTTTTAGGAGCTCTGTTAGAGGAGGGGGGAGAAGGTGGTAGGGGTACAGTGCCTTAGGGGAACAGAATGTGACAGGGGCCCTAGGGGTCGGGGAGACATGGTGGAAGAGGGTCTGCTGGGTTCAAGGATACAGAGAGTTGCAAGGACTTCTCGATGGGGAGTAGCCTCTGTAGGGGTGGGGGAAAAGGGTACAGAAGGTGGTAGGCACTCTGTGGGGGAAAGGTGACAGGACCTCTGTGGAAGGACAGAGAGGCACAAAGTGACAGGCAAGCAGTTTTCTTACCTGAGACCGCTACTTAGCCTGTCCTTGGTGATACCTTGGCCGGAACTGCTGTCTTCACTGCACTGGCAGACATTGGGACTTCCGCCACCACAGCCCGGCAAAGAGTTTATTTTTAATATCTTTTTCTTATTAGCAGGAACATTTGGTGCCGCCTCCTCACTCTGGACACATACCCAGGAGAGTAATACTACTAACCTCTGCATCAGCCTCAGCATTTCCGGATATCTGCCCCAACTGGAAGGAGCTTCTATGAAACAGTAAGTTCCTATTTAATATTCATGTAGTGGCTACCAAAGCATGGCTTGTTGCAGTGATAATGGGGGGGTTATCATTGTGGCACCATGTGTCAGTAGCTTTATTAGCTAGCTAACCCTAAAATTTGTCTCTCTTTGTCCTCATAGTGATGCAATGTGCATCTCTGTGGAAAGGGGGAGCTCTCTCTGGTTGGCAGCGGTGGTGGGTTTCCGGATGTCTGCCAGTGCAGTGAGTACAGCAGTTCCTGCCAAGATGTCACAAAGGACAGGTTAAGCAGCAGTCCAAGGCAAGAGGACTGCTTTCCTGTCACTTTGTGCCCCCCTGTCCTTCCACAGAGGCCCTGTCACCTTTCCCCCACATGGTGTCTTCTACCTTCTGCACCATTCTTTCCTACCCCCACAGAGGCTACACCCCATCGAGAAGTTCTTGCAATTCTCTGTATCCTTGAACCCAGCAGAGTCTCTGCCACATTGTGTCTTTCTGACCCCGAAAGCTTACCGCAGCAGTACAAAGCTTATTTATTGCCATTGGAAAGGCATGATGGTTCACAAAAATAAGCCCGCAGCAGCTGTTTTCCCTTAGCTGCTGCAAAATAGCCTATTGATGACAGCCGCCATAAAGCCCTGGCCGCTCAGGAGAGGAATGATATGCCCGCAGCAGCTGTTGTCCCTTAGCTGCTGCAACATAGCCTAATGACTGTAGCCGCCATTAATCCCTGGCCGCTCAAGATAGAAATGATATGCCCGCAGCAGCTGTTGTCCCTTAGCTGCTGCAACATAGCCTACTGACTACAGCTGCCGTATGCCCCTGGCCGCTTTGTAAAGAAATGATATGCCTGCAGCAGCTGTTATCCCTTAGCTTCTGCAACATAGCCTAAGGACTGTAGCCGCCATTAACCCCTGGCCGCTCAGAAGAAAAATGCCCGCAGCAGCTGTTATCCCTTAGCTGCTGCAACGTAGCCTAATGACTGCAGCCGCCATTAATCCCTGGCCGCTCTGAAGAAAAATGCCCGCAGCAGCTGATATCCCTTAGCTGCTGCAACATAGCCTGATAATTACAGCCGCCATTGCCCTTGGCCGCTCATTGTGAATCAAAACCATTCTGGGCTGTGGATGAGTGGAAGACTGTTGTTCCTGCCACATTTTACCCACCAGTACTCTGCCCTAAAGTACTGTAACCCTTACCACCTTATCTCCCCTCCTCTAACAGAGACCTTTCCACCTTTCACCTTCCATCGCTATTCATGTCCCCCATCTCCCCTTCAAGACTGCCTATCACCTTCTGAGCCTCTGCCCCAGACAAAGTTCATGCCACCTACTCTCCCCCTTTCTCATACCCCACACAATACCCCTGCCACCTTCTGTACCCCCTCTCCTAACAGTCCATCAACCTTTCTGCCTTCTAGATCCTCCCCCCCAACCCTTCCTAGCTTCTGCCTCTATCACCCTACCCTCACAAAGCCCACTCACAGAGCCACTGGCACCTTTTGACTTTCCCCAACAGAGCCCTTGCCTCCTTTTCGTGTTCCATGCCACGGTCCTTCCCCCCCAGGCCTGAGACATGGAACACATTAGGTGACAAGGGTTCTGTTGTGGGAAGTCAGAAGGTGTCAGGGGCTCTGTGGGTGGAGGGGGGGCTTGTTGGGGTAGGTGGCTTGAAACAGATGCCAGAGGGGGTTGTGAATTTGGAAGGCAGAAAGGAGGAAGGACCGCTGTTAGGGCATGGGATACAGAAAGTGGTAGGGGTACTGTGTGGAGTATGGGAAAGAGGGGAAAGTAGATGGTTATGGCTCTACTTAGGACAGGGGCCCAGAAGGAGGCAAGAAGTCTTGAAGGGGAGCTGGGGCTACGGATTACGATGGAAGGTAAGGTTTTAGGAGCTCTGTTAGAGGAGGGGGGAGAAGGTGGTAGGGGTACAGTGCCTTAGGGGAACAGAATGTGACAGGGGCCCTAGGGGTCGGGGAGACATGGTGGAAGAGGGTCTGCTGGGTTCAAGGATACAGAGAGTTGCAAGGACTTCTCGATGGGGAGTAGCCTCTGTAGGGGTGGGGGAAAAGGGTACAGAAGGTGGTAGGCACTCTGTGGGGGAAAGGTGACAGGACCTCTGTGGAAGGACAGAGAGGCACAAAGTGACAGGCAAGCAGTTTTCTTACCTGAGACCGCTACTTAGCCTGTCCTTGGTGATACCTTGGCCGGAACTGCTGTCTTCACTGCACTGGCAGACATTGGGACTTCCGCCACCACAGCCCGGCAAAGAGTTTATTTTTAATATCTTTTTCTTATTAGCAGGAACATTTGGTGCCGCCTCCTCACTCTGGACACATACCCAGGAGAGTAATACTACTAACCTCTGCATCAGCCTCAGCATTTCCGGATATCTGCCCCAACTGGAAGGAGCTTCTATGAAACAGTAAGTTCCTATTTAATATTCATGTAGTGGCTACCAAAGCATGGCTTGTTGCAGTGATAATGGGGGGGTTATCATTGTGGCACCATGTGTCAGTAGCTTTATTAGCTAGCTAACCCTAAAATTTGTCTCTCTTTGTCCTCATAGTGATGCAATGTGCATCTCTGTGGAAAGGGGGAGCTCTCTCTGGTTGGCAGCGGTGGTGGGTTTCCGGATGTCTGCCAGTGCAGTGAGTACAGCAGTTCCTGCCAAGATGTCACAAAGGACAGGTTAAGCAGCAGTCCAAGGCAAGAGGACTGCTTTCCTGTCACTTTGTGCCCCCCTGTCCTTCCACAGAGGCCCTGTCACCTTTCCCCCACATGGTGTCTTCTACCTTCTGCACCATTCTTTCCTACCCCCACAGAGGCTACACCCCATCGAGAAGTTCTTGCAATTCTCTGTATCCTTGAACCCAGCAGAGTCTCTGCCACATTGTGTCTTTCTGACCCCGAAAGCTTACCGCAGCAGTACAAAGCTTATTTATTGCCATTGGAAAGGCATGATGGTTCACAAAAATAAGCCCGCAGCAGCTGTTTTCCCTTAGCTGCTGCAAAATAGCCTATTGATGACAGCCGCCATAAAGCCCTGGCCGCTCAGGAGAGGAATGATATGCCCGCAGCAGCTGTTGTCCCTTAGCTGCTGCAACATAGCCTAATGACTGTAGCCGCCATTAATCCCTGGCCGCTCAAGATAGAAATGATATGCCCGCAGCAGCTGTTGTCCCTTAGCTGCTGCAACATAGCCTACTGACTACAGCTGCCGTATGCCCCTGGCCGCTTTGTAAAGAAATGATATGCCTGCAGCAGCTGTTATCCCTTAGCTTCTGCAACATAGCCTAAGGACTGTAGCCGCCATTAACCCCTGGCCGCTCAGAAGAAAAATGCCCGCAGCAGCTGTTATCCCTTAGCTGCTGCAACGTAGCCTAATGACTGCAGCCGCCATTAATCCCTGGCCGCTCTGAAGAAAAATGCCCGCAGCAGCTGATATCCCTTAGCTGCTGCAACATAGCCTGATAATTACAGCCGCCATTGCCCTTGGCCGCTCATTGTGAATCAAAACCATTCTGGGCTGTGGATGAGTGGAAGACTGTTGTTCCTGTCACATTTTACCCACCAGTACTCTGCCCTAAAGTACTGTAACCCTTACCACCTTATCTCCCCTCCTCTAACAGAGACCTTTCCACCTTTCACCTTCCATCGCTATTCATGTCCCCCATCTCCCCTTCAAGACTGCCTATCACCTTCTGAGCCTCTGCCCCAGACAAAGTACATGCCACCTACTCTCCCCCTTTCTCATACCCCACACAATACCCCTGCCACCTTCTGTACCCCCTCTCCTAACAGTCCATCAACCTTTCTGCCTTCTAGATCCTCCCCCCCAACCCTTCCTGGCTTCTGCCTCTATCACCCTACCCTCACAAAGCCCACTCACAGAGCCACTGGCACCTTTTGACTTTCCCCAACAGAGCCCTTGCCTCCTTTTCGTGTTCCATGCCACGGTCCTTCCCCCCCAGGCCTGAGACATGGAACACATTAGGTGACAAGGGTTCTGTTGTGGGAAGTCAGAAGGTGTCAGGGGCTCTGTGGGTGGAGGGGGGGCTTGTTGGGGTAGGTGGCTTGAAACAGATGCCAGAGGGGGTTGTGAATTTGGAAGGCAGAAAGGAGGAAGGACCGCTGTTAGGGCATGGGATACAGAAAGTGGTAGGGGTACTGTGTGGAGTATGGGAAAGAGGGGAAAGTAGATGGTTATGGCTCTACTTAGGACAGGGGCCCAGAAGGAGGCAAGAAGTCTTGAAGGGGAGCTGGGGCTACGGATTACGATGGAAGGGTAAGGTTTTAGGAGCTCTGTTAGAGGAGGGGGGAGAAGGTGGTAGGGGTACAGTGCCTTAGGGGAACAGAATGTGACAGGGGCCCTAGGGGTCGGGGAGACATGGTGGAAGAGGGTCTGCTGGGTTCAAGGATACAGAGAGTTGCAAGGACTTCTCGATGGGGAGTAGCCTCTGTAGGGGTGGGGGAAAAGGGTACAGAAGGTGGTAGGCACTCTGTGGGGGAAAGGTGACAGGACCTCTGTGGAAGGACAGAGAGGCACAAAGTGACAGGCAAGCAGTTTTCTTACCTGAGACCGCTACTTAGCCTGTCCTTGGTGATACCTTGGCCGGAACTGCTGTCTTCACTGCACTGGCAGACATTGGGACTTCCGCCACCACAGCCCGGCAAAGAGTTTATTTTTAATATCTTTTTCTTATTAGCAGGAACATTTGGTGCCGCCTCCTCACTCTGGACACATACCCAGGAGAGTAATACTACTAACCTCTGCATCAGCCTCAACATTTCCGGATATCTGCCCCAACTGGAAGGAGCTTCTATGAAACAGTAAGTTCCTATTTAATATTCATGTAGTGGCTACCAAAGCATGGCTTGTTGCAGTGATAATGGGGGGGTTATCATTGTGGCACCATGTGTCAGTAGCTTTATTAGCTAGCTAACCCTAAAATGTGTCTCTCTTTGTCCTCATAGTGATGCAATGTGCATCTCTGTGGAAAGGGGGAGCTCTCTCTGGTTGGCAGCGGTGGTGGGTTTCCGGATGTCTGCCAGTGCAGTGAGTACAGCAGTTCCTGCCAAGATGTCACAAAGGACAGGTTAAGCAGCAGTCCAAGGCAAGAGGACTGCTTTCCTGTCACTTTGTGCCCCCCTGTCCTTCCACAGAGGCCCTGTCACCTTTCCCCCACATGGTGTCTTCTACCTTCTGCACCATTCTTTCCTACCCCCACAGAGGCTACACCCCATCGAGAAGTTCTTGCAATTCTCTGTATCCTTGAACCCAGCAGAGTCTCTGCCACATTGTGTCTTTCTGACCCCGAAAGCTTACCGCAGCAGTACAAAGCTTATTTATTGCCATTGGAAAGGCATGATGGTTCACAAAAATAAGCCCGCAGCAGCTGTTTTCCCTTAGCTGCTGCAAAATAGCCTATTGATGACAGCCGCCATAAAGCCCTGGCCGCTCAGGAGAGGAATGATATGCCCGCAGCAGCTGTTGTCCCTTAGCTGCTGCAACATAGCCTAATGACTGTAGCCGCCATTAATCCCTGGCCGCTCAAGATAGAAATGATATGCCCGCAGCAGCTGTTGTCCCTTAGCTGCTGCAACATAGCCTACTGACTACAGCTGCCGTATGCCCCTGGCCGCTTTGTAAAGAAATGATATGCCTGCAGCAGCTGTTATCCCTTAGCTTCTGCAACATAGCCTAAGGACTGTAGCCGCCATTAACCCCTGGCCGCTCAGAAGAAAAATGCCCGCAGCAGCTGTTATCCCTTAGCTGCTGCAACGTAGCCTAATGACTGCAGCCGCCATTAATCCCTGGCCGCTCTGAAGAAAAATGCCCGCAGCAGCTGATATCCCTTAGCTGCTGCAACATAGCCTGATAATTACAGCCGCCATTGCCCTTGGCCGCTCATTGTGAATCAAAACCATTCTGGGCTGTGGATGAGTGGAAGACTGTTGTTCCTGCCACATTTTACCCACCAGTACTCTGCCCTAAAGTACTGTAACCCTTACCACCTTATCTCCCCTCCTCTAACAGAGACCTTTCCACCTTTCACCTTCCATCGCTATTCATGCCCCCCATCTCCCCTTCAAGACTGCCTATCACCTTCTGAGCCTCTGCCCCAGACAAAGTTCATGCCACCTACTCTCCCCCTTTCTCATACCCCACACAATACCCCTGCCACCTTCTGTACCCCCTCTCCTAACAGTCCATCAACCTTTCTGCCTTCTAGATCCTCCCCCCCAACCCTTCCTGGCTTCTGCCTCTATCACCCTACCCTCACAAAGCCCACTCACAGAGCCACTGGCACCTTTTGACTTTCCCCAACAGGGCCCTTGCCTCCTTTTCGTGTTCCATGCCACGGTCCTTCCCCCCCAGGCCTGAGACATGGAACACATTAGGTGACAAGGGTTCTGTTGTGGGAAGTCAGAAGGTGTCAGGGGCTCTGTGGGTGGAGGGGGGGCTTGTTGGGGTAGGTGGCTTGAAACAGATGCCAGAGGGGGTTGTGAATTTGGAAGGCAGAAAGGAGGAAGGACCGCTGTTAGGGCATGGGATACAGAAAGTGGTAGGGGTACTGTGTGGAGTATGGGAAAGAGGGGAAAGTAGATGGTTATGGCTCTACTTAGGACAGGGGCCCAGAAGGAGGCAAGAAGTCTTGAAGGGGAGCTGGGGCTACGGATTACGATGGAAGGGTAAGGTTTTAGGAGCTCTGTTAGAGGAGGGGGGAGAAGGTGGTAGGGGTACAGTGCCTTAGGGGAACAGAATGTGACAGGGGCCCTAGGGGTCGGGGAGACATGGTGGAAGAGGGTCTGCTGGGTTCAAGGATACAGAGAGTTGCAAGGACTTCTCGATGGGGAGTAGCCTCTGTAGGGGTGGGGGAAAAGGGTACAGAAGGTGGTAGGCACTCTGTGGGGGAAAGGTGACAGGACCTCTGTGGAAGGACAGAGAGGCACAAAGTGACAGGCAAGCAGTTTTCTTACCTGAGACCGCTACTTAGCCTGTCCTTGGTGATACCTTGGCCGGAACTGCTGTCTTCACTGCACTGGCAGACATTGGGACTTCCGCCACCACAGCCCGGCAAAGAGTTTATTTTTAATATCTTTTTCTTATTAGCAGGAACATTTGGTGCCGCCTCCTCACTCTGGACACATACCCAGGAGAGTAATACTACTAACCTCTGCATCAGCCTCAGCATTTCCGGATATCTGCCCCAACTGGAAGGAGCTTCTATGAAACAGTAAGTTCCTATTTAATATTCATGTAGTGGCTACCAAAGCATGGCTTGTTGCAGTGATAATGGGGGGGTTATCATTGTGGCACCATGTGTCAGTAGCTTTATTAGCTAGCTAACCCTAAAATTTGTCTCTCTTTGTCCTCATAGTGATGCAATGTGCATCTCTGTGGAAAGGGGGAGCTCTCTCTGGTTGGCAGCGGTGGTGGGTTTCCGGATGTCTGCCAGTGCAGTGAGTACAGCAGTTCCTGCCAAGATGTCACAAAGGACAGGTTAAGCAGCAGTCCAAGGCAAGAGGACTGCTTTCCTGTCACTTTGTGCCCCCCTGTCCTTCCACAGAGGCCCTGTCACCTTTCCCCCACATGGTGTCTTCTACCTTCTGCACCATTCTTTCCTACCCCCACAGAGGCTACACCCCATCGAGAAGTTCTTGCAATTCTCTGTATCCTTGAACCCAGCAGAGTCTCTGCCACATTGTGTCTTTCTGACCCCGAAAGCTTACCGCAGCAGTACAAAGCTTATTTATTGCCATTGGAAAGGCATGATGGTTCACAAAAATAAGCCCGCAGCAGCTGTTTTCCCTTAGCTGCTGCAAAATAGCCTATTGATGACAGCCGCCATAAAGCCCTGGCCGCTCAGGAGAGGAATGATATGCCCGCAGCAGCTGTTGTCCCTTAGCTGCTGCAACATAGCCTAATGACTGTAGCCGCCATTAATCCCTGGCCGCTCAAGATAGAAATGATATGCCCGCAGCAGCTGTTGTCCCTTAGCTGCTGCAACATAGCCTACTGACTACAGCTGCCGTATGCCCCTGGCCGCTTTGTAAAGAAATGATATGCCTGCAGCAGCTGTTATCCCTTAGCTTCTGCAACATAGCCTAAGGACTGTAGCCGCCATTAACCCCTGGCCGCTCAGAAGAAAAATGCCCGCAGCAGCTGTTATCCCTTAGCTGCTGCAACGTAGCCTAATGACTGCAGCCGCCATTAATCCCTGGCCGCTCTGAAGAAAAATGCCCGCAGCAGCTGATATCCCTTAGCTGCTGCAACATAGCCTGATAATTACAGCCGCCATTGCCCTTGGCCGCTCATTGTGAATCAAAACCATTCTGGGCTGTGGATGAGTGGAAGACTGTTGTTCCTGTCACATTTTACCCACCAGTACTCTGCCCTAAAGTACTGTAACCCTTACCACCTTATCTCCCCTCCTCTAACAGAGACCTTTCCACCTTTCACCTTCCATCGCTATTCATGTCCCCCATCTCCCCTTCAAGACTGCCTATCACCTTCTGAGCCTCTGCCCCAGACAAAGTACATGCCACTTACTCTCCCCCTTTCTCATACCCCACACAATACCCCTGCCACCTTCTGTACCCCCTCTCCTAACAGCCCATCAACCTTTCTGCCTTCTAGATCCTCCCCCCCAACCCTTCCTGGCTTCTGCCTCTATCACCCTACCCTCACAAAGCCCACTCACAGAGCCACTGGCACCTTTTGACTTTCCCTAACAGAGCCCTTGCCTCCTTTTCGTGTTCCATGCCACGGTCCTTCCCCCCCAGGCCTGAGACATGGAACACATTAGGTGACAAGGGTTCTGTTGTGGGAAGTCAGAAGGTGTCAGGGGCTCTGTGGGTGGAGGGGGGGCTTGTTGGGGTAGGTGGCTTGAAACAGATGCCAGAGGGGGTTGTGAATTTGGAAGGCAGAAAGGAGGAAGGACCGCTGTTAGGGCATGGGATACAGAAAGTGGTAGGGGTACTGTGTGGAGTATGGGAAAGAGGGGAAAGTAGATGGTTATGGCTCTACTTAGGACAGGGGCCCAGAAGGAGGCAAGAAGTCTTGAAGGGGAGTTGGGGCTACGGATTACGATGGAAGGGTAAGGTTTTAGGAGCTCTGTTAGAGGAGGGGGGAGAAGGTGGTAGGGGTACAGTGCCTTAGGGGAACAGAATGTGACAGGGGCCCTAGGGGTCGGGGAGACATGGTGGAAGAGGGTCTGCTGGGTTCAAGGATACAGAGAGTTGCAAGGACTTCTCGATGGGGAGTAGCCTCTGTAGGGGTGGGGGAAAAGGGTACAGAAGGTGGTAGGCACTCTGTGGGGGAAAGGTGACAGGACCTCTGTGGAAGGACAGAGAGGCACAAAGTGACAGGCAAGCAGTTTTCTTACCTGAGACCGCTACTTAGCCTGTCCTTGGTGATACCTTGGCCGGAACTGCTGTCTTCACTGCACTGGCAGACATTGGGACTTCCGCCACCACAGCCCGGCAAAGAGTTTATTTTTAATATCTTTTTCTTATTAGCAGGAACATTTGGTGCCGCCTCCTCACTCTGGACACATACCCAGGAGAGTAATACTACTAACCTCTGCATCAGCCTCAACATTTCCGGATATCTGCCCCAACTGGAAGGAGCTTCTATGAAACAGTAAGTTCCTATTTAATATTCATGTAGTGGCTACCAAAGCATGGCTTGTTGCAGTGATAATGGGGGGGTTATCATTGTGGCACCATGTGTCAGTAGCTTTATTAGCTAGCTAACCCTAAAATTTGTCTCTCTTTGTCCTCATAGTGATGCAATGTGCATCTCTGTGGAAAGGGGGAGCTCTCTCTGGTTGGCAGCGGTGGTGGGTTTCCGGATGTCTGCCAGTGCAGTGAGTACAGCAGTTCCTGCCAAGATGTCACAAAGGACAGGTTAAGCAGCAGTCCAAGGCAAGAGGACTGCTTTCCTGTCACTTTGTGCCCCCCTGTCCTTCCACAGAGGCCCTGTCACCTTTCCCCCACATGGTGTCTTCTACCTTCTGCACCATTCTTTCCTACCCCCACAGAGGCTACACCCCATCGAGAAGTTCTTGCAATTCTCTGTATCCTTGAACCCAGCAGAGTCTCTGCCACATTGTGTCTTTCTGACCCCGAAAGCTTACCGCAGCAGTACAAAGCTTATTTATTGCCATTGGAAAGGCATGATGGTTCACAAAAATAAGCCCGCAGCAGCTGTTTTCCCTTAGCTGCTGCAAAATAGCCTATTGATGACAGCCGCCATAAAGCCCTGGCCGCTCAGGAGAGGAATGATATGCCCGCAGCAGCTGTTGTCCCTTAGCTGCTGCAACATAGCCTAATGACTGTAGCCGCCATTAATCCCTGGCCGCTCAAGATAGAAATGATATGCCCGCAGCAGCTGTTGTCCCTTAGCTGCTGCAACATAGCCTACTGACTACAGCTGCCGTATGCCCCTGGCCGCTTTGTAAAGAAATGATATGCCTGCAGCAGCTGTTATCCCTTAGCTTCTGCAACATAGCCTAAGGACTGTAGCCGCCATTAACCCCTGGCCGCTCAGAAGAAAAATGCCCGCAGCAGCTGTTATCCCTTAGCTGCTGCAACGTAGCCTAATGACTGCAGCCGCCATTAATCCCTGGCCGCTCTGAAGAAAAATGCCCGCAGCAGCTGATATCCCTTAGCTGCTGCAACATAGCCTGATAATTACAGCCGCCATTGCCCTTGGCCGCTCATTGTGAATCAAAACCATTCTGGGCTGTGGATGAGTGGAAGACTGTTGTTCCTGTCACATTTTACCCACCAGTACTCTGCCCTAAAGTACTGTAACCCTTACCACCTTATCTCCCCTCCTCTAACAGAGACCTTTCCACCTTTCACCTTCCATCGCTATTCATGCCCCGCATTTCCCCTTCAAGACTGCCTATCACCTTCTGAGCCTCTGCCCCAGACAAAGTTCATGCCACCTACTCTCCCCCTTTCTCATACCCCACACAATACCCCTGCCACCTTCTGTACCCCCTCTCCTAACAGTCCATCAACCTTTCTGCCTTCTAGATCCTCCCCCCCAACCCTTCCTGGCTTCTGCCTCTATCACCCTACCCTCACAAAGCCCACTCACAGAGCCACTGGCACCTTTTGACTTTCCCCAACAGAGCCCTTGCCTCCTTTTCGTGTTCCATGCCACGGTCCTTCCCCCCCAGGCCTGAGACATGGAACACATTAGGTGACAAGGGTTCTGTTGTGGGAAGTCAGAAGGTGTCAGGGGCTCTGTGGGTGGAGGGGGGGCTTGTTGGGGTAGGTGGCTTGAAACAGATGCCAGAGGGGGTTGTGAATTTGGAAGGCAGAAAGGAGGAAGGACCGCTGTTAGGGCATGGGATACAGAAAGTGGTAGGGGTACTGTGTGGAGTATGGGAAAGAGGGGAAAGTAGATGGTTATGGCTCTACTTAGGACAGGGGCCCAGAAGGAGGCAAGAAGTCTTGAAGGGGAGCTGGGGCTACGGATTACGATGGAAGGGTAAGGTTTTAGGAGCTCTGTTAGAGGAGGGGGGAGAAGGTGGTAGGGGTACAGTGCCTTAGGGGAACAGAATGTGACAGGGGCCCTAGGGGTCGGGGAGACATGGTGGAAGAGGGTCTGCTGGGTTCAAGGATACAGAGAGTTGCAAGGACTTCTCGATGGGGAGTAGCCTCTGTAGGGGTGGGGGAAAAGGGTACAGAAGGTGGTAGGCACTCTGTGGGGGAAAGGTGACAGGACCTCTGTGGAAGGACAGAGAGGCACAAAGTGACAGGCAAGCAGTTTTCTTACCTGAGACCGCTACTTAGCCTGTCCTTGGTGATACCTTGGCCGGAACTGCTGTCTTCACTGCACTGGCAGACATTGGGACTTCCGCCACCACAGCCCGGCAAAGAGTTTATTTTTAATATCTTTTTCTTATTAGCAGGAACATTTGGTGCCGCCTCCTCACTCTGGACACATACCCAGGAGAGTAATACTACTAACCTCTGCATCAGCCTCAACATTTCCGGATATCTGCCCCAACTGGAAGGAGCTTCTATGAAACAGTAAGTTCCTATTTAATATTCATGTAGTGGCTACCAAAGCATGGCTTGTTGCAGTGATAATGGGGGGGTTATCATTGTGGCACCATGTGTCAGTAGCTTTATTAGCTAGCTAACCCTAAAATTTGTCTCTCTTTGTCCTCATAGTGATGCAATGTGCATCTCTGTGGAAAGGGGGAGCTCTCTCTGGTTGGCAGCGGTGGTGGGTTTCCGGATGTCTGCCAGTGCAGTGAGTACAGCAGTTCCTGCCAAGATGTCACAAAGGACAGGTTAAGCAGCAGTCCAAGGCAAGAGGACTGCTTTCCTGTCACTTTGTGCCCCCCTGTCCTTCCACAGAGGCCCTGTCACCTTTCCCCCACATGGTGTCTTCTACCTTCTGCACCATTCTTTCCTACCCCCACAGAGGCTACACCCCATCGAGAAGTTCTTGCAATTCTCTGTATCCTTGAACCCAGCAGAGTCTCTGCCACATTGTGTCTTTCTGACCCCGAAAGCTTACCGCAGCAGTACAAAGCTTATTTATTGCCATTGGAAAGGCATGATGGTTCACAAAAATAAGCCCGCAGCAGCTGTTTTCCCTTAGCTGCTGCAAAATAGCCTATTGATGACAGCCGCCATAAAGCCCTGGCCGCTCAGGAGAGGAATGATATGCCTGCAGCAGCTGTTGTCCCTTAGCTGCTGCAACATAGCCTAATGACTGTAGCCGCCATTAATCCCTGGCCGCTCAAGATAGAAATGATATGCCCGCAGCAGCTGTTGTCCCTTAGCTGCTGCAACATAGCCTACTGACTACAGCTGCCGTATGCCCCTGGCCGCTTTGTAAAGAAATGATATGCCTGCAGCAGCTGTTATCCCTTAGCTTCTGCAACATAGCCTAAGGACTGTAGCCGCCATTAACCCCTGGCCGCTCAGAAGAAAAATGCCCGCAGCAGCTGTTATCCCTTAGCTGCTGCAACGTAGCCTAATGACTGCAGCCGCCATTAATCCCTGGCCGCTCTGAAGAAAAATGCCCGCAGCAGCTGATATCCCTTAGCTGCTGCAACATAGCCTGATAATTACAGCCGCCATTGCCCTTGGCCGCTCATTGTGAATCAAAACCATTCTGGGCTGTGGATGAGTGGAAGACTGTTGTTCCTGCCACATTTTACCCACCAGTACTCTGCCCTAAAGTACTGTAACCCTTACCACCTTATCTCCCCTCCTCTAACAGAGACCTTTCCACCTTTCACCTTCCATCGCTATTCATGCCCCCCATCTCCCCTTCAAGACTGCCTATCACCTTCTGAGCCTCTGCCCCAGACAAAGTTCATGCCACCTACTCTCCCCCTTTCTCATACCCCACACAATACCCCTGCCACCTTCTGTACCCCCTCTCCTAACAGTCCATCAACCTTTCTGCCTTCTAGATCCTCCCCCCCAACCCTTCCTGGCTTCTGCCTCTATCACCCTACCCTCACAAAGCCCACTCACAGAGCCACTGGCACCTTTTGACTTTCCCCAACAGGGCCCTTGCCTCCTTTTCGTGTTCCATGCCACGGTCCTTCCCCCCCAGGCCTGAGACATGGAACACATTAGGTGACAAGGGTTCTGTTGTGGGAAGTCAGAAGGTGTCAGGGGCTCTGTGGGTGGAGGGGGGGCTTGTTGGGGTAGGTGGCTTGAAACAGATGCCAGAGGGGGTTGTGAATTTGGAAGGCAGAAAGGAGGAAGGACCGCTGTTAGGGCATGGGATACAGAAAGTGGTAGGGGTACTGTGTGGAGTATGGGAAAGAGGGGAAAGTAGATGGTTATGGCTCTACTTAGGACAGGGGCCCAGAAGGAGGCAAGAAGTCTTGAAGGGGAGCTGGGGCTACAGATTACGATGGAAGGGTAAGGTTTTAGGAGCTCTGTTAGAGGAGGGGGGAGAAGGTGGTAGGGGTACAGTGCCTTAGGGGAACAGAATGTGACAGGGGCCCTAGGGGTCGGGGAGACATGGTGGAAGAGGGTCTGCTGGGTTCAAGGATACAGAGAGTTGCAAGGACTTCTCGATGGGGAGTAGCCTCTGTAGGGGTGGGGGAAAAGGGTACAGAAGGTGGTAGGCACTCTGTGGGGGAAAGGTGACAGGACCTCTGTGGAAGGACAGAGAGGCACAAAGTGACAGGCAAGCAGTTTTCTTACCTGAGACCGCTACTTAGCCTGTCCTTGGTGATACCTTGGCCGGAACTGCTGTCTTCACTGCACTGGCAGACATTGGGACTTCCGCCACCACAGCCCGGCAAAGAGTTTATTTTTAATATCTTTTTCTTATTAGCAGGAACATTTGGTGCCGCCTCCTCACTCTGGACACATACCCAGGAGAGTAATACTACTAACCTCTGCATCAGCCTCAGCATTTCCGGATATCTGCCCCAACTGGAAGGAGCTTCTATGAAACAGTAAGTTCCTATTTAATATTCATGTAGTGGCTACCAAAGCATGGCTTGTTGCAGTGATAATGGGGGGGTTATCATTGTGGCACCATGTGTCAGTAGCTTTATTAGCTAGCTAACCCTAAAATTTGTCTCTCTTTGTCCTCATAGTGATGCAATGTGCATCTCTGTGGAAAGGGGGAGCTCTCTCTGGTTGGCAGCGGTGGTGGGTTTCCGGATGTCTGCCAGTGCAGTGAGTACAGCAGTTCCTGCCAAGATGTCACAAAGGACAGGTTAAGCAGCAGTCCAAGGCAAGAGGACTGCTTTCCTGTCATTTTGTGCCCCCCTGTCCTTCCACAGAGGCCCTGTCACCTTTCCCCCACATGGTGTCTTCTACCTTCTGCACCATTCTTTCCTACCCCCACAGAGGCTACACCCCATCGAGAAGTTCTTGCAATTCTCTGTATCCTTGAACCCAGCAGAGTCTCTGCCACATTGTGTCTTTCTGACCCCGAAAGCTTACCGCAGCAGTACAAAGCTTATTTATTGCCATTGGAAAGGCATGATGGTTCACAAAAATAAGCCCGCAGCAGCTGTTTTCCCTTAGCTGCTGCAAAATAGCCTATTGATGACAGCCGCCATAAAGCCCTGGCCGCTCAGGAGAGGAATGATATGCCCGCAGCAGCTGTTGTCCCTTAGCTGCTGCAACATAGCCTAATGACTGTAGCCGCCATTAATCCCTGGCCGCTCAAGATAGAAATGATATGCCCGCAGCAGCTGTTGTCCCTTAGCTGCTGCAACATAGCCTACTGACTACAGCTGCCGTATGCCCCTGGCCGCTTTGTAAAGAAATGATATGCCTGCCGCAGCTGTTATCCCTTAGCTTCTGCAACATAGCCTAAGGACTGTAGCCGCCATTAACCCCTGGCCGCTCAGAAGAAAAATGCCCGCAGCAGCTGTTATCCCTTAGCTGCTGCAACGTAGCCTAATGACTGCAGCCGCCATTAATCCCTGGCCGCTCTGAAGAAAAATGCCCGCAGCAGCTGATATCCCTTAGCTGCTGCAACATAGCCTGATAATTACAGCCGCCATTGCCCTTGGCCGCTCATTGTGAATCAAAACCATTCTGGGCTGTGGATGAGTGGAAGACTGTTGTTCCTGTCACATTTTACCCACCAGTACTCTGCCCTAAAGTACTGTAACCCTTACCACCTTATCTCCCCTCCTCTAACAGAGACCTTTCCACCTTTCACCTTCCATCGCTATTCATGTCCCCCATCTCCCCTTCAAGACTGCCTATCACCTTCTGAGCCTCTGCCCCAGACAAAGTACATGCCACCTACTCTCCCCCTTTCTCATACCCCACACAATACCCCTGCCACCTTCTGTACCCCCTCTCCTAACAGTCCATCAACCTTTCTGCCTTCTAGATCCTCCCCCCCAACCCTTCCTGGCTTCTGCCTCTATCACCCTACCCTCACAAAGCCCACTCACAGAGCCACTGGCACCTTTTGACTTTCCCCAACAGAGCCCTTGCCTCCTTTTCGTGTTCCATGCCACGGTCCTTCCCCCCCAGGCCCGAGACATGGAACACATTAGGTGACAAGGGTTCTGTTGTGGGAAGTCAGAAGGTGTCAGGGGCTCTGTGGGTGGAGGGGGGGCTTGTTGGGGTAGGTGGCTTGAAACAGATGCCAGAGGGGGTTGTGAATTTGGAAGGCAGAAAGGAGGAAGGACCGCTGTTAGGGCATGGGATACAGAAAGTGGTAGGGGTACTGTGTGGAGTATGGGAAAGAGGGGAAAGTAGATGGTTATGGCTCTACTTAGGACAGGGGCCCAGAAGGAGGCAAGAAGTCTTGAAGGGGAGCTGGGGCTACGGATTACGATGGAAGGGTAAGGTTTTAGGAGCTCTGTTAGAGGAGGGGGGAGAAGGTGGTAGGGGTACAGTGCCTTAGGGGAACAGAATGTGACAGGGGCCCTAGGGGTCGGGGAGACATGGTGGAAGAGGGTCTGCTGGGTTCAAGGATACAGAGAGTTGCAAGGACTTCTCGATGGGGAGTAGCCTCTGTAGGGGTGGGGGAAAAGGGTACAGAAGGTGGTAGGCACTCTGTGGGGGAAAGGTGACAGGACCTCTGTGGAAGGACAGAGAGGCACAAAGTGACAGGCAAGCAGTTTTCTTACCTGAGACCGCTACTTAGCCTGTCCTTGGTGATACCTTGGCCGGAACTGCTGTCTTCACTGCACTGGCAGACATTGGGACTTCCGCCACCACAGCCCGGCAAAGAGTTTATTTTTAATATCTTTTTCTTATTAGCAGGAACATTTGGTGCCGCCTCCTCACTCTGGACACATACCCAGGAGAGTAATACTACTAACCTCTGCATCAGCCTCAACATTTCCGGATATCTGCCCCAACTGGAAGGAGCTTCTATGAAACAGTAAGTTCCTATTTAATATTCATGTAGTGGCTACCAAAGCATGGCTTGTTGCAGTGATAATGGGGGGGTTATCATTGTGGCACCATGTGTCAGTAGCTTTATTAGCTAGCTAACCCTAAAATTTGTCTCTCTTTGTCCTCATAGTGATGCAATGTGCATCTCTGTGGAAAGGGGGAGCTCTCTCTGGTTGGCAGCGGTGGTGGGTTTCCGGATGTCTGCCAGTGCAGTGAGTACAGCAGTTCCTGCCAAGATGTCACAAAGGACAGGTTAAGCAGCAGTCCAAGGCAAGAGGACTGCTTTCCTGTCACTTTGTGCCCCCCTGTCCTTCCACAGAGGCCCTGTCACCTTTCCCCCACATGGTGTCTTCTACCTTCTGCACCATTCTTTCCTACCCCCACAGAGGCTACACCCCATCGAGAAGTTCTTGCAATTCTCTGTATCCTTGAACCCAGCAGAGTCTCTGCCACATTGTGTCTTTCTGACCCCGAAAGCTTACCGCAGCAGTACAAAGCTTATTTATTGCCATTGGAAAGGCATGATGGTTCACAAAAATAAGCCCGCAGCAGCTGTTTTCCCTTAGCTGCTGCAAAATAGCCTATTGATGACAGCCGCCATAAAGCCCTGGCCGCTCAGGAGAGGAATGATATGCCCGCAGCAGCTGTTGTCCCTTAGCTGCTGCAACATAGCCTAATGACTGTAGCCGCCATTAATCCCTGGCCGCTCAAGATAGAAATGATATGCCCGCAGCAGCTGTTGTCCCTTAGCTGCTGCAACATAGCCTACTGACTACAGCTGCCGTATGCCCCTGGCCGCTTTGTAAAGAAATGATATGCCTGCAGCAGCTGTTATCCCTTAGCTTCTGCAACATAGCCTAAGGACTGTAGCCGCCATTAACCCCTGGCCGCTCAGAAGAAAAATGCCCGCAGCAGCTGTTATCCCTTAGCTGCTGCAACGTAGCCTAATGACTGCAGCCGCCATTAATCCCTGGCCGCTCTGAAGAAAAATGCCCGCAGCAGCTGATATCCCTTAGCTGCTGCAACATAGCCTGATAATTACAGCCGCCATTGCCCTTGGCCGCTCATTGTGAATCAAAACCATTCTGGGCTGTGGATGAGTGGAAGACTGTTGTTCCTGTCACATTTTACCCACCAGTACTCTGCCCTAAAGTACTGTAACCCTTACCACCTTATCTCCCCTCCTCTAACAGAGACCTTTCCACCTTTCACCTTCCATCGCTATTCATGTCCCCCATCTCCCCTTCAAGACTGCCTATCACCTTCTGAGCCTCTGCCCCAGACAAAGTACATGCCACCTACTCTCCCCCTTTCTCATACCCCACACAATACCCTTGCCACCTTCTGTACCCCCTCTCCTAACAGTCCATCAACCTTTCTGCCTTCTAGATCCTCCCCCCCAACCCTTCCTGGCTTCTGCCTCTATCACCTTACCCTCACAAAGCCCACTCACAGAGCCACTGGCACCTTTTGACTTTCCCCAACAGGGCCCTTGCCTCCTTTTCGTGTTCCATGCCACGGTCCTTCCCCCCCAGGCCTGAGACATGGAACACATTAGGTGACAAGGGTTCTGTTGTGGGAAGTCAGAAGGTGTCAGGGGCTCTGTGGGTGGAGGGGGGGCTTGTTGGGGTAGGTGGCTTGAAACAGATGCCAGAGGGGGTTGTGAATTTGGAAGGCAGAAAGGAGGAAGGACCGCTGTTAGGGCATGGGATACAGAAAGTGGTAGGGGTACTGTGTGGAGTATGGGAAAGAGGGGAAAGTAGATGGTTATGGCTCTACTTAGGACAGGGGCCCAGAAGGAGGCAAGAAGTCTTGAAGGGGAGCTGGGGCTACGGATTACGATGGAAGGTAAGGTTTTAGGAGCTCTGTTAGAGGAGGGGGGAGAAGGTGGTAGGGGTACAGTGCCTTAGGGGAACAGAATGTGACAGGGGCCCTAGGGGTCGGGGAGACATGGTGGAAGAGGGTCTGCTGGGTTCAAGGATACAGAGAGTTGCAAGGACTTCTCGATGGGGAGTAGCCTCTGTAGGGGTGGGGGAAAAGGGTACAGAAGGTGGTAGGCACTCTGTGGGGGAAAGGTGACAGGACCTCTGTGGAAGGACAGAGAGGCACAAAGTGACAGGCAAGCAGTTTTCTTACCTGAGACCGCTACTTAGCCTGTCCTTGGTGATACCTTGGCCGGAACTGCTGTCTTCACTGCACTGGCAGACATTGGGACTTCCGCCACCACAGCCCGGCAAAGAGTTTATTTTTAATATCTTTTTCTTATTAGCAGGAACATTTGGTGCCGCCTCCTCACTCTGGACACATACCCAGGAGAGTAATACTACTAACCTCTGCATCAGCCTCAGCATTTCCGGATATCTGCCCCAACTGGAAGGAGCTTCTATGAAACAGTAAGTTCCTATTTAATATTCATGTAGTGGCTACCAAAGCATGGCTTGTTGCAGTGATAATGGGGGGGTTATCATTGTGGCACCATGTGTCAGTAGCTTTATTAGCTAGCTAACCCTAAAATTTGTCTCTCTTTGTCCTCATAGTGATGCAATGTGCATCTCTGTGGAAAGGGGGAGCTCTCTCTGGTTGGCAGCGGTGGTGGGTTTCCGGATGTCTGCCAGTGCAGTGAGTACAGCAGTTCCTGCCAAGATGTCACAAAGGACAGGTTAAGCAGCAGTCCAAGGCAAGAGGACTGCTTTCCTGTCACTTTGTGCCCCCCTGTCCTTCCACAGAGGCCCTGTCACCTTTCCCCCACATGGTGTCTTCTACCTTCTGCACCATTCTTTCCTACCCCCACAGAGGCTACACCCCATCGAGAAGTTCTTGCAATTCTCTGTATCCTTGAACCCAGCAGAGTCTCTGCCACATTGTGTCTTTCTGACCCCGAAAGCTTACCGCAGCAGTACAAAGCTTATTTATTGCCATTGGAAAGGCATGATGGTTCACAAAAATAAGCCCGCAGCAGCTGTTTTCCCTTAGCTGCTGCAAAATAGCCTATTGATGACAGCCGCCATAAAGCCCTGGCCGCTCAGGAGAGGAATGATATGCCCGCAGCAGCTGTTGTCCCTTAGCTGCTGCAACATAGCCTAATGACTGTAGCCGCCATTAATCCCTGGCCGCTCAAGATAGAAATGATATGCCCGCAGCAGCTGTTGTCCCTTAGCTGCTGCAACATAGCCTACTGACTACAGCTGCCGTATGCCCCTGGCCGCTTTGTAAAGAAATGATATGCCTGCAGCAGCTGTTATCCCTTAGCTTCTGCAACATAGCCTAAGGACTGTAGCCGCCATTAACCCCTGGCCGCTCAGAAGAAAAATGCCCGCAGCAGCTGTTATCCCTTAGCTGCTGCAACGTAGCCTAATGACTGCAGCCGCCATCAATCCCTGGCCGCTCTGAAGAAAAATGCCCGCAGCAGCTGATATCCCTTAGCTGCTGCAACATAGCCTGATAATTACAGCCGCCATTGCCCTTGGCCGCTCATTGTGAATCAAAACCATTCTGGGCTGTGGATGAGTGGAAGACTGTTGTTCCTGCCACATTTTACCCACCAGTACTCTGCCCTAAAGTACTGTAACCCTTACCACCTTATCTCCCCTCCTCTAACAGAGACCTTTCCACCTTTCACCTTCCATCGCTATTCATGTCCCCCATCTCCCCTTCAAGACTGCCTATCACCTTCTGAGCCTCTGCCCCAGACAAAGTTCATGCCACCTACTCTCCCCCTTTCTCATACCCCACACAATACCCTTGCCACCTTCTGTACCCCCTCTCCTAACAGTCCATCAACCTTTCTGCCTTCTAGATCCTCCCCCCCAACCCTTCCTGGCTTCTGCCTCTATCACCTTACCCTCACAAAGCCCACTCACAGAGCCACTGGCACCTTTTGACTTTCCCCAACAGGGCCCTTGCCTCCTTTTCGTGTTCCATGCCACGGTCCTTCCCCCCCAGGCCTGAGACATGGAACACATTAGGTGACAAGGGTTCTGTTGTGGGAAGTCAGAAGGTGTCAGGGGCTCTGTGGGTGGAGGGGGGGCTTGTTGGGGTAGGTGGCTTGAAACAGATGCCAGAGGGGGTTGTGAATTTGGAAGGCAGAAAGGAGGAAGGACCGCTGTTAGGGCATGGGATACAGAAAGTGGTAGGGGTACTGTGTGGAGTATGGGAAAGAGGGGAAAGTAGATGGTTATGGCTCTACTTAGGACAGGGGCCCAGAAGGAGGCAAGAAGTCTTGAAGGGGAGCTGGGGCTACGGATTACGATGGAAGGGTAAGGTTTTAGGAGCTCTGTTAGAGGAGGGGGGAGAAGGTGGTAGGGGTACAGTGCCTTAGGGGAACAGAATGTGACAGGGGCCCTAGGGGTCGGGGAGACATGGTGGAAGAGGGTCTGCTGGGTTCAAGGATACAGAGAGTTGCAAGGACTTCTCGATGGGGAGTAGCCTCTGTAGGGGTGGGGGAAAAGGGTACAGAAGGTGGTAGGCACTCTGTGGGGGAAAGGTGACAGGACCTCTGTGGAAGGACAGAGAGGCACAAAGTGACAGGCAAGCAGTTTTCTTACCTGAGACCGCTACTTAGCCTGTCCTTGGTGATACCTTGGCCGGAACTGCTGTCTTCACTGCACTGGCAGACATTGGGACTTCCGCCACCACAGCCCGGCAAAGAGTTTATTTTTAATATCTTTTTCTTATTAGCAGGAACATTTGGTGCCGCCTCCTCACTCTGGACACATACCCAGGAGAGTAATACTACTAACCTCTGCATCAGCCTCAGCATTTCCGGATATCTGCCCCAACTGGAAGGAGCTTCTATGAAACAGTAAGTTCCTATTTAATATTCATGTAGTGGCTACCAAAGCATGGCTTGTTGCAGTGATAATGGGGGGGTTATCATTGTGGCACCATGTGTCAGTAGCTTTATTAGCTAGCTAACCCTAAAATTTGTCTCTCTTTGTCCTCATAGTGATGCAATGTGCATCTCTGTGGAAAGGGGGAGCTCTCTCTGGTTGGCAGCGGTGGTGGGTTTCCGGATGTCTGCCAGTGCAGTGAGTACAGCAGTTCCTGCCAAGATGTCACAAAGGACAGGTTAAGCAGCAGTCCAAGGCAAGAGGACTGCTTTCCTGTCACTTTGTGCCCCCCTGTCCTTCCACAGAGGCCCTGTCACCTTTCCCCCACATGGTGTCTTCTACCTTCTGCACCATTCTTTCCTACCCCCACAGAGGCTACACCCCATCGAGAAGTTCTTGCAATTCTCTGTATCCTTGAACCCAGCAGAGTCTCTGCCACATTGTGTCTTTCTGACCCCGAAAGCTTACCGCAGCAGTACAAAGCTTATTTATTGCCATTGGAAAGGCATGATGGTTCACAAAAATAAGCCCGCAGCAGCTGTTTTCCCTTAGCTGCTGCAAAATAGCCTATTGATGACAGCCGCCATAAAGCCCTGGCCGCTCAGGAGAGGAATGATATGCCCGCAGCAGCTGTTGTCCCTTAGCTGCTGCAACATAGCCTAATGACTGTAGCCGCCATTAATCCCTGGCCGCTCAAGATAGAAATGATATGCCCGCAGCAGCTGTTGTCCCTTAGCTGCTGCAACATAGCCTACTGACTACAGCTGCCGTATGCCCCTGGCCGCTTTGTAAAGAAATGATATGCCTGCAGCAGCTGTTATCCCTTAGCTTCTGCAACATAGCCTAAGGACTGTAGCCGCCATTAACCCCTGGCCGCTCAGAAGAAAAATGCCCGCAGCAGCTGTTATCCCTTAGCTGCTGCAACGTAGCCTAATGACTGCAGCCGCCATTAATCCCTGGCCGCTCTGAAGAAAAATGCCCGCAGCAGCTGATATCCCTTAGCTGCTGCAACATAGCCTGATAATTACAGCCGCCATTGCCCTTGGCCGCTCATTGTGAATCAAAACCATTCTGGGCTGTGGATGAGTGGAAGACTGTTGTTCCTGTCACATTTTACCCACCAGTACTCTGCCCTAAAGTACTGTAACCCTTACCACCTTATCTCCCCTCCTCTAACAGAGACCTTTCCACCTTTCACCTTCCATCGCTATTCATGTCCCCCATCTCCCCTTCAAGACTGCCTATCACCTTCTGAGCCTCTGCCCCAGACAAAGTACATGCCACCTACTCTCCCCCTTTCTCATACCCCACACAATACCCCTGCCACCTTCTGTACCCCCTCTCCTAACAGTCCATCAACCTTTCTGCCTTCTAGATCCTCCCCCCCAACCCTTCCTGGCTTCTGCCTCTATCACCCTACCCTCACAAAGCCCACTCACAGAGCCACTGGCACCTTTTGACTTTCCCCAACAGAGCCCTTGCCTCCTTTTCGTGTTCCATGCCACGGTCCTTCCCCCCCAGGCCTGAGACATGGAACACATTAGGTGACAAGGGTTCTGTTGTGGGAAGTCAGAAGGTGTCAGGGGCTCTGTGGGTGGAGGGGGGGCTTGTTGGGGTAGGTGGCTTGAAACAGATGCCAGAGGGGGTTGTGAATTTGGAAGGCAGAAAGGAGGAAGGACCGCTGTTAGGGCATGGGATACAGAAAGTGGTAGGGGTACTGTGTGGAGTATGGGAAAGAGGGGAAAGTAGATGGTTATGGCTCTACTTAGGACAGGGGCCCAGAAGGAGGCAAGAAGTCTTGAAGGGGAGCTGGGGCTACGGATTACGATGGAAGGGTAAGGTTTTAGGAGCTCTGTTAGAGGAGGGGGGAGAAGGTGGTAGGGGTACAGTGCCTTAGGGGAACAGAATGTGACAGGGGCCCTAGGGGTCGGGGAGACATGGTGGAAGAGGGTCTGCTGGGTTCAAGGATACAGAGAGTTGCAAGGACTTCTCGATGGGGAGTAGCCTCTGTAGGGGTGGGGGAAAAGGGTACAGAAGGTGGTAGGCACTCTGTGGGGGAAAGGTGACAGGACCTCTGTGGAAGGACAGAGAGGCACAAAGTGACAGGCAAGCAGTTTTCTTACCTGAGACCGCTACTTAGCCTGTCCTTGGTGATACCTTGGCCGGAACTGCTGTCTTCACTGCACTGGCAGACATTGGGACTTCCGCCACCACAGCCCGGCAAAGAGTTTATTTTTAATATCTTTTTCTTATTAGCAGGAACATTTGGTGCCGCCTCCTCACTCTGGACACATACCCAGGAGAGTAATACTACTAACCTCTGCATCAGCCTCAACATTTCCGGATATCTGCCCCAACTGGAAGGAGCTTCTATGAAACAGTAAGTTCCTATTTAATATTCATGTAGTGGCTACCAAAGCATGGCTTGTTGCAGTGATAATGGGGGGGTTATCATTGTGGCACCATGTGTCAGTAGCTTTATTAGCTAGCTAACCCTAAAATTTGTCTCTCTTTGTCCTCATAGTGATGCAATGTGCATCTCTGTGGAAAGGGGGAGCTCTCTCTGGTTGGCAGCGGTGGTGGGTTTCCGGATGTCTGCCAGTGCAGTGAGTACAGCAGTTCCTGCCAAGATGTCACAAAGGACAGGTTAAGCAGCAGTCCAAGGCAAGAGGACTGCTTTCCTGTCACTTTGTGCCCCCCTGTCCTTCCACAGAGGCCCTGTCACCTTTCCCCCACATGGTGTCTTCTACCTTCTGCACCATTCTTTCCTACCCCCACAGAGGCTACACCCCATCGAGAAGTTCTTGCAATTCTCTGTATCCTTGAACCCAGCAGAGTCTCTGCCACATTGTGTCTTTCTGACCCCGAAAGCTTACCGCAGCAGTACAAAGCTTATTTATTGCCATTGGAAAGGCATGATGGTTCACAAAAATAAGCCCGCAGCAGCTGTTTTCCCTTAGCTGCTGCAAAATAGCCTATTGATGACAGCCGCCATAAAGCCCTGGCCGCTCAGGAGAGGAATGATATGCCCGCAGCAGCTGTTGTCCCTTAGCTGCTGCAACATAGCCTAATGACTGTAGCCGCCATTAATCCCTGGCCGCTCAAGATAGAAATGATATGCCCGCAGCAGCTGTTGTCCCTTAGCTGCTGCAACATAGCCTACTGACTACAGCTGCCGTATGCCCCTGGCCGCTTTGTAAAGAAATGATATGCCTGCAGCAGCTGTTATCCCTTAGCTTCTGCAACATAGCCTAAGGACTGTAGCCGCCATTAACCCCTGGCCGCTCAGAAGAAAAATGCCCGCAGCAGCTGTTATCCCTTAGCTGCTGCAACGTAGCCTAATGACTGCAGCCGCCATCAATCCCTGGCCGCTCTGAAGAAAAATGCCCGCAGCAGCTGATATCCCTTAGCTGCTGCAACATAGCCTGATAATTACAGCCGCCATTGCCCTTGGCCGCTCATTGTGAATCAAAACCATTCTGGGCTGTGGATGAGTGGAAGACTGTTGTTCCTGCCACATTTTACCCACCAGTACTCTGCCCTAAAGTACTGTAACCCTTACCACCTTATCTCCCCTCCTCTAACAGAGACCTTTCCACCTTTCACCTTCCATCGCTATTCATGTCCCCCATCTCCCCTTCAAGACTGCCTATCACCTTCTGAGCCTCTGCCCCAGACAAAGTTCATGCCACCTACTCTCCCCCTTTCTCATACCCCACACAATACCCTTGCCACCTTCTGTACCCCCTCTCCTAACAGTCCATCAACCTTTCTGCCTTCTAGATCCTCCCCCCCAACCCTTCCTGGCTTCTGCCTCTATCACCTTACCCTCACAAAGCCCACTCACAGAGCCACTGGCACCTTTTGACTTTCCCCAACAGGGCCCTTGCCTCCTTTTCGTGTTCCATGCCACGGTCCTTCCCCCCCAGGCCTGAGACATGGAACACATTAGGTGACAAGGGTTCTGTTGTGGGAAGTCAGAAGGTGTCAGGGGCTCTGTGGGTGGAGGGGGGGCTTGTTGGGGTAGGTGGCTTGAAACAGATGCCAGAGGGGGTTGTGAATTTGGAAGGCAGAAAGGAGGAAGGACCGCTGTTAGGGCATGGGATACAGAAAGTGGTAGGGGTACTGTGTGGAGTATGGGAAAGAGGGGAAAGTAGATGGTTATGGCTCTACTTAGGACAGGGGCCCAGAAGGAGGCAAGAAGTCTTGAAGGGGAGCTGGGGCTACGGATTACGATGGAAGGTAAGGTTTTAGGAGCTCTGTTAGAGGAGGGGGGAGAAGGTGGTAGGGGTACAGTGCCTTAGGGGAACAGAATGTGACAGGGGCCCTAGGGGTCGGGGAGACATGGTGGAAGAGGGTCTGCTGGGTTCAAGGATACAGAGAGTTGCAAGGACTTCTCGATGGGGAGTAGCCTCTGTAGGGGTGGGGGAAAAGGGTACAGAAGGTGGTAGGCACTCTGTGGGGGAAAGGTGACAGGACCTCTGTGGAAGGACAGAGAGGCACAAAGTGACAGGCAAGCAGTTTTCTTACCTGAGACCGCTACTTAGCCTGTCCTTGGTGATACCTTGGCCGGAACTGCTGTCTTCACTGCACTGGCAGACATTGGGACTTCCGCCACCACAGCCCGGCAAAGAGTTTATTTTTAATATCTTTTTCTTATTAGCAGGAACATTTGGTGCCGCCTCCTCACTCTGGACACATACCCAGGAGAGTAATACTACTAACCTCTGCATCAGCCTCAGCATTTCCGGATATCTGCCCCAACTGGAAGGAGCTTCTATGAAACAGTAAGTTCCTATTTAATATTCATGTAGTGGCTACCAAAGCATGGCTTGTTGCAGTGATAATGGGGGGGTTATCATTGTGGCACCATGTGTCAGTAGCTTTATTAGCTAGCTAACCCTAAAATTTGTCTCTCTTTGTCCTCATAGTGATGCAATGTGCATCTCTGTGGAAAGGGGGAGCTCTCTCTGGTTGGCAGCGGTGGTGGGTTTCCGGATGTCTGCCAGTGCAGTGAGTACAGCAGTTCCTGCCAAGATGTCACAAAGGACAGGTTAAGCAGCAGTCCAAGGCAAGAGGACTGCTTTCCTGTCACTTTGTGCCCCCCTGTCCTTCCACAGAGGCCCTGTCACCTTTCCCCCACATGGTGTCTTCTACCTTCTGCACCATTCTTTCCTACCCCCACAGAGGCTACACCCCATCGAGAAGTTCTTGCAATTCTCTGTATCCTTGAACCCAGCAGAGTCTCTGCCACATTGTGTCTTTCTGACCCCGAAAGCTTACCGCAGCAGTACAAAGCTTATTTATTGCCATTGGAAAGGCATGATGGTTCACAAAAATAAGCCCGCAGCAGCTGTTTTCCCTTAGCTGCTGCAAAATAGCCTATTGATGACAGCCGCCATAAAGCCCTGGCCGCTCAGGAGAGGAATGATATGCCCGCAGCAGCTGTTGTCCCTTAGCTGCTGCAACATAGCCTAATGACTGTAGCCGCCATTAATCCCTGGCCGCTCAAGATAGAAATGATATGCCCGCAGCAGCTGTTGTCCCTTAGCTGCTGCAACATAGCCTACTGACTACAGCTGCCGTATGCCCCTGGCCGCTTTGTAAAGAAATGATATGCCTGCAGCAGCTGTTATCCCTTAGCTTCTGCAACATAGCCTAAGGACTGTAGCCGCCATTAACCCCTGGCCGCTCAGAAGAAAAATGCCCGCAGCAGCTGTTATCCCTTAGCTGCTGCAACGTAGCCTAATGACTGCAGCCGCCATCAATCCCTGGCCGCTCTGAAGAAAAATGCCCGCAGCAGCTGATATCCCTTAGCTGCTGCAACATAGCCTGATAATTACAGCCGCCATTGCCCTTGGCCGCTCATTGTGAATCAAAACCATTCTGGGCTGTGGATGAGTGGAAGACTGTTGTTCCTGCCACATTTTACCCACCAGTACTCTGCCCTAAAGTACTGTAACCCTTACCACCTTATCTCCCCTCCTCTAACAGAGACCTTTCCACCTTTCACCTTCCATCGCTATTCATGTCCCCCATCTCCCCTTCAAGACTGCCTATCACCTTCTGAGCCTCTGCCCCAGACAAAGTTCATGCCACCTACTCTCCCCCTTTCTCATACCCCACACAATACCCTTGCCACCTTCTGTACCCCCTCTCCTAACAGTCCATCAACCTTTCTGCCTTCTAGATCCTCCCCCCCAACCCTTCCTGGCTTCTGCCTCTATCACCTTACCCTCACAAAGCCCACTCACAGAGCCACTGGCACCTTTTGACTTTCCCCAACAGGGCCCTTGCCTCCTTTTCGTGTTCCATGCCACGGTCCTTCCCCCCCAGGCCTGAGACATGGAACACATTAGGTGACAAGGGTTCTGTTGTGGGAAGTCAGAAGGTGTCAGGGGCTCTGTGGGTGGAGGGGGGGCTTGTTGGGGTAGGTGGCTTGAAACAGATGCCAGAGGGGGTTGTGAATTTGGAAGGCAGAAAGGAGGAAGGACCGCTGTTAGGGCATGGGATACAGAAAGTGGTAGGGGTACTGTGTGGAGTATGGGAAAGAGGGGAAAGTAGATGGTTATGGCTCTACTTAGGACAGGGGCCCAGAAGGAGGCAAGAAGTCTTGAAGGGGAGCTGGGGCTACGGATTACGATGGAAGGGTAAGGTTTTAGGAGCTCTGTTAGAGGAGGGGGGAGAAGGTGGTAGGGGTACAGTGCCTTAGGGGAACAGAATGTGACAGGGGCCCTAGGGGTCGGGGAGACATGGTGGAAGAGGGTCTGCTGGGTTCAAGGATACAGAGAGTTGCAAGGACTTCTCGATGGGGAGTAGCCTCTGTAGGGGTGGGGGAAAAGGGTACAGAAGGTGGTAGGCACTCTGTGGGGGAAAGGTGACAGGACCTCTGTGGAAGGACAGAGAGGCACAAAGTGACAGGCAAGCAGTTTTCTTACCTGAGACCGCTACTTAGCCTGTCCTTGGTGATACCTTGGCCGGAACTGCTGTCTTCACTGCACTGGCAGACATTGGGACTTCCGCCACCACAGCCCGGCAAAGAGTTTATTTTTAATATCTTTTTCTTATTAGCAGGAACATTTGGTGCCGCCTCCTCACTCTGGACACATACCCAGGAGAGTAATACTACTAACCTCTGCATCAGCCTCAACATTTCCGGATATCTGCCCCAACTGGAAGGAGCTTCTATGAAACAGTAAGTTCCTATTTAATATTCATGTAGTGGCTACCAAAGCATGGCTTGTTGCAGTGATAATGGGGGGGTTATCATTGTGGCACCATGTGTCAGTAGCTTTATTAGCTAGCTAACCCTAAAATGTGTCTCTCTTTGTCCTCATAGTGATGCAATGTGCATCTCTGTGGAAAGGGGGAGCTCTCTCTGGTTGGCAGCGGTGGTGGGTTTCCGGATGTCTGCCAGTGCAGTGAGTACAGCAGTTCCTGCCAAGATGTCACAAAGGACAGGTTAAGCAGCAGTCCAAGGCAAGAGGACTGCTTTCCTGTCACTTTGTGCCCCCCTGTCCTTCCACAGAGGCCCTGTCACCTTTCCCCCACATGGTGTCTTCTACCTTCTGCACCATTCTTTCCTACCCCCACAGAGGCTACACCCCATCGAGAAGTTCTTGCAATTCTCTGTATCCTTGAACCCAGCAGAGTCTCTGCCACATTGTGTCTTTCTGACCCCGAAAGCTTACCGCAGCAGTACAAAGCTTATTTATTGCCATTGGAAAGGCATGATGGTTCACAAAAATAAGCCCGCAGCAGCTGTTTTCCCTTAGCTGCTGCAAAATAGCCTATTGATGACAGCCGCCATAAAGCCCTGGCCGCTCAGGAGAGGAATGATATGCCCGCAGCAGCTGTTGTCCCTTAGCTGCTGCAACATAGCCTAATGACTGTAGCCGCCATTAATCCCTGGCCGCTCAAGATAGAAATGATATGCCCGCAGCAGCTGTTGTCCCTTAGCTGCTGCAACATAGCCTACTGACTACAGCTGCCGTATGCCCCTGGCCGCTTTGTAAAGAAATGATATGCCTGCAGCAGCTGTTATCCCTTAGCTTCTGCAACATAGCCTAAGGACTGTAGCCGCCATTAACCCCTGGCCGCTCAGAAGAAAAATGCCCGCAGCAGCTGTTATCCCTTAGCTGCTGCAACGTAGCCTAATGACTGCAGCCGCCATCAATCCCTGGCCGCTCTGAAGAAAAATGCCCGCAGCAGCTGATATCCCTTAGCTGCTGCAACATAGCCTGATAATTACAGCCGCCATTGCCCTTGGCCGCTCATTGTGAATCAAAACCATTCTGGGCTGTGGATGAGTGGAAGACTGTTGTTCCTGCCACATTTTACCCACCAGTACTCTGCCCTAAAGTACTGTAACCCTTACCACCTTATCTCCCCTCCTCTAACAGAGACCTTTCCACCTTTCACCTTCCATCGCTATTCATGTCCCCCATCTCCCCTTCAAGACTGCCTATCACCTTCTGAGCCTCTGCCCCAGACAAAGTTCATGCCACCTACTCTCCCCCTTTCTCATACCCCACACAATACCCTTGCCACCTTCTGTACCCCCTCTCCTAACAGTCCATCAACCTTTCTGCCTTCTAGATCCTCCCCCCCAACCCTTCCTGGCTTCTGCCTCTATCACCTTACCCTCACAAAGCCCACTCACAGAGCCACTGGCACCTTTTGACTTTCCCCAACAGGGCCCTTGCCTCCTTTTCGTGTTCCATGCCACGGTCCTTCCCCCCCAGGCCTGAGACATGGAACACATTAGGTGACAAGGGTTCTGTTGTGGGAAGTCAGAAGGTGTCAGGGGCTCTGTGGGTGGAGGGGGGGCTTGTTGGGGTAGGTGGCTTGAAACAGATGCCAGAGGGGGTTGTGAATTTGGAAGGCAGAAAGGAGGAAGGACCGCTGTTAGGGCATGGGATACAGAAAGTGGTAGGGGTACTGTGTGGAGTATGGGAAAGAGGGGAAAGTAGATGGTTATGGCTCTACTTAGGACAGGGGCCCAGAAGGAGGCAAGAAGTCTTGAAGGGGAGCTGGGGCTACGGATTACGATGGAAGGTAAGGTTTTAGGAGCTCTGTTAGAGGAGGGGGGAGAAGGTGGTAGGGGTACAGTGCCTTAGGGGAACAGAATGTGACAGGGGCCCTAGGGGTCGGGGAGACATGGTGGAAGAGGGTCTGCTGGGTTCAAGGATACAGAGAGTTGCAAGGACTTCTCGATGGGGAGTAGCCTCTGTAGGGGTGGGGGAAAAGGGTACAGAAGGTGGTAGGCACTCTGTGGGGGAAAGGTGACAGGACCTCTGTGGAAGGACAGAGAGGCACAAAGTGACAGGCAAGCAGTTTTCTTACCTGAGACCGCTACTTAGCCTGTCCTTGGTGATACCTTGGCCGGAACTGCTGTCTTCACTGCACTGGCAGACATTGGGACTTCCGCCACCACAGCCCGGCAAAGAGTTTATTTTTAATATCTTTTTCTTATTAGCAGGAACATTTGGTGCCGCCTCCTCACTCTGGACACATACCCAGGAGAGTAATACTACTAACCTCTGCATCAGCCTCAGCATTTCCGGATATCTGCCCCAACTGGAAGGAGCTTCTATGAAACAGTAAGTTCCTATTTAATATTCATGTAGTGGCTACCAAAGCATGGCTTGTTGCAGTGATAATGGGGGGGTTATCATTGTGGCACCATGTGTCAGTAGCTTTATTAGCTAGCTAACCCTAAAATTTGTCTCTCTTTGTCCTCATAGTGATGCAATGTGCATCTCTGTGGAAAGGGGGAGCTCTCTCTGGTTGGCAGCGGTGGTGGGTTTCCGGATGTCTGCCAGTGCAGTGAGTACAGCAGTTCCTGCCAAGATGTCACAAAGGACAGGTTAAGCAGCAGTCCAAGGCAAGAGGACTGCTTTCCTGTCACTTTGTGCCCCCCTGTCCTTCCACAGAGGCCCTGTCACCTTTCCCCCACATGGTGTCTTCTACCTTCTGCACCATTCTTTCCTACCCCCACAGAGGCTACACCCCATCGAGAAGTTCTTGCAATTCTCTGTATCCTTGAACCCAGCAGAGTCTCTGCCACATTGTGTCTTTCTGACCCCGAAAGCTTACCGCAGCAGTACAAAGCTTATTTATTGCCATTGGAAAGGCATGATGGTTCACAAAAATAAGCCCGCAGCAGCTGTTTTCCCTTAGCTGCTGCAAAATAGCCTATTGATGACAGCCGCCATAAAGCCCTGGCCGCTCAGGAGAGGAATGATATGCCCGCAGCAGCTGTTGTCCCTTAGCTGCTGCAACATAGCCTAATGACTGTAGCCGCCATTAATCCCTGGCCGCTCAAGATAGAAATGATATGCCCGCAGCAGCTGTTGTCCCTTAGCTGCTGCAACATAGCCTACTGACTACAGCTGCCGTATGCCCCTGGCCGCTTTGTAAAGAAATGATATGCCTGCAGCAGCTGTTATCCCTTAGCTTCTGCAACATAGCCTAAGGACTGTAGCCGCCATTAACCCCTGGCCGCTCAGAAGAAAAATGCCCGCAGCAGCTGTTATCCCTTAGCTGCTGCAACGTAGCCTAATGACTGCAGCCGCCATTAATCCCTGGCCGCTCTGAAGAAAAATGCCCGCAGCAGCTGATATCCCTTAGCTGCTGCAACATAGCCTGATAATTACAGCCGCCATTGCCCTTGGCCGCTCATTGTGAATCAAAACCATTCTGGGCTGTGGATGAGTGGAAGACTGTTGTTCCTGTCACATTTTACCCACCAGTACTCTGCCCTAAAGTACTGTAACCCTTACCACCTTATCTCCCCTCCTCTAACAGAGACCTTTCCACCTTTCACCTTCCATCGCTATTCATGTCCCCCATCTCCCCTTCAAGACTGCCTATCACCTTCTGAGCCTCTGCCCCAGACAAAGTACATGCCACCTACTCTCCCCCTTTCTCATACCCCACACAATACCCCTGCCACCTTCTGTACCCCCTCTCCTAACAGTCCATCAACCTTTCTGCCTTCTAGATCCTCCCCCCCAACCCTTCCTGGCTTCTGCCTCTATCACCCTACCCTCACAAAGCCCACTCACAGAGCCACTGGCACCTTTTGACTTTCCCCAACAGAGCCCTTGCCTCCTTTTCGTGTTCCATGCCACGGTCCTTCCCCCCCAGGCCTGAGACATGGAACACATTAGGTGACAAGGGTTCTGTTGTGGGAAGTCAGAAGGTGTCAGGGGCTCTGTGGGTGGAGGGGGGGCTTGTTGGGGTAGGTGGCTTGAAACAGATGCCAGAGGGGGTTGTGAATTTGGAAGGCAGAAAGGAGGAAGGACCGCTGTTAGGGCATGGGATACAGAAAGTGGTAGGGGTACTGTGTGGAGTATGGGAAAGAGGGGAAAGTAGATGGTTATGGCTCTACTTAGGACAGGGGCCCAGAAGGAGGCAAGAAGTCTTGAAGGGGAGCTGGGGCTACGGATTACGATGGAAGGGTAAGGTTTTAGGAGCTCTGTTAGAGGAGGGGGGAGAAGGTGGTAGGGGTACAGTGCCTTAGGGGAACAGAATGTGACAGGGGCCCTAGGGGTCGGGGAGACATGGTGGAAGAGGGTCTGCTGGGTTCAAGGATACAGAGAGTTGCAAGGACTTCTCGATGGGGAGTAGCCTCTGTAGGGGTGGGGGAAAAGGGTACAGAAGGTGGTAGGCACTCTGTGGGGGAAAGGTGACAGGACCTCTGTGGAAGGACAGAGAGGCACAAAGTGACAGGCAAGCAGTTTTCTTACCTGAGACCGCTACTTAGCCTGTCCTTGGTGATACCTTGGCCGGAACTGCTGTCTTCACTGCACTGGCAGACATTGGGACTTCCGCCACCACAGCCCGGCAAAGAGTTTATTTTTAATATCTTTTTCTTATTAGCAGGAACATTTGGTGCCGCCTCCTCACTCTGGACACATACCCAGGAGAGTAATACTACTAACCTCTGCATCAGCCTCAACATTTCCGGATATCTGCCCCAACTGGAAGGAGCTTCTATGAAACAGTAAGTTCCTATTTAATATTCATGTAGTGGCTACCAAAGCATGGCTTGTTGCAGTGATAATGGGGGGGTTATCATTGTGGCACCATGTGTCAGTAGCTTTATTAGCTAGCTAACCCTAAAATTTGTCTCTCTTTGTCCTCATAGTGATGCAATGTGCATCTCTGTGGAAAGGGGGAGCTCTCTCTGGTTGGCAGCGGTGGTGGGTTTCCGGATGTCTGCCAGTGCAGTGAGTACAGCAGTTCCTGCCAAGATGTCACAAAGGACAGGTTAAGCAGCAGTCCAAGGCAAGAGGACTGCTTTCCTGTCACTTTGTGCCCCCCTGTCCTTCCACAGAGGCCCTGTCACCTTTCCCCCACATGGTGTCTTCTACCTTCTGCACCATTCTTTCCTACCCCCACAGAGGCTACACCCCATCGAGAAGTTCTTGCAATTCTCTGTATCCTTGAACCCAGCAGAGTCTCTGCCACATTGTGTCTTTCTGACCCCGAAAGCTTACCGCAGCAGTACAAAGCTTATTTATTGCCATTGGAAAGGCATGATGGTTCACAAAAATAAGCCCGCAGCAGCTGTTTTCCCTTAGCTGCTGCAAAATAGCCTATTGATGACAGCCGCCATAAAGCCCTGGCCGCTCAGGAGAGGAATGATATGCCCGCAGCAGCTGTTGTCCCTTAGCTGCTGCAACATAGCCTAATGACTGTAGCCGCCATTAATCCCTGGCCGCTCAAGATAGAAATGATATGCCCGCAGCAGCTGTTGTCCCTTAGCTGCTGCAACATAGCCTACTGACTACAGCTGCCGTATGCCCCTGGCCGCTTTGTAAAGAAATGATATGCCTGCAGCAGCTGTTATCCCTTAGCTTCTGCAACATAGCCTAAGGACTGTAGCCGCCATTAACCCCTGGCCGCTCAGAAGAAAAATGCCCGCAGCAGCTGTTATCCCTTAGCTGCTGCAACGTAGCCTAATGACTGCAGCCGCCATTAATCCCTGGCCGCTCTGAAGAAAAATGCCCGCAGCAGCTGATATCCCTTAGCTGCTGCAACATAGCCTGATAATTACAGCCGCCATTGCCCTTGGCCGCTCATTGTGAATCAAAACCATTCTGGGCTGTGGATGAGTGGAAGACTGTTGTTCCTGTCACATTTTACCCACCAGTACTCTGCCCTAAAGTACTGTAACCCTTACCACCTTATCTCCCCTCCTCTAACAGAGACCTTTCCACCTTTCACCTTCCATCGCTATTCATGTCCCCCATCTCCCCTTCAAGACTGCCTATCACCTTCTGAGCCTCTGCCCCAGACAAAGTACATGCCACCTACTCTCCCCCTTTCTCATACCCCACACAATACCCCTGCCACCTTCTGTACCCCCTCTCCTAACAGTCCATCAACCTTTCTGCCTTCTAGATCCTCCCCCCCAACCCTTCCTGGCTTCTGCCTCTATCACCCTACCCTCACAAAGCCCACTCACAGAGCCACTGGCACCTTTTGACTTTCCCCAACAGAGCCCTTGCCTCCTTTTCGTGTTCCATGCCACGGTCCTTCCCCCCCAGGCCTGAGACATGGAACACATTAGGTGACAAGGGTTCTGTTGTGGGAAGTCAGAAGGTGTCAGGGGCTCTGTGGGTGGAGGGGGGCTTGTTGGGGTAGGTGGCTTGAAACAGATGCCAGAGGGGGTTGTGAATTTGGAAGGCAGAAAGGAGGAAGGACCGCTGTTAGGGCATGGGATACAGAAAGTGGTAGGGGTACTGTGTGGAGTATGGGAAAGAGGGGAAAGTAGATGGTTATGGCTCTACTTAGGACAGGGGCCCAGAAGGAGGCAAGAAGTCTTGAAGGGGAGCTGGGGCTACGGATTACGATGGAAGGGTAAGGTTTTAGGAGCTCTGTTAGAGGAGGGGGGAGAAGGTGGTAGGGGTACAGTGCCTTAGGGGAACAGAATGTGACAGGGGCCCTAGGGGTCGGGGAGACATGGTGGAAGAGGGTCTGCTGGGTTCAAGGATACAGAGAGTTGCAAGGACTTCTCGATGGGGAGTAGCCTCTGTAGGGGTGGGGGAAAAGGGTACAGAAGGTGGTAGGCACTCTGTGGGGGAAAGGTGACAGGACCTCTGTGGAAGGACAGAGAGGCACAAAGTGACAGGCAAGCAGTTTTCTTACCTGAGACCGCTACTTAGCCTGTCCTTGGTGATACCTTGGCCGGAACTGCTGTCTTCACTGCACTGGCAGACATTGGGACTTCCGCCACCACAGCCCGGCAAAGAGTTTATTTTTAATATCTTTTTCTTATTAGCAGGAACATTTGGTGCCGCCTCCTCACTCTGGACACATACCCAGGAGAGTAATACTACTAACCTCTGCATCAGCCTCAACATTTCCGGATATCTGCCCCAACTGGAAGGAGCTTCTATGAAACAGTAAGTTCCTATTTAATATTCATGTAGTGGCTACCAAAGCATGGCTTGTTGCAGTGATAATGGGGGGGTTATCATTGTGGCACCATGTGTCAGTAGCTTTATTAGCTAGCTAACCCTAAAATGTGTCTCTCTTTGTCCTCATAGTGATGCAATGTGCATCTCTGTGGAAAGGGGGAGCTCTCTCTGGTTGGCAGCGGTGGTGGGTTTCCGGATGTCTGCCAGTGCAGTGAGTACAGCAGTTCCTGCCAAGATGTCACAAAGGACAGGTTAAGCAGCAGTCCAAGGCAAGAGGACTGCTTTCCTGTCACTTTGTGCCCCCCTGTCCTTCCACAGAGGCCCTGTCACCTTTCCCCCACATGGTGTCTTCTACCTTCTGCACCATTCTTTCCTACCCCCACAGAGGCTACACCCCATCGAGAAGTTCTTGCAATTCTCTGTATCCTTGAACCCAGCAGAGTCTCTGCCACATTGTGTCTTTCTGACCCCGAAAGCTTACCGCAGCAGTACAAAGCTTATTTATTGCCATTGGAAAGGCATGATGGTTCACAAAAATAAGCCCGCAGCAGCTGTTTTCCCTTAGCTGCTGCAAAATAGCCTATTGATGACAGCCGCCATAAAGCCCTGGCCGCTCAGGAGAGGAATGATATGCCCGCAGCAGCTGTTGTCCCTTAGCTGCTGCAACATAGCCTAATGACTGTAGCCGCCATTAATCCCTGGCCGCTCAAGATAGAAATGATATGCCCGCAGCAGCTGTTGTCCCTTAGCTGCTGCAACATAGCCTACTGACTACAGCTGCCGTATGCCCCTGGCCGCTTTGTAAAGAAATGATATGCCTGCAGCAGCTGTTATCCCTTAGCTTCTGCAACATAGCCTAAGGACTGTAGCCGCCATTAACCCCTGGCCGCTCAGAAGAAAAATGCCCGCAGCAGCTGTTATCCCTTAGCTGCTGCAACGTAGCCTAATGACTGCAGCCGCCATCAATCCCTGGCCGCTCTGAAGAAAAATGCCCGCAGCAGCTGATATCCCTTAGCTGCTGCAACATAGCCTGATAATTACAGCCGCCATTGCCCTTGGCCGCTCATTGTGAATCAAAACCATTCTGGGCTGTGGATGAGTGGAAGACTGTTGTTCCTGCCACATTTTACCCACCAGTACTCTGCCCTAAAGTACTGTAACCCTTACCACTTATCTCCCCTCCTCTAACAGAGACCTTTCCACCTTTCACCTTCCATCGCTATTCATGTCCCCCATCTCCCCTTCAAGACTGCCTATCACCTTCTGAGCCTCTGCCCCAGACAAAGTTCATGCCACCTACTCTCCCCCTTTCTCATACCCCACACAATACCCTTGCCACCTTCTGTACCCCCTCTCCTAACAGTCCATCAACCTTTCTGCCTTCTAGATCCTCCCCCCCAACCCTTCCTGGCTTCTGCCTCTATCACCCTACCCTCACAAAGCCCACTCACAGAGCCACTGGCACCTTTTGACTATCCCCAACAGGGCCCTTGCCTCCTTTTCGTGTTCCATGCCACGGTCCTTCCCCCCCAGGCCTGAGACATGGAACACATTAGGTGACAAGGGTTCTGTTGTGGGAAGTCAGAAGGTGTCAGGGGCTCTGTGGGTGGAGGGGGGGCTTGTTGGGGTAGGTGGCTTGAAACAGATGCCAGAGGGGGTTGTGAATTTGGAAGGCAGAAAGGAGGAAGGACCGCTGTTAGGGCATGGGATACAGAAAGTGGTAGGGGTACTGTGTGGAGTATGGGAAAGAGGGGAAAGTAGATGGTTATGGCTCTACTTAGGACAGGGGCCCAGAAGGAGGCAAGAAGTCTTGAAGGGGAGCTGGGGCTACGGATTACGATGGAAGGGTAAGGTTTTAGGAGCTCTGTTAGAGGAGGGGGGAGAAGGTGGTAGGGGTACAGTGCCTTAGGGGAACAGAATGTGACAGGGGCCCTAGGGGTCGGGGAGACATGGTGGAAGAGGGTCTGCTGGGTTCAAGGATACAGAGAGTTGCAAGGACTTCTCGATGGGGAGTAGCCTCTGTAGGGGTGGGGGAAAAGGGTACAGAAGGTGGTAGGCACTCTGTGGGGGAAAGGTGACAGGACCTCTGTGGAAGGACAGAGAGGCACAAAGTGACAGGCAAGCAGTTTTCTTACCTGAGACCGCTACTTAGCCTGTCCTTGGTGATACCTTGGCCGGAACTGCTGTCTTCACTGCACTGGCAGACATTGGGACTTCCGCCACCACAGCCCGGCAAAGAGTTTATTTTTAATATCTTTTTCTTATTAGCAGGAACATTTGGTGCCGCCTCCTCACTCTGGACACATACCCAGGAGAGTAATACTACTAACCTCTGCATCAGCCTCAGCATTTCCGGATATCTGCCCCAACTGGAAGGAGCTTCTATGAAACAGTAAGTTCCTATTTAATATTCATGTAGTGGCTACCAAAGCATGGCTTGTTGCAGTGATAATGGGGGGGTTATCATTGTGGCACCATGTGTCAGTAGCTTTATTAGCTAGCTAACCCTAAAATTTGTCTCTCTTTGTCCTCATAGTGATGCAATGTGCATCTCTGTGGAAAGGGGGAGCTCTCTCTGGTTGGCAGCGGTGGTGGGTTTCCGGATGTCTGCCAGTGCAGTGAGTACAGCAGTTCCTGCCAAGATGTCACAAAGGACAGGTTAAGCAGCAGTCCAAGGCAAGAGGACTGCTTTCCTGTCACTTTGTGCCCCCCTGTCCTTCCACAGAGGCCCTGTCACCTTTCCCCCACATGGTGTCTTCTACCTTCTGCACCATTCTTTCCTACCCCCACAGAGGCTACACCCCATCGAGAAGTTCTTGCAATTCTCTGTATCCTTGAACCCAGCAGAGTCTCTGCCACATTGTGTCTTTCTGACCCCGAAAGCTTACCGCAGCAGTACAAAGCTTATTTATTGCCATTGGAAAGGCATGATGGTTCACAAAAATAAGCCCGCAGCAGCTGTTTTCCCTTAGCTGCTGCAAAATAGCCTATTGATGACAGCCGCCATAAAGCCCTGGCCGCTCAGGAGAGGAATGATATGCCCGCAGCAGCTGTTGTCCCTTAGCTGCTGCAACATAGCCTAATGACTGTAGCCGCCATCAATCCCTGGCCGCTCAAGATAGAAATGATATGCCCGCAGCAGCTGTTGTCCCTTAGCTGCTGCAACATAGCCTACTGACTACAGCTGCCGTATGCCCCTGGCCGCTTTGTAAAGAAATGATATGCCTGCAGCAGCTGTTATCCCTTAGCTTCTGCAACATAGCCTAAGGACTGTAGCCGCCATTAACCCCTGGCCGCTCAGAAGAAAAATGCCCGCAGCAGCTGTTATCCCTTAGCTGCTGCAACGTAGCCTAATGACTGCAGCCGCCATTAATCCCTGGCCACTCTGAAGAAAAATGCCCGCAGCAGCTGATATCCCTTAGCTGCTGCAACATAGCCTGATAATTACAGCCGCCATTGCCCTTGGCCGCTCATTGTGAATCAAAACCATTCTGGGCTGTGGATGAGTGGAAGACTGTTGTTCCTGTCACATTTTACCCACCAGTACTCTGCCCTAAAGTACTGTAACCCTTACCACCTTATCTCCCCTCCTCTAACAGAGACCTTTCCACCTTTCACCTTCCATCGCTATTCATGTCCCCCATCTCCCCTTCAAGACTGCCTATCACCTTCTGAGCCTCTGCCCCAGACAAAGTACATGCCACCTACTCTCCCCCTTTCTCATACCCCACACAATACCCCTGCCACCTTCTGTACCCCCTCTCCTAACAGTCCATCAACCTTTCTGCCTTCTAGATCCTCCCCCCCAACCCTTCCTAGCTTCTGCCTCTATCACCCTACCCTCACAAAGCCCACTCACAGAGCCACTGGCACCTTTTGACTTTCCCCAACAGAGCCCTTGCCTCCTTTTCGTGTTCCATGCCACGGTCCTTCCCCCCCAGGCCTGAGACATGGAACACATTAGGTGACAAGGGTTCTGTTGTGGGAAGTCAGAAGGTGTCAGGGGCTCTGTGGGTGGAGGGGGGGCTTGTTGGGGTAGGTGGCTTGAAACAGATGCCAGAGGGGGTTGTGAATTTGGAAGGCAGAAAGGAGGAAGGACCGCTGTTAGGGCATGGGATACAGAAAGTGGTAGGGGTACTGTGTGGAGTATGGGAAAGAGGGGAAAGTAGATGGTTATGGCTCTACTTAGGACAGGGGCCCAGAAGGAGGCAAGAAGTCTTGAAGGGGAGCTGGGGCTACGGATTACGATGGAAGGTAAGGTTTTAGGAGCTCTGTTAGAGGAGGGGGGAGAAGGTGGTAGGGGTACAGTGCCTTAGGGGAACAGAATGTGACAGGGGCCCTAGGGGTCGGGGAGACATGGTGGAAGAGGGTCTGCTGGGTTCAAGGATACAGAGAGTTGCAAGGACTTCTCGATGGGGAGTAGCCTCTGTAGGGGTGGGGGAAAAGGGTACAGAAGGTGGTAGGCACTCTGTGGGGGAAAGGTGACAGGACCTCTGTGGAAGGACAGAGAGGCACAAAGTGACAGGCAAGCAGTTTTCTTACCTGAGACCGCTACTTAGCCTGTCCTTGGTGATACCTTGGCCGGAACTGCTGTCTTCACTGCACTGGCAGACATTGGGACTTCCGCCACCACAGCCCGGCAAAGAGTTTATTTTTAATATCTTTTTCTTATTAGCAGGAACATTTGGTGCCGCCTCCTCACTCTGGACACATACCCAGGAGAGTAATACTACTAACCTCTGCATCAGCCTCAGCATTTCCGGATATCTGCCCCAACTGGAAGGAGCTTCTATGAAACAGTAAGTTCCTATTTAATATTCATGTAGTGGCTACCAAAGCATGGCTTGTTGCAGTGATAATGGGGGGGTTATCATTGTGGCACCATGTGTCAGTAGCTTTATTAGCTAGCTAACCCTAAAATTTGTCTCTCTTTGTCCTCATAGTGATGCAATGTGCATCTCTGTGGAAAGGGGGAGCTCTCTCTGGTTGGCAGCGGTGGTGGGTTTCCGGATGTCTGCCAGTGCAGTGAGTACAGCAGTTCCTGCCAAGATGTCACAAAGGACAGGTTAAGCAGCAGTCCAAGGCAAGAGGACTGCTTTCCTGTCACTTTGTGCCCCCCTGTCCTTCCACAGAGGCCCTGTCACCTTTCCCCCACATGGTGTCTTCTACCTTCTGCACCATTCTTTCCTACCCCCACAGAGGCTACACCCCATCGAGAAGTTCTTGCAATTCTCTGTATCCTTGAACCCAGCAGAGTCTCTGCCACATTGTGTCTTTCTGACCCCGAAAGCTTACCGCAGCAGTACAAAGCTTATTTATTGCCATTGGAAAGGCATGATGGTTCACAAAAATAAGCCCGCAGCAGCTGTTTTCCCTTAGCTGCTGCAAAATAGCCTATTGATGACAGCCGCCATAAAGCCCTGGCCGCTCAGGAGAGGAATGATATGCCCGCAGCAGCTGTTGTCCCTTAGCTGCTGCAACATAGCCTAATGACTGTAGCCGCCATTAATCCCTGGCCGCTCAAGATAGAAATGATATGCCCGCAGCAGCTGTTGTCCCTTAGCTGCTGCAACATAGCCTACTGACTACAGCTGCCGTATGCCCCTGGCCGCTTTGTAAAGAAATGATATGCCTGCAGCAGCTGTTATCCCTTAGCTTCTGCAACATAGCCTAAGGACTGTAGCCGCCATTAACCCCTGGCCGCTCAGAAGAAAAATGCCCGCAGCAGCTGTTATCCCTTAGCTGCTGCAACGTAGCCTAATGACTGCAGCCGCCATTAATCCCTGGCCGCTCTGAAGAAAAATGCCCGCAGCAGCTGATATCCCTTAGCTGCTGCAACATAGCCTGATAATTACAGCCGCCATTGCCCTTGGCCGCTCATTGTGAATCAAAACCATTCTGGGCTGTGGATGAGTGGAAGACTGTTGTTCCTGCCACATTTTACCCACCAGTACTCTGCCCTAAAGTACTGTAACCCTTACCACCTTATCTCCCCTCCTCTAACAGAGACCTTTCCACCTTTCACCTTCCATCGCTATTCATGCCCCCCATCTCCCCTTCAAGACTGCCTATCACCTTCTGAGCCTCTGCCCCAGACAAAGTTCATGCCACCTACTCTCCCCCTTTCTCATACCCCACACAATACCCCTGCCACCTTCTGTACCCCCTCTCCTAACAGTCCATCAACCTTTCTGCCTTCTAGATCCTCCCCCCCAACCCTTCCTGGCTTCTGCCTCTATCACCCTACCCTCACAAAGCCCACTCACAGAGCCACTGGCACCTTTTGACTTTCCCCAACAGGGCCCTTGCCTCCTTTTCGTGTTCCATGCCACGGTCCTTCCCCCCCAGGCCTGAGACATGGAACACATTAGGTGACAAGGGTTCTGTTGTGGGAAGTCAGAAGGTGTCAGGGGCTCTGTGGGTGGAGGGGGGGCTTGTTGGGGTAGGTGGCTTGAAACAGATGCCAGAGGGGGTTGTGAATTTGGAAGGCAGAAAGGAGGAAGGACCGCTGTTAGGGCATGGGATACAGAAAGTGGTAGGGGTACTGTGTGGAGTATGGGAAAGAGGGGAAAGTAGATGGTTATGGCTCTACTTAGGACAGGGGCCCAGAAGGAGGCAAGAAGTCTTGAAGGGGAGCTGGGGCTACGGATTACGATGGAAGGGTAAGGTTTTAGGAGCTCTGTTAGAGGAGGGGGGAGAAGGTGGTAGGGGTACAGTGCCTTAGGGGAACAGAATGTGACAGGGGCCCTAGGGGTCGGGGAGACATGGTGGAAGAGGGTCTGCTGGGTTCAAGGATACAGAGAGTTGCAAGGACTTCTCGATGGGGAGTAGCCTCTGTAGGGGTGGGGGAAAAGGGTACAGAAGGTGGTAGGCACTCTGTGGGGGAAAGGTGACAGGACCTCTGTGGAAGGACAGAGAGGCACAAAGTGACAGGCAAGCAGTTTTCTTACCTGAGACCGCTACTTAGCCTGTCCTTGGTGATACCTTGGCCGGAACTGCTGTCTTCACTGCACTGGCAGACATTGGGACTTCCGCCACCACAGCCCGGCAAAGAGTTTATTTTTAATATCTTTTTCTTATTAGCAGGAACATTTGGTGCCGCCTCCTCACTCTGGACACATACCCAGGAGAGTAATACTACTAACCTCTGCATCAGCCTCAGCATTTCCGGATATCTGCCCCAACTGGAAGGAGCTTCTATGAAACAGTAAGTTCCTATTTAATATTCATGTAGTGGCTACCAAAGCATGGCTTGTTGCAGTGATAATGGGGGGGTTATCATTGTGGCACCATGTGTCAGTAGCTTTATTAGCTAGCTAACCCTAAAATTTGTCTCTCTTTGTCCTCATAGTGATGCAATGTGCATCTCTGTGGAAAGGGGGAGCTCTCTCTGGTTGGCAGCGGTGGTGGGTTTCCGGATGTCTGCCAGTGCAGTGAGTACAGCAGTTCCTGCCAAGATGTCACAAAGGACAGGTTAAGCAGCAGTCCAAGGCAAGAGGACTGCTTTCCTGTCACTTTGTGCCCCCCTGTCCTTCCACAGAGGCCCTGTCACCTTTCCCCCACATGGTGTCTTCTACCTTCTGCACCATTCTTTCCTACCCCCACAGAGGCTACACCCCATCGAGAAGTTCTTGCAATTCTCTGTATCCTTGAACCCAGCAGAGTCTCTGCCACATTGTGTCTTTCTGACCCCGAAAGCTTACCGCAGCAGTACAAAGCTTATTTATTGCCATTGGAAAGGCATGATGGTTCACAAAAATAAGCCCGCAGCAGCTGTTTTCCCTTAGCTGCTGCAAAATAGCCTATTGATGACAGCCGCCATAAAGCCCTGGCCGCTCAGGAGAGGAATGATATGCCCGCAGCAGCTGTTGTCCCTTAGCTGCTGCAACATAGCCTAATGACTGTAGCCGCCATTAATCCCTGGCCGCTCAAGATAGAAATGATATGCCCGCAGCAGCTGTTGTCCCTTAGCTGCTGCAACATAGCCTACTGACTACAGCTGCCGTATGCCCCTGGCCGCTTTGTAAAGAAATGATATGCCTGCAGCAGCTGTTATCCCTTAGCTTCTGCAACATAGCCTAAGGACTGTAGCCGCCATTAACCCCTGGCCGCTCAGAAGAAAAATGCCCGCAGCAGCTGTTATCCCTTAGCTGCTGCAACGTAGCCTAATGACTGCAGCCGCCATTAATCCCTGGCCGCTCTGAAGAAAAATGCCCGCAGCAGCTGATATCCCTTAGCTGCTGCAACATAGCCTGATAATTACAGCCGCCATTGCCCTTGGCCGCTCATTGTGAATCAAAACCATTCTGGGCTGTGGATGAGTGGAAGACTGTTGTTCCTGTCACATTTTACCCACCAGTACTCTGCCCTAAAGTACTGTAACCCTTACCACCTTATCTCCCCTCCTCTAACAGAGACCTTTCCACCTTTCACCTTCCATCGCTATTCATGTCCCCCATCTCCCCTTCAAGACTGCCTATCACCTTCTGAGCCTCTGCCCCAGACAAAGTACATGCCACCTACTCTCCCCCTTTCTCATACCCCACACAATACCCCTGCCACCTTCTGTACCCCCTCTCCTAACAGTCCATCAACCTTTCTGCCTTCTAGATCCTCCCCCCCAACCCTTCCTGGCTTCTGCCTCTATCACCCTACCCTCACAAAGCCCACTCACAGAGCCACTGGCACCTTTTGACTATCCCCAACAGGGCCCTTGCCTCCTTTTCGTGTTCCATGCCACGGTCCTTCCCCCCCAGGCCTGAGACATGGAACACATTAGGTGACAAGGGTTCTGTTGTGGGAAGTCAGAAGGTGTCAGGGGCTCTGTGGGTGGAGGGGGGGCTTGTTGGGGTAGGTGGCTTGAAACAGATGCCAGAGGGGGTTGTGAATTTGGAAGGCAGAAAGGAGGAAGGACCGCTGTTAGGGCATGGGATACAGAAAGTGGTAGGGGTACTGTGTGGAGTATGGGAAAGAGGGGAAAGTAGATGGTTATGGCTCTACTTAGGACAGGGGCCCAGAAGGAGGCAAGAAGTCTTGAAGGGGAGCTGGGGCTACGGATTACGATGGAAGGGTAAGGTTTTAGGAGCTCTGTTAGAGGAGGGGGGAGAAGGTGGTAGGGGTACAGTGCCTTAGGGGAACAGAATGTGACAGGGGCCCTAGGGGTCGGGGAGACATGGTGGAAGAGGGTCTGCTGGGTTCAAGGATACAGAGAGTTGCAAGGACTTCTCGATGGGGAGTAGCCTCTGTAGGGGTGGGGGAAAAGGGTACAGAAGGTGGTAGGCACTCTGTGGGGGAAAGGTGACAGGACCTCTGTGGAAGGACAGAGAGGCACAAAGTGACAGGCAAGCAGTTTTCTTACCTGAGACCGCTACTTAGCCTGTCCTTGGTGATACCTTGGCCGGAACTGCTGTCTTCACTGCACTGGCAGACATTGGGACTTCCGCCACCACAGCCCGGCAAAGAGTTTATTTTTAATATCTTTTTCTTATTAGCAGGAACATTTGGTGCCGCCTCCTCACTCTGGACACATACCCAGGAGAGTAATACTACTAACCTCTGCATCAGCCTCAACATTTCCGGATATCTGCCCCAACTGGAAGGAGCTTCTATGAAACAGTAAGTTCCTATTTAATATTCATGTAGTGGCTACCAAAGCATGGCTTGTTGCAGTGATAATGGGGGGGTTATCATTGTGGCACCATGTGTCAGTAGCTTTATTAGCTAGCTAACCCTAAAATTTGTCTCTCTTTGTCCTCATAGTGATGCAATGTGCATCTCTGTGGAAAGGGGGAGCTCTCTCTGGTTGGCAGCGGTGGTGGGTTTCCGGATGTCTGCCAGTGCAGTGAGTACAGCAGTTCCTGCCAAGATGTCACAAAGGACAGGTTAAGCAGCAGTCCAAGGCAAGAGGACTGCTTTCCTGTCACTTTGTGCCCCCCTGTCCTTCCACAGAGGCCCTGTCACCTTTCCCCCACATGGTGTCTTCTACCTTCTGCACCATTCTTTCCTACCCCCACAGAGGCTACACCCCATCGAGAAGTTCTTGCAATTCTCTGTATCCTTGAACCCAGCAGAGTCTCTGCCACATTGTGTCTTTCTGACCCCGAAAGCTTACCGCAGCAGTACAAAGCTTATTTATTGCCATTGGAAAGGCATGATGGTTCACAAAAATAAGCCCGCAGCAGCTGTTTTCCCTTAGCTGCTGCAAAATAGCCTATTGATGACAGCCGCCATAAAGCCCTGGCCGCTCAGGAGAGGAATGATATGCCTGCAGCAGCTGTTGTCCCTTAGCTGCTGCAACATAGCCTAATGACTGTAGCCGCCATTAATCCCTGGCCGCTCAAGATAGAAATGATATGCCCGCAGCAGCTGTTGTCCCTTAGCTGCTGCAACATAGCCTACTGACTACAGCTGCCGTATGCCCCTGGCCGCTTTGTAAAGAAATGATATGCCTGCAGCAGCTGTTATCCCTTAGCTTCTGCAACATAGCCTAAGGACTGTAGCCGCCATTAACCCCTGGCCGCTCAGAAGAAAAATGCCCGCAGCAGCTGTTATCCCTTAGCTGCTGCAACGTAGCCTAATGACTGCAGCCGCCATTAATCCCTGGCCGCTCTGAAGAAAAATGCCCGCAGCAGCTGATATCCCTTAGCTGCTGCAACATAGCCTGATAATTACAGCCGCCATTGCCCTTGGCCGCTCATTGTGAATCAAAACCATTCTGGGCTGTGGATGAGTGGAAGACTGTTGTTCCTGCCACATTTTACCCACCAGTACTCTGCCCTAAAGTACTGTAACCCTTACCACCTTATCTCCCCTCCTCTAACAGAGACCTTTCCACCTTTCACCTTCCATCGCTATTCATGCCCCCCATCTCCCCTTCAAGACTGCCTATCACCTTCTGAGCCTCTGCCCCAGACAAAGTTCATGCCACCTACTCTCCCCCTTTCTCATACCCCACACAATACCCCTGCCACCTTCTGTACCCCCTCTCCTAACAGTCCATCAACCTTTCTGCCTTCTAGATCCTCCCCCCCAACCCTTCCTGGCTTCTGCCTCTATCACCCTACCCTCACAAAGCCCACTCACAGAGCCACTGGCACCTTTTGACTTTCCCCAACAGGGCCCTTGCCTCCTTTTCGTGTTCCATGCCACGGTCCTTCCCCCCCAGGCCTGAGACATGGAACACATTAGGTGACAAGGGTTCTGTTGTGGGAAGTCAGAAGGTGTCAGGGGCTCTGTGGGTGGAGGGGGGGCTTGTTGGGGTAGGTGGCTTGAAACAGATGCCAGAGGGGGTTGTGAATTTGGAAGGCAGAAAGGAGGAAGGACCGCTGTTAGGGCATGGGATACAGAAAGTGGTAGGGGTACTGTGTGGAGTATGGGAAAGAGGGGAAAGTAGATGGTTATGGCTCTACTTAGGACAGGGGCCCAGAAGGAGGCAAGAAGTCTTGAAGGGGAGCTGGGGCTACGGATTACGATGGAAGGGTAAGGTTTTAGGAGCTCTGTTAGAGGAGGGGGGAGAAGGTGGTAGGGGTACAGTGCCTTAGGGGAACAGAATGTGACAGGGGCCCTAGGGGTCGGGGAGACATGGTGGAAGAGGGTCTGCTGGGTTCAAGGATACAGAGAGTTGCAAGGACTTCTCGATGGGGAGTAGCCTCTGTAGGGGTGGGGGAAAAGGGTACAGAAGGTGGTAGGCACTCTGTGGGGGAAAGGTGACAGGACCTCTGTGGAAGGACAGAGAGGCACAAAGTGACAGGCAAGCAGTTTTCTTACCTGAGACCGCTACTTAGCCTGTCCTTGGTGATACCTTGGCCGGAACTGCTGTCTTCACTGCACTGGCAGACATTGGGACTTCCGCCACCACAGCCCGGCAAAGAGTTTATTTTTAATATCTTTTTCTTATTAGCAGGAACATTTGGTGCCGCCTCCTCACTCTGGACACATACCCAGGAGAGTAATACTACTAACCTCTGCATCAGCCTCAGCATTTCCGGATATCTGCCCCAACTGGAAGGAGCTTCTATGAAACAGTAAGTTCCTATTTAATATTCATGTAGTGGCTACCAAAGCATGGCTTGTTGCAGTGATAATGGGGGGGTTATCATTGTGGCACCATGTGTCAGTAGCTTTATTAGCTAGCTAACCCTAAAATTTGTCTCTCTTTGTCCTCATAGTGATGCAATGTGCATCTCTGTGGAAAGGGGGAGCTCTCTCTGGTTGGCAGCGGTGGTGGGTTTCCGGATGTCTGCCAGTGCAGTGAGTACAGCAGTTCCTGCCAAGATGTCACAAAGGACAGGTTAAGCAGCAGTCCAAGGCAAGAGGACTGCTTTCCTGTCATTTTGTGCCCCCCTGTCCTTCCACAGAGGCCCTGTCACCTTTCCCCCACATGGTGTCTTCTACCTTCTGCACCATTCTTTCCTACCCCCACAGAGGCTACACCCCATCGAGAAGTTCTTGCAATTCTCTGTATCCTTGAACCCAGCAGAGTCTCTGCCACATTGTGTCTTTCTGACCCCGAAAGCTTACCGCAGCAGTACAAAGCTTATTTATTGCCATTGGAAAGGCATGATGGTTCACAAAAATAAGCCCGCAGCAGCTGTTTTCCCTTAGCTGCTGCAAAATAGCCTATTGATGACAGCCGCCATAAAGCCCTGGCCGCTCAGGAGAGGAATGATATGCCCGCAGCAGCTGTTGTCCCTTAGCTGCTGCAACATAGCCTAATGACTGTAGCCGCCATTAATCCCTGGCCGCTCAAGATAGAAATGATATGCCCGCAGCAGCTGTTGTCCCTTAGCTGCTGCAACATAGCCTACTGACTACAGCTGCCGTATGCCCCTGGCCGCTTTGTAAAGAAATGATATGCCTGCCGCAGCTGTTATCCCTTAGCTTCTGCAACATAGCCTAAGGACTGTAGCCGCCATTAACCCCTGGCCGCTCAGAAGAAAAATGCCCGCAGCAGCTGTTATCCCTTAGCTGCTGCAACGTAGCCTAATGACTGCAGCCGCCATTAATCCCTGGCCGCTCTGAAGAAAAATGCCCGCAGCAGCTGATATCCCTTAGCTGCTGCAACATAGCCTGATAATTATAGCCGCCATTGCCCTTGGCCGCTCATTGTGAATCAAAACCATTCTGGGCTGTGGATGAGTGGAAGACTGTTGTTCCTGTCACATTTTACCCACCAGTACTCTGCCCTAAAGTACTGTAACCCTTACCACCTTATCTCCCCTCCTCTAACAGAGACCTTTCCACCTTTCACCTTCCATCGCTATTCATGTCCCCCATCTCCCCTTCAAGACTGCCTATCACCTTCTGAGCCTCTGCCCCAGACAAAGTACATGCCACCTACTCTCCCCCTTTCTCATACCCCACACAATACCCCTGCCACCTTCTGTACCCCCTCTCCTAACAGTCCATCAACCTTTCTGCCTTCTAGATCCTCCCCCCCAACCCTTCCTGGCTTCTGCCTCTATCACCCTACCCTCACAAAGCCCACTCACAGAGCCACTGGCACCTTTTGACTTTCCCCAACAGAGCCCTTGCCTCCTTTTCGTGTTCCATGCCACGGTCCTTCCCCCCCAGGCCCGAGACATGGAACACATTAGGTGACAAGGGTTCTGTTGTGGGAAGTCAGAAGGTGTCAGGGGCTCTGTGGGTGGAGGGGGGGCTTGTTGGGGTAGGTGGCTTGAAACAGATGCCAGAGGGGGTTGTGAATTTGGAAGGCAGAAAGGAGGAAGGACCGCTGTTAGGGCATGGGATACAGAAAGTGGTAGGGGTACTGTGTGGAGTATGGGAAAGAGGGGAAAGTAGATGGTTATGGCTCTACTTAGGACAGGGGCCCAGAAGGAGGCAAGAAGTCTTGAAGGGGAGCTGGGGCTACGGATTACGATGGAAGGGTAAGGTTTTAGGAGCTCTGTTAGAGGAGGGGGGAGAAGGTGGTAGGGGTACAGTGCCTTAGGGGAACAGAATGTGACAGGGGCCCTAGGGGTCGGGGAGACATGGTGGAAGAGGGTCTGCTGGGTTCAAGGATACAGAGAGTTGCAAGGACTTCTCGATGGGGAGTAGCCTCTGTAGGGGTGGGGGAAAAGGGTACAGAAGGTGGTAGGCACTCTGTGGGGGAAAGGTGACAGGACCTCTGTGGAAGGACAGAGAGGCACAAAGTGACAGGCAAGCAGTTTTCTTACCTGAGACCGCTACTTAGCCTGTCCTTGGTGATACCTTGGCCGGAACTGCTGTCTTCACTGCACTGGCAGACATTGGGACTTCCGCCACCACAGCCCGGCAAAGAGTTTATTTTTAATATCTTTTTCTTATTAGCAGGAACATTTGGTGCCGCCTCCTCACTCTGGACACATACCCAGGAGAGTAATACTACTAACCTCTGCATCAGCCTCAACATTTCCGGATATCTGCCCCAACTGGAAGGAGCTTCTATGAAACAGTAAGTTCCTATTTAATATTCATGTAGTGGCTACCAAAGCATGGCTTGTTGCAGTGATAATGGGGGGGTTATCATTGTGGCACCATGTGTCAGTAGCTTTATTAGCTAGCTAACCCTAAAATTTGTCTCTCTTTGTCCTCATAGTGATGCAATGTGCATCTCTGTGGAAAGGGGGAGCTCTCTCTGGTTGGCAGCGGTGGTGGGTTTCCGGATGTCTGCCAGTGCAGTGAGTACAGCAGTTCCTGCCAAGATGTCACAAAGGACAGGTTAAGCAGCAGTCCAAGGCAAGAGGACTGCTTTCCTGTCACTTTGTGCCCCCCTGTCCTTCCACAGAGGCCCTGTCACCTTTCCCCCACATGGTGTCTTCTACCTTCTGCACCATTCTTTCCTACCCCCACAGAGGCTACACCCCATCGAGAAGTTCTTGCAATTCTCTGTATCCTTGAACCCAGCAGAGTCTCTGCCACATTGTGTCTTTCTGACCCCGAAAGCTTACCGCAGCAGTACAAAGCTTATTTATTGCCATTGGAAAGGCATGATGGTTCACAAAAATAAGCCCGCAGCAGCTGTTTTCCCTTAGCTGCTGCAAAATAGCCTATTGATGACAGCCGCCATAAAGCCCTGGCCGCTCAGGAGAGGAATGATATGCCCGCAGCAGCTGTTGTCCCTTAGCTGCTGCAACATAGCCTAATGACTGTAGCCGCCATTAATCCCTGGCCGCTCAAGATAGAAATGATATGCCCGCAGCAGCTGTTGTCCCTTAGCTGCTGCAACATAGCCTACTGACTACAGCTGCCGTATGCCCCTGGCCGCTTTGTAAAGAAATGATATGCCTGCAGCAGCTGTTATCCCTTAGCTTCTGCAACATAGCCTAAGGACTGTAGCCGCCATTAACCCCTGGCCGCTCAGAAGAAAAATGCCCGCAGCAGCTGTTATCCCTTAGCTGCTGCAACGTAGCCTAATGACTGCAGCCGCCATTAATCCCTGGCCGCTCTGAAGAAAAATGCCCGCAGCAGCTGATATCCCTTAGCTGCTGCAACATAGCCTGATAATTACAGCCGCCATTGCCCTTGGCCGCTCATTGTGAATCAAAACCATTCTGGGCTGTGGATGAGTGGAAGACTGTTGTTCCTGTCACATTTTACCCACCAGTACTCTGCCCTAAAGTACTGTAACCCTTACCACCTTATCTCCCCTCCTCTAACAGAGACCTTTCCACCTTTCACCTTCCATCGCTATTCATGTCCCCCATCTCCCCTTCAAGACTGCCTATCACCTTCTGAGCCTCTGCCCCAGACAAAGTACATGCCACCTACTCTCCCCCTTTCTCATACCCCACACAATACCCCTGCCACCTTCTGTACCCCCTCTCCTAACAGTCCATCAACCTTTCTGCCTTCTAGATCCTCCCCCCCAACCCTTCCTGGCTTCTGCCTCTATCACCCTACCCTCACAAAGCCCACTCACAGAGCCACTGGCACCTTTTGACTTTCCCCAACAGAGCCCTTGCCTCCTTTTCGTGTTCCATGCCACGGTCCTTCCCCCCCAGGCCTGAGACATGGAACACATTAGGTGACAAGGGTTCTGTTGTGGGAAGTCAGAAGGTGTCAGGGGCTCTGTGGGTGGAGGGGCTTGTTGGGGTAGGTGGCTTGAAACAGATGCCAGAGGGGGTTGTGAATTTGGAAGGCAGAGAGGAGGAAGGACCGCTGTTAGGGCATGGGATACAGAAAGTGGTAGGGGTACTGTGTGGAGTATGGGAAAGAGGGGAAAGTAGATGGTTATGGCTCTACTTAGGACAGGGGCCCAGAAGGAGGCAAGAAGTCTTGAAGGGGAGCTGGGGCTACGGATTACGATGGAAGGGTAAGGTTTTAGGAGCTCTGTTAGAGGAGGGGGGAGAAGGTGGTAGGGGTACAGTGCCTTAGGGGAACAGAATGTGACAGGGGCCCTAGGGGTCGGGGAGACATGGTGGAAGAGGGTCTGCTGGGTTCAAGGATACAGAGAGTTGCAAGGACTTCTCGATGGGGAGTAGCCTCTGTAGGGGTGGGGGAAAAGGGTACAGAAGGTGGTAGGCACTCTGTGGGGGAAAGGTGACAGGACCTCTGTGGAAGGACAGAGAGGCACAAAGTGACAGGCAAGCAGTTTTCTTACCTGAGACCGCTACTTAGCCTGTCCTTGGTGATACCTTGGCCGGAACTGCTGTCTTCACTGCACTGGCAGACATTGGGACTTCCGCCACCACAGCCCGGCAAAGAGTTTATTTTTAATATCTTTTTCTTATTAGCAGGAACATTTGGTGCCGCCTCCTCACTCTGGACACATACCCAGGAGAGTAATACTACTAACCTCTGCATCAGCCTCAACATTTCCGGATATCTGCCCCAACTGGAAGGAGCTTCTATGAAACAGTAAGTTCCTATTTAATATTCATGTAGTGGCTACCAAAGCATGGCTTGTTGCAGTGATAATGGGGGGGTTATCATTGTGGCACCATGTGTCAGTAGCTTTATTAGCTAGCTAACCCTAAAATTTGTCTCTCTTTGTCCTCATAGTGATGCAATGTGCATCTCTGTGGAAAGGGGGAGCTCTCTCTGGTTGGCAGCGGTGGTGGGTTTCCGGATGTCTGCCAGTGCAGTGAGTACAGCAGTTCCTGCCAAGATGTCACAAAGGACAGGTTAAGCAGCAGTCCAAGGCAAGAGGACTGCTTTCCTGTCACTTTGTGCCCCCCTGTCCTTCCACAGAGGCCCTGTCACCTTTCCCCCACATGGTGTCTTCTACCTTCTGCACCATTCTTTCCTACCCCCACAGAGGCTACACCCCATCGAGAAGTTCTTGCAATTCTCTGTATCCTTGAACCCAGCAGAGTCTCTGCCACATTGTGTCTTTCTGACCCCGAAAGCTTACCGCAGCAGTACAAAGCTTATTTATTGCCATTGGAAAGGCATGATGGTTCACAAAAATAAGCCCGCAGCAGCTGTTTTCCCTTAGCTGCTGCAAAATAGCCTATTGATGACAGCCGCCATAAAGCCCTGGCCGCTCAGGAGAGGAATGATATGCCCGCAGCAGCTGTTGTCCCTTAGCTGCTGCAACATAGCCTAATGACTGTAGCCGCCATTAATCCCTGGCCGCTCAAGATAGAAATGATATGCCCGCAGCAGCTGTTGTCCCTTAGCTGCTGCAACATAGCCTACTGACTACAGCTGCCGTATGCCCCTGGCCGCTTTGTAAAGAAATGATATGCCTGCAGCAGCTGTTATCCCTTAGCTTCTGCAACATAGCCTAAGGACTGTAGCCGCCATTAACCCCTGGCCGCTCAGAAGAAAAATGCCCGCAGCAGCTGTTATCCCTTAGCTGCTGCAACGTAGCCTAATGACTGCAGCCGCCATTAATCCCTGGCCGCTCTGAAGAAAAATGCCCGCAGCAGCTGATATCCCTTAGCTGCTGCAACATAGCCTGATAATTACAGCCGCCATTGCCCTTGGCCGCTCATTGTGAATCAAAACCATTCTGGGCTGTGGATGAGTGGAAGACTGTTGTTCCTGCCACATTTTACCCACCAGTACTCTGCCCTAAAGTACTGTAACCCTTACCACCTTATCTCCCCTCCTCTAACAGAGACCTTTCCACCTTTCACCTTCCATCGCTATTCATGCCCCCCATCTCCCCTTCAAGACTGCCTATCACCTTCTGAGCCTCTGCCCCAGACAAAGTTCATGCCACCTACTCTCCCCCTTTCTCATACCACACACAATACCCCTGCCACCTTCTGTACCCCCTCTCCTAACAGTCCATCAACCTTTCTGCCTTCAAGATCCTCCCCCCCAACCCTTCCTGGCTTCTGCCTCTATCACCCTACCCTCACAAAGCCCACTCACAGAGCCACTGGCACCTTTTGACTTTCCCCAACAGGGCCCTTGCCTCCTTTTCGTGTTCCATGCCACGGTCCTTCCCCCCCAGGCCTGAGACATGGAACACATTAGGTGACAAGGGTTCTGTTGTGGGAAGTCAGAAGGTGTCAGGGGCTCTGTGGGTGGAGGGGGGGCTTGTTGGGGTAGGTGGCTTGAAACAGATGCCAGAGGGGGTTGTGAATTTGGAAGGCAGAAAGGAGGAAGGACCGCTGTTAGGGCATGGGATACAGAAAGTGGTAGGGGTACTGTGTGGAGTATGGGAAAGAGGGGAAAGTAGATGGTTATGGCTCTACTTAGGACAGGGGCCCAGAAGGAGGCAAGAAGTCTTGAAGGGGAGCTGGGGCTACGGATTACGATGGAAGGGTAAGGTTTTAGGAGCTCTGTTAGAGGAGGGGGGAGAAGGTGGTAGGGGTACAGTGCCTTAGGGGAACAGAATGTGACAGGGGCCCTAGGGGTCGGGGAGACATGGTGGAAGAGGGTCTGCTGGGTTCAAGGATACAGAGAGTTGCAAGGACTTCTCGATGGGGAGTAGCCTCTGTAGGGGTGGGGGAAAAGGGTACAGAAGGTGGTAGGCACTCTGTGGGGGAAAGGTGACAGGACCTCTGTGGAAGGACAGAGAGGCACAAAGTGACAGGCAAGCAGTTTTCTTACCTGAGACCGCTACTTAGCCTGTCCTTGGTGATACCTTGGCCGGAACTGCTGTCTTCACTGCACTGGCAGACATTGGGACTTCCGCCACCACAGCCCGGCAAAGAGTTTATTTTTAATATCTTTTTCTTATTAGCAGGAACATTTGGTGCCGCCTCCTCACTCTGGACACATACCCAGGAGAGTAATACTACTAACCTCTGCATCAGCCTCAGCATTTCCGGATATCTGCCCCAACTGGAAGGAGCTTCTATGAAACAGTAAGTTCCTATTTAATATTCATGTAGTGGCTACCAAAGCATGGCTTGTTGCAGTGATAATGGGGGGGTTATCATTGTGGCACCATGTGTCAGTAGCTTTATTAGCTAGCTAACCCTAAAATTTGTCTCTCTTTGTCCTCATAGTGATGCAATGTGCATCTCTGTGGAAAGGGGGAGCTCTCTCTGGTTGGCAGCGGTGGTGGGTTTCCGGATGTCTGCCAGTGCAGTGAGTACAGCAGTTCCTGCCAAGATGTCACAAAGGACAGGTTAAGCAGCAGTCCAAGGCAAGAGGACTGCTTTCCTGTCACTTTGTGCCCCCCTGTCCTTCCACAGAGGCCCTGTCACCTTTCCCCCACATGGTGTCTTCTACCTTCTGCACCATTCTTTCCTACCCCCACAGAGGCTACACCCCATCGAGAAGTTCTTGCAATTCTCTGTATCCTTGAACCCAGCAGAGTCTCTGCCACATTGTGTCTTTCTGACCCCGAAAGCTTACCGCAGCAGTACAAAGCTTATTTATTGCCATTGGAAAGGCATGATGGTTCACAAAAATAAGCCCGCAGCAGCTGTTTTCCCTTAGCTGCTGCAAAATAGCCTATTGATGACAGCCGCCATAAAGCCCTGGCCGCTCAGGAGAGGAATGATATGCCCGCAGCAGCTGTTGTCCCTTAGCTGCTGCAACATAGCCTAATGACTGTAGCCGCCATTAATCCCTGGCCGCTCAAGATAGAAATGATATGCCCGCAGCAGCTGTTGTCCCTTAGCTGCTGCAACATAGCCTACTGACTACAGCTGCCGTATGCCCCTGGCCGCTTTGTAAAGAAATGATATGCCTGCAGCAGCTGTTATCCCTTAGCTTCTGCAACATAGCCTAAGGACTGTAGCCGCCATTAACCCCTGGCCGCTCAGAAGAAAAATGCCCGCAGCAGCTGTTATCCCTTAGCTGCTGCAACGTAGCCTAATGACTGCAGCCGCCATTAATCCCTGGCCGCTCTGAAGAAAAATGCCCGCAGCAGCTGATATCCCTTAGCTGCTGCAACATAGCCTGATAATTACAGCCGCCATTGCCCTTGGCCGCTCATTGTGAATCAAAACCATTCTGGGCTGTGGATGAGTGGAAGACTGTTGTTCCTGCCACATTTTACCCACCAGTACTCTGCCCTAAAGTACTGTAACCCTTACCACCTTATCTCCCCTCCTCTAACAGAGACCTTTCCACCTTTCACCTTCCATCGCTATTCATGTCCCCCATCTCCCCTTCAAGACTGCCTATCACCTTCTGAGCCTCTGCCCCAGACAAAGTTCATGCCACCTACTCTCCCCCTTTCTCATACCCCACACAATACCCTTGCCACCTTCTGTACCCCCTCTCCTAACAGTCCATCAACCTTTCTGCCTTCTAGATCCTCCCCCCCAACCCTTCCTGGCTTCTGCCTCTATCACCTTACCCTCACAAAGCCCACTCACAGAGCCACTGGCACCTTTTGACTTTCCCCAACAGGGCCCTTGCCTCCTTTTCGTGTTCCATGCCACGGTCCTTCCCCCCCAGGCCTGAGACATGGAACACATTAGGTGACAAGGGTTCTGTTGTGGGAAGTCAGAAGGTGTCAGGGGCTCTGTGGGTGGAGGGGGGCTTGTTGGGGTAGGTGGCTTGAAACAGATGCCAGAGGGGGTTGTGAATTTGGAAGGCAGAAAGGAGGAAGGACCGCTGTTAGGGCATGGGATACAGAAAGTGGTAGGGGTACTGTGTGGAGTATGGGAAAGAGGGGAAAGTAGATGGTTATGGCTCTACTTAGGACAGGGGCCCAGAAGGAGGCAAGAAGTCTTGAAGGGGAGCTGGGGCTACGGATTACGATGGAAGGTAAGGTTTTAGGAGCTCTGTTAGAGGAGGGGGGAGAAGGTGGTAGGGGTACAGTGCCTTAGGGGAACAGAATGTGACAGGGGCCCTAGGGGTCGGGGAGACATGGTGGAAGAGGGTCTGCTGGGTTCAAGGATACAGAGAGTTGCAAGGACTTCTCGATGGGGAGTAGCCTCTGTAGGGGTGGGGGAAAAGGGTACAGAAGGTGGTAGGCACTCTGTGGGGGAAAGGTGACAGGACCTCTGTGGAAGGACAGAGAGGCACAAAGTGACAGGCAAGCAGTTTTCTTACCTGAGACCGCTACTTAGCCTGTCCTTGGTGATACCTTGGCCGGAACTGCTGTCTTCACTGCACTGGCAGACATTGGGACTTCCGCCACCACAGCCCGGCAAAGAGTTTATTTTTAATATCTTTTTCTTATTAGCAGGAACATTTGGTGCCGCCTCCTCACTCTGGACACATACCCAGGAGAGTAATACTACTAACCTCTGCATCAGCCTCAACATTTCCGGATATCTGCCCCAACTGGAAGGAGCTTCTATGAAACAGTAAGTTCCTATTTAATATTCATGTAGTGGCTACCAAAGCATGGCTTGTTGCAGTGATAATGGGGGGGTTATCATTGTGGCACCATGTGTCAGTAGCTTTATTAGCTAGCTAACCCTAAAATTTGTCTCTCTTTGTCCTCATAGTGATGCAATGTGCATCTCTGTGGAAAGGGGGAGCTCTCTCTGGTTGGCAGCGGTGGTGGGTTTCCGGATGTCTGCCAGTGCAGTGAGTACAGCAGTTCCTGCCAAGATGTCACAAAGGACAGGTTAAGCAGCAGTCCAAGGCAAGAGGACTGCTTTCCTGTCACTTTGTGCCCCCCTGTCCTTCCACAGAGGCCCTGTCACCTTTCCCCCACATGGTGTCTTCTACCTTCTGCACCATTCTTTCCTACCCCCACAGAGGCTACACCCCATCGAGAAGTTCTTGCAATTCTCTGTATCCTTGAACCCAGCAGAGTCTCTGCCACATTGTGTCTTTCTGACCCCGAAAGCTTACCGCAGCAGTACAAAGCTTATTTATTGCCATTGGAAAGGCATGATGGTTCACAAAAATAAGCCCGCAGCAGCTGTTTTCCCTTAGCTGCTGCAAAATAGCCTATTGATGACAGCCGCCATAAAGCCCTGGCCGCTCAGGAGAGGAATGATATGCCCGCAGCAGCTGTTGTCCCTTAGCTGCTGCAACATAGCCTAATGACTGTAGCCGCCATTAATCCCTGGCCGCTCAAGATAGAAATGATATGCCCGCAGCAGCTGTTGTCCCTTAGCTGCTGCAACATAGCCTACTGACTACAGCTGCCGTATGCCCCTGGCCGCTTTGTAAAGAAATGATATGCCTGCAGCAGCTGTTATCCCTTAGCTTCTGCAACATAGCCTAAGGACTGTAGCCGCCATTAACCCCTGGCCGCTCAGAAGAAAAATGCCCGCAGCAGCTGTTATCCCTTAGCTGCTGCAACGTAGCCTAATGACTGCAGCCGCCATTAATCCCTGGCCGCTCTGAAGAAAAATGCCCGCAGCAGCTGATATCCCTTAGCTGCTGCAACATAGCCTGATAATTACAGCCGCCATTGCCCTTGGCCGCTCATTGTGAATCAAAACCATTCTGGGCTGTGGATGAGTGGAAGACTGTTGTTCCTGCCACATTTTACCCACCAGTACTCTGCCCTAAAGTACTGTAACCCTTACCACCTTATCTCCCCTCCTCTAACAGAGACCTTTCCACCTTTCACCTTCCATCGCTATTCATGTCCCCCATCTCCCCTTCAAGACTGCCTATCACCTTCTGAGCCTCTGCCCCAGACAAAGTTCATGCCACCTACTCTCCCCCTTTCTCATACCCCACACAATACCCTTGCCACCTTCTGTACCCCCTCTCCTAACAGTCCATCAACCTTTCTGCCTTCTAGATCCTCCCCCCCAACCCTTCCTGGCTTCTGCCTCTATCACCCTACCCTCACAAAGCCCCCTCACAGAGCCACTGGCACCTTTTGACTTTCCCCAACAGGGCCCTTGCCTCCTTTTCGTGTTCCATGCCACGGTCCTTCCCCCCCAGGCCTGAGACATGGAACACATTAGGTGACAAGGGTTCTGTTGTGGGAAGTCAGAAGGTGTCAGGGGCTCTGTGGGTGGAGGGGGGGCTTGTTGGGGTAGGTGGCTTGAAACAGATGCCAGAGGGGGTTGTGAATTTGGAAGGCAGAAAGGAGGAAGGACCGCTGTTAGGGCATGGGATACAGAAAGTGGTAGGGGTACTGTGTGGAGTATGGGAAAGAGGGGAAAGTAGATGGTTATGGCTCTACTTAGGACAGGGGCCCAGAAGGAGGCAAGAAGTCTTGAAGGGGAGCTGGGGCTACGGATTACGATGGAAGGTAAGGTTTTAGGAGCTCTGTTAGAGGAGGGGGGAGAAGGTGGTAGGGGTACAGTGCCTTAGGGGAACAGAATGTGACAGGGGCCCTAGGGGTCGGGGAGACATGGTGGAAGAGGGTCTGCTGGGTTCAAGGATACAGAGAGTTGCAAGGACTTCTCGATGGGGAGTAGCCTCTGTAGGGGTGGGGGAAAAGGGTACAGAAGGTGGTAGGCACTCTGTGGGGGAAAGGTGACAGGACCTCTGTGGAAGGACAGAGAGGCACAAAGTGACAGGCAAGCAGTTTTCTTACCTGAGACCGCTACTTAGCCTGTCCTTGGTGATACCTTGGCCGGAACTGCTGTCTTCACTGCACTGGCAGACATTGGGACTTCCGCCACCACAGCCCGGCAAAGAGTTTATTTTTAATATCTTTTTCTTATTAGCAGGAACATTTGGTGCCGCCTCCTCACTCTGGACACATACCCAGGAGAGTAATACTACTAACCTCTGCATCAGCCTCAGCATTTCCGGATATCTGCCCCAACTGGAAGGAGCTTCTATGAAACAGTAAGTTCCTATTTAATATTCATGTAGTGGCTACCAAAGCATGGCTTGTTGCAGTGATAATGGGGGGGTTATCATTGTGGCACCATGTGTCAGTAGCTTTATTAGCTAGCTAACCCTAAAATTTGTCTCTCTTTGTCCTCATAGTGATGCAATGTGCATCTCTGTGGAAAGGGGGAGCTCTCTCTGGTTGGCAGCGGTGGTGGGTTTCCGGATGTCTGCCAGTGCAGTGAGTACAGCAGTTCCTGCCAAGATGTCACAAAGGACAGGTTAAGCAGCAGTCCAAGGCAAGAGGACTGCTTTCCTGTCACTTTGTGCCCCCCTGTCCTTCCACAGAGGCCCTGTCACCTTTCCCCCACATGGTGTCTTCTACCTTCTGCACCATTCTTTCCTACCCCCACAGAGGCTACACCCCATCGAGAAGTTCTTGCAATTCTCTGTATCCTTGAACCCAGCAGAGTCTCTGCCACATTGTGTCTTTCTGACCCCGAAAGCTTACCGCAGCAGTACAAAGCTTATTTATTGCCATTGGAAAGGCATGATGGTTCACAAAAATAAGCCCGCAGCAGCTGTTTTCCCTTAGCTGCTGCAAAATAGCCTATTGATGACAGCCGCCATAAAGCCCTGGCCGCTCAGGAGAGGAATGATATGCCCGCAGCAGCTGTTGTCCCTTAGCTGCTGCAACATAGCCTAATGACTGTAGCCGCCATTAATCCCTGGCCGCTCAAGATAGAAATGATATGCCCGCAGCAGCTGTTGTCCCTTAGCTGCTGCAACATAGCCTACTGACTACAGCTGCCGTATGCCCCTGGCCGCTTTGTAAAGAAATGATATGCCTGCAGCAGCTGTTATCCCTTAGCTTCTGCAACATAGCCTAAGGACTGTAGCCGCCATTAACCCCTGGCCGCTCAGAAGAAAAATGCCCGCAGCAGCTGTTATCCCTTAGCTGCTGCAACGTAGCCTAATGACTGCAGCCGCCATTAATCCCTGGCCGCTCTGAAGAAAAATGCCCGCAGCAGCTGATATCCCTTAGCTGCTGCAACATAGCCTGATAATTACAGCCGCCATTGCCCTTGGCCGCTCATTGTGAATCAAAACCATTCTGGGCTGTGGATGAGTGGAAGACTGTTGTTCCTGTCACATTTTACCCACCAGTACTCTGCCCTAAAGTACTGTAACCCTTACCACCTTATCTCCCCTCCTCTAACAGAGACCTTTCCACCTTTCACCTTCCATCGCTATTCATGTCCCCCATCTCCCCTTCAAGACTGCCTATCACCTTCTGAGCCTCTGCCCCAGACAAAGTACATGCCACTTACTCTCCCCCTTTCTCATACCCCACACAATACCCCTGCCACCTTCTGTACCCCCTCTCCTAACAGCCCATCAACCTTTCTGCCTTCTAGATCCTCCCCCCCAACCCTTCCTGGCTTCTGCCTCTATCACCCTACCCTCACAAAGCCCACTCACAGAGCCACTGGCACCTTTTGACTTTCCCTAACAGAGCCCTTGCCTCCTTTTCGTGTTCCATGCCACGGTCCTTCCCCCCCAGGCCTGAGACATGGAACACATTAGGTGACAAGGGTTCTGTTGTGGGAAGTCAGAAGGTGTCAGGGGCTCTGTGGGTGGAGGGGGGGCTTGTTGGGGTAGGTGGCTTGAAACAGATGCCAGAGGGGGTTGTGAATTTGGAAGGCAGAAAGGAGGAAGGACCGCTGTTAGGGCATGGGATACAGAAAGTGGTAGGGGTACTGTGTGGAGTATGGGAAAGAGGGGAAAGTAGATGGTTATGGCTCTACTTAGGACAGGGGCCCAGAAGGAGGCAAGAAGTCTTGAAGGGGAGTTGGGGCTACGGATTACGATGGAAGGGTAAGGTTTTAGGAGCTCTGTTAGAGGAGGGGGGAGAAGGTGGTAGGGGTACAGTGCCTTAGGGGAACAGAATGTGACAGGGGCCCTAGGGGTCGGGGAGACATGGTGGAAGAGGGTCTGCTGGGTTCAAGGATACAGAGAGTTGCAAGGACTTCTCGATGGGGAGTAGCCTCTGTAGGGGTGGGGGAAAAGGGTACAGAAGGTGGTAGGCACTCTGTGGGGGAAAGGTGACAGGACCTCTGTGGAAGGACAGAGAGGCACAAAGTGACAGGCAAGCAGTTTTCTTACCTGAGACCGCTACTTAGCCTGTCCTTGGTGATACCTTGGCCGGAACTGCTGTCTTCACTGCACTGGCAGACATTGGGACTTCCGCCACCACAGCCCGGCAAAGAGTTTATTTTTAATATCTTTTTCTTATTAGCAGGAACATTTGGTGCCGCCTCCTCACTCTGGACACATACCCAGGAGAGTAATACTACTAACCTCTGCATCAGCCTCAACATTTCCGGATATCTGCCCCAACTGGAAGGAGCTTCTATGAAACAGTAAGTTCCTATTTAATATTCATGTAGTGGCTACCAAAGCATGGCTTGTTGCAGTGATAATGGGGGGGTTATCATTGTGGCACCATGTGTCAGTAGCTTTATTAGCTAGCTAACCCTAAAATTTGTCTCTCTTTGTCCTCATAGTGATGCAATGTGCATCTCTGTGGAAAGGGGGAGCTCTCTCTGGTTGGCAGCGGTGGTGGGTTTCCGGATGTCTGCCAGTGCAGTGAGTACAGCAGTTCCTGCCAAGATGTCACAAAGGACAGGTTAAGCAGCAGTCCAAGGCAAGAGGACTGCTTTCCTGTCACTTTGTGCCCCCCTGTCCTTCCACAGAGGCCCTGTCACCTTTCCCCCACATGGTGTCTTCTACCTTCTGCACCATTCTTTCCTACCCCCACAGAGGCTACACCCCATCGAGAAGTTCTTGCAATTCTCTGTATCCTTGAACCCAGCAGAGTCTCTGCCACATTGTGTCTTTCTGACCCCGAAAGCTTACCGCAGCAGTACAAAGCTTATTTATTGCCATTGGAAAGGCATGATGGTTCACAAAAATAAGCCCGCAGCAGCTGTTTTCCCTTAGCTGCTGCAAAATAGCCTATTGATGACAGCCGCCATAAAGCCCTGGCCGCTCAGGAGAGGAATGATATGCCCGCAGCAGCTGTTGTCCCTTAGCTGCTGCAACATAGCCTAATGACTGTAGCCGCCATTAATCCCTGGCCGCTCAAGATAGAAATGATATGCCCGCAGCAGCTGTTGTCCCTTAGCTGCTGCAACATAGCCTACTGACTACAGCTGCCGTATGCCCCTGGCCGCTTTGTAAAGAAATGATATGCCTGCAGCAGCTGTTATCCCTTAGCTTCTGCAACATAGCCTAAGGACTGTAGCCGCCATTAACCCCTGGCCGCTCAGAAGAAAAATGCCCGCAGCAGCTGTTATCCCTTAGCTGCTGCAACGTAGCCTAATGACTGCAGCCGCCATTAATCCCTGGCCGCTCTGAAGAAAAATGCCCGCAGCAGCTGATATCCCTTAGCTGCTGCAACATAGCCTGATAATTACAGCCGCCATTGCCCTTGGCCGCTCATTGTGAATCAAAACCATTCTGGGCTGTGGATGAGTGGAAGACTGTTGTTCCTGTCACATTTTACCCACCAGTACTCTGCCCTAAAGTACTGTAACCCTTACCACCTTATCTCCCCTCCTCTAACAGAGACCTTTCCACCTTTCACCTTCCATCGCTATTCATGCCCCGCATTTCCCCTTCAAGACTGCCTATCACCTTCTGAGCCTCTGCCCCAGACAAAGTTCATGCCACCTACTCTCCCCCTTTCTCATACCCCACACAATACCCCTGCCACCTTCTGTACCCCCTCTCCTAACAGTCCATCAACCTTTCTGCCTTCTAGATCCTCCCCCCCAACCCTTCCTGGCTTCTGCCTCTATCACCCTACCCTCACAAAGCCCACTCACAGAGCCACTGGCACCTTTTGACTTTCCCCAACAGAGCCCTTGCCTCCTTTTCGTGTTCCATGCCACGGTCCTTCCCCCCCAGGCCTGAGACATGGAACACATTAGGTGACAAGGGTTCTGTTGTGGGAAGTCAGAAGGTGTCAGGGGCTCTGTGGGTGGAGGGGGGGCTTGTTGGGGTAGGTGGCTTGAAACAGATGCCAGAGGGGGTTGTGAATTTGGAAGGCAGAAAGGAGGAAGGACCGCTGTTAGGGCATGGGATACAGAAAGTGGTAGGGGTACTGTGTGGAGTATGGGAAAGAGGGGAAAGTAGATGGTTATGGCTCTACTTAGGACAGGGGCCCAGAAGGAGGCAAGAAGTCTTGAAGGGGAGCTGGGGCTACGGATTACGATGGAAGGGTAAGGTTTTAGGAGCTCTGTTAGAGGAGGGGGGAGAAGGTGGTAGGGGTACAGTGCCTTAGGGGAACAGAATGTGACAGGGGCCCTAGGGGTCGGGGAGACATGGTGGAAGAGGGTCTGCTGGGTTCAAGGATACAGAGAGTTGCAAGGACTTCTCGATGGGGAGTAGCCTCTGTAGGGGTGGGGGAAAAGGGTACAGAAGGTGGTAGGCACTCTGTGGGGGAAAGGTGACAGGACCTCTGTGGAAGGACAGAGAGGCACAAAGTGACAGGCAAGCAGTTTTCTTACCTGAGACCGCTACTTAGCCTGTCCTTGGTGATACCTTGGCCGGAACTGCTGTCTTCACTGCACTGGCAGACATTGGGACTTCCGCCACCACAGCCCGGCAAAGAGTTTATTTTTAATATCTTTTTCTTATTAGCAGGAACATTTGGTGCCGCCTCCTCACTCTGGACACATACCCAGGAGAGTAATACTACTAACCTCTGCATCAGCCTCAACATTTCCGGATATCTGCCCCAACTGGAAGGAGCTTCTATGAAACAGTAAGTTCCTATTTAATATTCATGTAGTGGCTACCAAAGCATGGCTTGTTGCAGTGATAATGGGGGGGTTATCATTGTGGCACCATGTGTCAGTAGCTTTATTAGCTAGCTAACCCTAAAATTTGTCTCTCTTTGTCCTCATAGTGATGCAATGTGCATCTCTGTGGAAAGGGGGAGCTCTCTCTGGTTGGCAGCGGTGGTGGGTTTCCGGATGTCTGCCAGTGCAGTGAGTACAGCAGTTCCTGCCAAGATGTCACAAAGGACAGGTTAAGCAGCAGTCCAAGGCAAGAGGACTGCTTTCCTGTCACTTTGTGCCCCCCTGTCCTTCCACAGAGGCCCTGTCACCTTTCCCCCACATGGTGTCTTCTACCTTCTGCACCATTCTTTCCTACCCCCACAGAGGCTACACCCCATCGAGAAGTTCTTGCAATTCTCTGTATCCTTGAACCCAGCAGAGTCTCTGCCACATTGTGTCTTTCTGACCCCGAAAGCTTACCGCAGCAGTACAAAGCTTATTTATTGCCATTGGAAAGGCATGATGGTTCACAAAAATAAGCCCGCAGCAGCTGTTTTCCCTTAGCTGCTGCAAAATAGCCTATTGATGACAGCCGCCATAAAGCCCTGGCCGCTCAGGAGAGGAATGATATGCCCGCAGCAGCTGTTGTCCCTTAGCTGCTGCAACATAGCCTAATGACTGTAGCCGCCATTAATCCCTGGCCGCTCAAGATAGAAATGATATGCCCGCAGCAGCTGTTGTCCCTTAGCTGCTGCAACATAGCCTACTGACTACAGCTGCCGTATGCCCCTGGCCGCTTTGTAAAGAAATGATATGCCTGCAGCAGCTGTTATCCCTTAGCTTCTGCAACATAGCCTAAGGACTGTAGCCGCCATTAACCCCTGGCCGCTCAGAAGAAAAATGCCCGCAGCAGCTGTTATCCCTTAGCTGCTGCAACGTAGCCTAATGACTGCAGCCGCCATTAATCCCTGGCCGCTCTGAAGAAAAATGCCCGCAGCAGCTGATATCCCTTAGCTGCTGCAACATAGCCTGATAATTACAGCCGCCATTGCCCTTGGCCGCTCATTGTGAATCAAAACCATTCTGGGCTGTGGATGAGTGGAAGACTGTTGTTCCTGTCACATTTTACCCACCAGTACTCTGCCCTAAAGTACTGTAACCCTTACCACCTTATCTCCCCTCCTCTAACAGAGACCTTTCCACCTTTCACCTTCCATCGCTATTCATGCCCCGCATTTCCCCTTCAAGACTGCCTATCACCTTCTGAGCCTCTGCCCCAGACAAAGTTCATGCCACCTACTCTCCCCCTTTCTCATACCCCACACAATACCCCTGCCACCTTCTGTACCCCCTCTCCTAACAGTCCATCAACCTTTCTGCCTTCTAGATCCTCCCCCCCAACCCTTCCTGGCTTCTGCCTCTATCACCCTACCCTCACAAAGCCCACTCACAGAGCCACTGGCACCTTTTGACTTTCCCCAACAGGGCCCTTGCCTCCTTTTCGTGTTCCATGCCACGGTCCTTCCCCCCCAGGCCTGAGACATGGAACACATTAGGTGACAAGGGTTCTGTTGTGGGAAGTCAGAAGGTGTCAGGGGCTCTGTGGGTGGAGGGGGGGCTTGTTGGGGTAGGTGGCTTGAAACAGATGCCAGAGGGGGTTGTGAATTTGGAAGGCAGAAAGGAGGAAGGACCGCTGTTAGGGCATGGGATACAGAAAGTGGTAGGGGTACTGTGTGGAGTATGGGAAAGAGGGGAAAGTAGATGGTTATGGCTCTACTTAGGACAGGGGCCCAGAAGGAGGCAAGAAGTCTTGAAGGGGAGCTGGGGCTACGGATTACGATGGAAGGGTAAGGTTTTAGGAGCTCTGTTAGAGGAGGGGGGAGAAGGTGGTAGGGGTACAGTGCCTTAGGGGAACAGAATGTGACAGGGGCCCTAGGGGTCGGGGAGACATGGTGGAAGAGGGTCTGCTGGGTTCAAGGATACAGAGAGTTGCAAGGACTTCTCGATGGGGAGTAGCCTCTGTAGGGGTGGGGGAAAAGGGTACAGAAGGTGGTAGGCACTCTGTGGGGGAAAGGTGACAGGACCTCTGTGGAAGGACAGAGAGGCACAAAGTGACAGGCAAGCAGTTTTCTTACCTGAGACCGCTACTTAGCCTGTCCTTGGTGATACCTTGGCCGGAACTGCTGTCTTCACTGCACTGGCAGACATTGGGACTTCCGCCACCACAGCCCGGCAAAGAGTTTATTTTTAATATCTTTTTCTTATTAGCAGGAACATTTGGTGCCGCCTCCTCACTCTGGACACATACCCAGGAGAGTAATACTACTAACCTCTGCATCAGCCTCAACATTTCCGGATATCTGCCCCAACTGGAAGGAGCTTCTATGAAACAGTAAGTTCCTATTTAATATTCATGTAGTGGCTACCAAAGCATGGCTTGTTGCAGTGATAATGGGGGGGTTATCATTGTGGCACCATGTGTCAGTAGCTTTATTAGCTAGCTAACCCTAAAATTTGTCTCTCTTTGTCCTCATAGTGATGCAATGTGCATCTCTGTGGAAAGGGGGAGCTCTCTCTGGTTGGCAGCGGTGGTGGGTTTCCGGATGTCTGCCAGTGCAGTGAGTACAGCAGTTCCTGCCAAGATGTCACAAAGGACAGGTTAAGCAGCAGTCCAAGGCAAGAGGACTGCTTTCCTGTCACTTTGTGCCCCCCTGTCCTTCCACAGAGGCCCTGTCACCTTTCCCCCACATGGTGTCTTCTACCTTCTGCACCATTCTTTCCTACCCCCACAGAGGCTACACCCCATCGAGAAGTTCTTGCAATTCTCTGTATCCTTGAACCCAGCAGAGTCTCTGCCACATTGTGTCTTTCTGACCCCGAAAGCTTACCGCAGCAGTACAAAGCTTATTTATTGCCATTGGAAAGGCATGATGGTTCACAAAAATAAGCCCGCAGCAGCTGTTTTCCCTTAGCTGCTGCAAAATAGCCTATTGATGACAGCCGCCATAAAGCCCTGGCCGCTCAGGAGAGGAATGATATGCCCGCAGCAGCTGTTGTCCCTTAGCTGCTGCAACATAGCCTAATGACTGTAGCCGCCATTAATCCCTGGCCGCTCAAGATAGAAATGATATGCCCGCAGCAGCTGTTGTCCCTTAGCTGCTGCAACATAGCCTACTGACTACAGCTGCCGTATGCCCCTGGCCGCTTTGTAAAGAAATGATATGCCTGCAGCAGCTGTTATCCCTTAGCTTCTGCAACATAGCCTAAGGACTGTAGCCGCCATTAACCCCTGGCCGCTCAGAAGAAAAATGCCCGCAGCAGCTGTTATCCCTTAGCTGCTGCAACGTAGCCTAATGACTGCAGCCGCCATTAATCCCTGGCCGCTCTGAAGAAAAATGCCCGCAGCAGCTGATATCCCTTAGCTGCTGCAACATAGCCTGATAATTACAGCCGCCATTGCCCTTGGCCGCTCATTGTGAATCAAAACCATTCTGGGCTGTGGATGAGTGGAAGACTGTTGTTCCTGTCACATTTTACCCACCAGTACTCTGCCCTAAAGTACTGTAACCCTTACCACCTTATCTCCCCTCCTCTAACAGAGACCTTTCCACCTTTCACCTTCCATCGCTATTCATGTCCCCCATCTCCCCTTCAAGACTGCCTATCACCTTCTGAGCCTCTGCCCCAGACAAAGTTCATGCCACCTACTCTCCCCCTTTCTCATACCCCACACAATACCCTTGCCACCTTCTGTACCCCCTCTCCTAACAGTCCATCAACCTTTCTGCCTTCTAGATCCTCCCCCCCAACCCTTCCTGGCTTCTGCCTCTATCACCTTACCCTCACAAAGCCCACTCACAGAGCCACTGGCACCTTTTGACTTTCCCCAACAGGGCCCTTGCCTCCTTTTCGTGTTCCATGCCACGGTCCTTCCCCCCCAGGCCTGAGACATGGAACACATTAGGTGACAAGGGTTCTGTTGTGGGAAGTCAGAAGGTGTCAGGGGCTCTGTGGGTGGAGGGGGGGCTTGTTGGGGTAGGTGGCTTGAAACAGATGCCAGAGGGGGTTGTGAATTTGGAAGGCAGAAAGGAGGAAGGACCGCTGTTAGGGCATGGGATACAGAAAGTGGTAGGGGTACTGTGTGGAGTATGGGAAAGAGGGGAAAGTAGATGGTTATGGCTCTACTTAGGACAGGGGCCCAGAAGGAGGCAAGAAGTCTTGAAGGGGAGCTGGGGCTACGGATTACGATGGAAGGTAAGGTTTTAGGAGCTCTGTTAGAGGAGGGGGGAGAAGGTGGTAGGGGTACAGTGCCTTAGGGGAACAGAATGTGACAGGGGCCCTAGGGGTCGGGGAGACATGGTGGAAGAGGGTCTGCTGGGTTCAAGGATACAGAGAGTTGCAAGGACTTCTCGATGGGGAATAGCCTCTGTAGGGGTGGGGGAAAAGGGTACAGAAGGTGGTAGGCACTCTGTGGGGGAAAGGTGACAGGACCTCTGTGGAAGGACAGAGAGGCACAAAGTGACAGGCAAGCAGTTTTCTTACCTGAGACCGCTACTTAGCCTGTCCTTGGTGATACCTTGGCCGGAACTGCTGTCTTCACTGCACTGGCAGACATTGGGACTTCCGCCACCACAGCCCGGCAAAGAGTTTATTTTTAATATCTTTTTCTTATTAGCAGGAACATTTGGTGCCGCCTCCTCACTCTGGACACATACCCAGGAGAGTAATACTACTAACCTCTGCATCAGCCTCAGCATTTCCGGATATCTGCCCCAACTGGAAGGAGCTTCTATGAAACAGTAAGTTCCTATTTAATATTCATGTAGTGGCTACCAAAGCATGGCTTGTTGCAGTGATAATGGGGGGGTTATCATTGTGGCACCATGTGTCAGTAGCTTTATTAGCTAGCTAACCCTAAAATTTGTCTCTCTTTGTCCTCATAGTGATGCAATGTGCATCTCTGTGGAAAGGGGGAGCTCTCTCTGGTTGGCAGCGGTGGTGGGTTTCCGGATGTCTGCCAGTGCAGTGAGTACAGCAGTTCCTGCCAAGATGTCACAAAGGACAGGTTAAGCAGCAGTCCAAGGCAAGAGGACTGCTTTCCTGTCACTTTGTGCCCCCCTGTCCTTCCACAGAGGCCCTGTCACCTTTCCCCCACATGGTGTCTTCTACCTTCTGCACCATTCTTTCCTACCCCCACAGAGGCTACACCCCATCGAGAAGTTCTTGCAATTCTCTGTATCCTTGAACCCAGCAGAGTCTCTGCCACATTGTGTCTTTCTGACCCCGAAAGCTTACCGCAGCAGTACAAAGCTTATTTATTGCCATTGGAAAGGCATGATGGTTCACAAAAATAAGCCCGCAGCAGCTGTTTTCCCTTAGCTGCTGCAAAATAGCCTATTGATGACAGCCGCCATAAAGCCCTGGCCGCTCAGGAGAGGAATGATATGCCCGCAGCAGCTGTTGTCCCTTAGCTGCTGCAACATAGCCTAATGACTGTAGCCGCCATTAATCCCTGGCCGCTCAAGATAGAAATGATATGCCCGCAGCAGCTGTTGTCCCTTAGCTGCTGCAACATAGCCTACTGACTACAGCTGCCGTATGCCCCTGGCCGCTTTGTAAAGAAATGATATGCCTGCAGCAGCTGTTATCCCTTAGCTTCTGCAACATAGCCTAAGGACTGTAGCCGCCATTAACCCCTGGCCGCTCAGAAGAAAAATGCCCGCAGCAGCTGTTATCCCTTAGCTGCTGCAACGTAGCCTAATGACTGCAGCCGCCATTAATCCCTGGCCGCTCTGAAGAAAAATGCCCGCAGCAGCTGATATCCCTTAGCTGCTGCAACATAGCCTGATAATTACAGCCGCCATTGCCCTTGGCCGCTCATTGTGAATCAAAACCATTCTGGGCTGTGGATGAGTGGAAGACTGTTGTTCCTGTCACATTTTACCCACCAGTACTCTGCCCTAAAGTACTGTAACCCTTACCACCTTATCTCCCCTCCTCTAACAGAGACCTTTCCACCTTTCACCTTCCATCGCTATTCATGTCCCCCATCTCCCCTTCAAGACTGCCTATCACCTTCTGAGCCTCTGCCCCAGACAAAGTACATGCCACCTACTCTCCCCCTTTCTCATACCCCACACAATACCCCTGCCACCTTCTGTACCCCCTCTCCTAACAGTCCATCAACCTTTCTGCCTTCTAGATCCTCCCCCCCAACCCTTCCTGGCTTCTGCCTCTATCACCCTACCCTCACAAAGCCCACTCACAGAGCCACTGGCACCTTTTGACTATCCCCAACAGGGCCCTTGCCTCCTTTTCGTGTTCCATGCCACGGTCCTTCCCCCCCAGGCCTGAGACATGGAACACATTAGGTGACAAGGGTTCTGTTGTGGGAAGTCAGAAGGTGTCAGGGGCTCTGTGGGTGGAGGGGGGGCTTGTTGGGGTAGGTGGCTTGAAACAGATGCCAGAGGGGGTTGTGAATTTGGAAGGCAGAAAGGAGGAAGGACCGCTGTTAGGGCATGGGATACAGAAAGTGGTAGGGGTACTGTGTGGAGTATGGGAAAGAGGGGAAAGTAGATGGTTATGGCTCTACTTAGGACAGGGGCCCAGAAGGAGGCAAGAAGTCTTGAAGGGGAGCTGGGGCTACGGATTACGATGGAAGGGTAAGGTTTTAGGAGCTCTGTTAGAGGAGGGGGGAGAAGGTGGTAGGGGTACAGTGCCTTAGGGGAACAGAATGTGACAGGGGCCCTAGGGGTCGGGGAGACATGGTGGAAGAGGGTCTGCTGGGTTCAAGGATACAGAGAGTTGCAAGGACTTCTCGATGGGGAGTAGCCTCTGTAGGGGTGGGGGAAAAGGGTACAGAAGGTGGTAGGCACTCTGTGGGGGAAAGGTGACAGGACCTCTGTGGAAGGACAGAGAGGCACAAAGTGACAGCCAAGCAGTTTTCTTACCTGAGACCGCTACTTAGCCTGTCCTTGGTGATACCTTGGCCGGAACTGCTGTCTTCACTGCACTGGCAGACATTGGGACTTCCGCCACCACAGCCCGGCAAAGAGTTTATTTTTAATATCTTTTTCTTATTAGCAGGAACATTTGGTGCCGCCTCCTCACTCTGGACACATACCCAGGAGAGTAATACTACTAACCTCTGCATCAGCCTCAGCATTTCCGGATATCTGCCCCAACTGGAAGGAGCTTCTATGAAACAGTAAGTTCCTATTTAATATTCATGTAGTGGCTACCAAAGCATGGCTTGTTGCAGTGATAATGGGGGGGTTATCATTGTGGCACCATGTGTCAGTAGCTTTATTAGCTAGCTAACCCTAAAATTTGTCTCTCTTTGTCCTCATAGTGATGCAATGTGCATCTCTGTGGAAAGGGGGAGCTCTCTCTGGTTGGCAGCGGTGGTGGGTTTCCGGATGTCTGCCAGTGCAGTGAGTACAGCAGTTCCTGCCAAGATGTCACAAAGGACAGGTTAAGCAGCAGTCCAAGGCAAGAGGACTGCTTTCCTGTCACTTTGTGCCCCCCTGTCCTTCCACAGAGGCCCTGTCACCTTTCCCCCACATGGTGTCTTCTACCTTCTGCACCATTCTTTCCTACCCCCACAGAGGCTACACCCCATCGAGAAGTTCTTGCAATTCTCTGTATCCTTGAACCCAGCAGAGTCTCTGCCACATTGTGTCTTTCTGACCCCGAAAGCTTACCGCAGCAGTACAAAGCTTATTTATTGCCATTGGAAAGGCATGATGGTTCACAAAAATAAGCCCGCAGCAGCTGTTTTCCCTTAGCTGCTGCAAAATAGCCTATTGATGACAGCCGCCATAAAGCCCTGGCCGCTCAGGAGAGGAATGATATGCCCGCAGCAGCTGTTGTCCCTTAGCTGCTGCAACATAGCCTAATGACTGTAGCCGCCATTAATCCCTGGCCGCTCAAGATAGAAATGATATGCCCGCAGCAGCTGTTGTCCCTTAGCTGCTGCAACATAGCCTACTGACTACAGCTGCCGTATGCCCCTGGCCGCTTTGTAAAGAAATGATATGCCTGCAGCAGCTGTTATCCCTTAGCTTCTGCAACATAGCCTAAGGACTGTAGCCGCCATTAACCCCTGGCCGCTCAGAAGAAAAATGCCCGCAGCAGCTGTTATCCCTTAGCTGCTGCAACGTAGCCTAATGACTGCAGCCGCCATTAATCCCTGGCCGCTCTGAAGAAAAATGCCCGCAGCAGCTGATATCCCTTAGCTGCTGCAACATAGCCTGATAATTACAGCCGCCATTGCCCTTGGCCGCTCATTGTGAATCAAAACCATTCTGGGCTGTGGATGAGTGGAAGACTGTTGTTCCTGTCACATTTTACCCACCAGTACTCTGCCCTAAAGTACTGTAACCCTTACCACCTTATCTCCCCTCCTCTAACAGAGACCTTTCCACCTTTCACCTTCCATCGCTATTCATGTCCCCCATCTCCCCTTCAAGACTGCCTATCACCTTCTGAGCCTCTGCCCCAGACAAAGTACATGCCACCTACTCTCCCCCTTTCTCATACCCCACACAATACCCCTGCCACCTTCTGTACCCCCTCTCCTAACAGTCCATCAACCTTTCTGCCTTCTAGATCCTCCCCCCCAACCCTTCCTGGCTTCTGCCTCTATCACCCTACCCTCACAAAGCCCACTCACAGAGCCACTGGCACCTTTTGACTATCCCCAACAGGGCCCTTGCCTCCTTTTCGTGTTCCATGCCACGGTCCTTCCCCCCCAGGCCTGAGACATGGAACACATTAGGTGACAAGGGTTCTGTTGTGGGAAGTCAGAAGGTGTCAGGGGCTCTGTGGGTGGAGGGGGGGCTTGTTGGGGTAGGTGGCTTGAAACAGATGCCAGAGGGGGTTGTGAATTTGGAAGGCAGAAAGGAGGAAGGACCGCTGTTAGGGCATGGGATACAGAAAGTGGTAGGGGTACTGTGTGGAGTATGGGAAAGAGGGGAAAGTAGATGGTTATGGCTCTACTTAGGACAGGGGCCCAGAAGGAGGCAAGAAGTCTTGAAGGGGAGCTGGGGCTACGGATTACGATGGAAGGGTAAGGTTTTAGGAGCTCTGTTAGAGGAGGGGGGAGAAGGTGGTAGGGGTACAGTGCCTTAGGGGAACAGAATGTGACAGGGGCCCTAGGGGTCGGGGAGACATGGTGGAAGAGGGTCTGCTGGGTTCAAGGATACAGAGAGTTGCAAGGACTTCTCGATGGGGAGTAGCCTCTGTAGGGGTGGGGGAAAAGGGTACAGAAGGTGGTAGGCACTCTGTGGGGGAAAGGTGACAGGACCTCTGTGGAAGGACAGAGAGGCACAAAGTGACAGGCAAGCAGTTTTCTTACCTGAGACCGCTACTTAGCCTGTCCTTGGTGATACCTTGGCCGGAACTGCTGTCTTCACTGCACTGGCAGACATTGGGACTTCCGCCACCACAGCCCGGCAAAGAGTTTATTTTTAATATCTTTTTCTTATTAGCAGGAACATTTGGTGCCGCCTCCTCACTCTGGACACATACCCAGGAGAGTAATACTACTAACCTCTGCATCAGCCTCAACATTTCCGGATATCTGCCCCAACTGGAAGGAGCTTCTATGAAACAGTAAGTTCCTATTTAATATTCATGTAGTGGCTACCAAAGCATGGCTTGTTGCAGTGATAATGGGGGGGTTATCATTGTGGCACCATGTGTCAGTAGCTTTATTAGCTAGCTAACCCTAAAATTTGTCTCTCTTTGTCCTCATAGTGATGCAATGTGCATCTCTGTGGAAAGGGGGAGCTCTCTCTGGTTGGCAGCGGTGGTGGGTTTCCGGATGTCTGCCAGTGCAGTGAGTACAGCAGTTCCTGCCAAGATGTCACAAAGGACAGGTTAAGCAGCAGTCCAAGGCAAGAGGACTGCTTTCCTGTCACTTTGTGCCCCCCTGTCCTTCCACAGAGGCCCTGTCACCTTTCCCCCACATGGTGTCTTCTACCTTCTGCACCATTCTTTCCTACCCCCACAGAGGCTACACCCCATCGAGAAGTTCTTGCAATTCTCTGTATCCTTGAACCCAGCAGAGTCTCTGCCACATTGTGTCTTTCTGACCCCGAAAGCTTACCGCAGCAGTACAAAGCTTATTTATTGCCATTGGAAAGGCATGATGGTTCACAAAAATAAGCCCGCAGCAGCTGTTTTCCCTTAGCTGCTGCAAAATAGCCTATTGATGACAGCCGCCATAAAGCCCTGGCCGCTCAGGAGAGGAATGATATGCCCGCAGCAGCTGTTGTCCCTTAGCTGCTGCAACATAGCCTAATGACTGTAGCCGCCATTAATCCCTGGCCGCTCAAGATAGAAATGATATGCCCGCAGCAGCTGTTGTCCCTTAGCTGCTGCAACATAGCCTACTGACTACAGCTGCCGTATGCCCCTGGCCGCTTTGTAAAGAAATGATATGCCTGCAGCAGCTGTTATCCCTTAGCTTCTGCAACATAGCCTAAGGACTGTAGCCGCCATTAACCCCTGGCCGCTCAGAAGAAAAATGCCCGCAGCAGCTGTTATCCCTTAGCTGCTGCAACGTAGCCTAATGACTGCAGCCGCCATTAATCCCTGGCCGCTCTGAAGAAAAATGCCCGCAGCAGCTGATATCCCTTAGCTGCTGCAACATAGCCTGATAATTACAGCCGCCATTGCCCTTGGCCGCTCATTGTGAATCAAAACCATTCTGGGCTGTGGATGAGTGGAAGACTGTTGTTCCTGCCACATTTTACCCACCAGTACTCTGCCCTAAAGTACTGTAACCCTTACCACCTTATCTCCCCTCCTCTAACAGAGACCTTTCCACCTTTCACCTTCCATCGCTATTCATGTCCCCCATCTCCCCTTCAAGACTGCCTATCACCTTCTGAGCCTCTGCCCCAGACAAAGTTCATGCCACCTACTCTCCCCCTTTCTCATACCCCACACAATACCCTTGCCACCTTCTGTACCCCCTCTCCTAACAGTCCATCAACCTTTCTGCCTTCTAGATCCTCCCCCCCAACCCTTCCTGGCTTCTGCCTCTATCACCCTACCCTCACAAAGCCCCCTCACAGAGCCACTGGCACCTTTTGACTTTCCCCAACAGGGCCCTTGCCTCCTTTTCGTGTTCCATGCCACGGTCCTTCCCCCCCAGGCCTGAGACATGGAACACATTAGGTGACAAGGGTTCTGTTGTGGGAAGTCAGAAGGTGTCAGGGGCTCTGTGGGTGGAGGGGGGGCTTGTTGGGGTAGGTGGCTTGAAACAGATGCCAGAGGGGGTTGTGAATTTGGAAGGCAGAAAGGAGGAAGGACCGCTGTTAGGGCATGGGATACAGAAAGTGGTAGGGGTACTGTGTGGAGTATGGGAAAGAGGGGAAAGTAGATGGTTATGGCTCTACTTAGGACAGGGGCCCAGAAGGAGGCAAGAAGTCTTGAAGGGGAGCTGGGGCTACGGATTACGATGGAAGGTAAGGTTTTAGGAGCTCTGTTAGAGGAGGGGGGAGAAGGTGGTAGGGGTACAGTGCCTTAGGGGAACAGAATGTGACAGGGGCCCTAGGGGTCGGGGAGACATGGTGGAAGAGGGTCTGCTGGGTTCAAGGATACAGAGAGTTGCAAGGACTTCTCGATGGGGAGTAGCCTCTGTAGGGGTGGGGGAAAAGGGTACAGAAGGTGGTAGGCACTCTGTGGGGGAAAGGTGACAGGACCTCTGTGGAAGGACAGAGAGGCACAAAGTGACAGGCAAGCAGTTTTCTTACCTGAGACCGCTACTTAGCCTGTCCTTGGTGATACCTTGGCCGGAACTGCTGTCTTCACTGCACTGGCAGACATTGGGACTTCCGCCACCACAGCCCGGCAAAGAGTTTATTTTTAATATCTTTTTCTTATTAGCAGGAACATTTGGTGCCGCCTCCTCACTCTGGACACATACCCAGGAGAGTAATACTACTAACCTCTGCATCAGCCTCAGCATTTCCGGATATCTGCCCCAACTGGAAGGAGCTTCTATGAAACAGTAAGTTCCTATTTAATATTCATGTAGTGGCTACCAAAGCATGGCTTGTTGCAGTGATAATGGGGGGGTTATCATTGTGGCACCATGTGTCAGTAGCTTTATTAGCTAGCTAACCCTAAAATTTGTCTCTCTTTGTCCTCATAGTGATGCAATGTGCATCTCTGTGGAAAGGGGGAGCTCTCTCTGGTTGGCAGCGGTGGTGGGTTTCCGGATGTCTGCCAGTGCAGTGAGTACAGCAGTTCCTGCCAAGATGTCACAAAGGACAGGTTAAGCAGCAGTCCAAGGCAAGAGGACTGCTTTCCTGTCACTTTGTGCCCCCCTGTCCTTCCACAGAGGCCCTGTCACCTTTCCCCCACATGGTGTCTTCTACCTTCTGCACCATTCTTTCCTACCCCCACAGAGGCTACACCCCATCGAGAAGTTCTTGCAATTCTCTGTATCCTTGAACCCAGCAGAGTCTCTGCCACATTGTGTCTTTCTGACCCCGAAAGCTTACCGCAGCAGTACAAAGCTTATTTATTGCCATTGGAAAGGCATGATGGTTCACAAAAATAAGCCCGCAGCAGCTGTTTTCCCTTAGCTGCTGCAAAATAGCCTATTGATGACAGCCGCCATAAAGCCCTGGCCGCTCAGGAGAGGAATGATATGCCCGCAGCAGCTGTTGTCCCTTAGCTGCTGCAACATAGCCTAATGACTGTAGCCGCCATTAATCCCTGGCCGCTCAAGATAGAAATGATATGCCCGCAGCAGCTGTTGTCCCTTAGCTGCTGCAACATAGCCTACTGACTACAGCTGCCGTATGCCCCTGGCCGCTTTGTAAAGAAATGATATGCCTGCAGCAGCTGTTATCCCTTAGCTTCTGCAACATAGCCTAAGGACTGTAGCCGCCATTAACCCCTGGCCGCTCAGAAGAAAAATGCCCGCAGCAGCTGTTATCCCTTAGCTGCTGCAACGTAGCCTAATGACTGCAGCCGCCATTAATCCCTGGCCGCTCTGAAGAAAAATGCCCGCAGCAGCTGATATCCCTTAGCTGCTGCAACATAGCCTGATAATTACAGCCGCCATTGCCCTTGGCCGCTCATTGTGAATCAAAACCATTCTGGGCTGTGGATGAGTGGAAGACTGTTGTTCCTGTCACATTTTACCCACCAGTACTCTGCCCTAAAGTACTGTAACCCTTACCACCTTATCTCCCCTCCTCTAACAGAGACCTTTCCACCTTTCACCTTCCATCGCTATTCATGTCCCCCATCTCCCCTTCAAGACTGCCTATCACCTTCTGAGCCTCTGCCCCAGACAAAGTACATGCCACTTACTCTCCCCCTTTCTCATACCCCACACAATACCCCTGCCACCTTCTGTACCCCCTCTCCTAACAGCCCATCAACCTTTCTGCCTTCTAGATCCTCCCCCCCAACCCTTCCTGGCTTCTGCCTCTATCACCCTACCCTCACAAAGCCCACTCACAGAGCCACTGGCACCTTTTGACTTTCCCCAACAGGGCCCTTGCCTCCTTTTCGTGTTCCATGCCACGGTCCTTCCCCCCCAGGCCTGAGACATGGAACACATTAGGTGACAAGGGTTCTGTTGTGGGAAGTCAGAAGGTGTCAGGGGCTCTGTGGGTGGAGGGGGGGCTTGTTGGGGTAGGTGGCTTGAAACAGATGCCAGAGGGGGTTGTGAATTTGGAAGGCAGAAAGGAGGAAGGACCGCTGTTAGGGCATGGGATACAGAAAGTGGTAGGGGTACTGTGTGGAGTATGGGAAAGAGGGGAAAGTAGATGGTTATGGCTCTACTTAGGACAGGGGCCCAGAAGGAGGCAAGAAGTCTTGAAGGGGAGCTGGGGCTACGGATTACGATGGAAGGGTAAGGTTTTAGGAGCTCTGTTAGAGGAGGGGGGAGAAGGTGGTAGGGGTACAGTGCCTTAGGGGAACAGAATGTGACAGGGGCCCTAGGGGTCGGGGAGACATGGTGGAAGAGGGTCTGCTGGGTTCAAGGATACAGAGAGTTGCAAGGACTTCTCGATGGGGAGTAGCCTCTGTAGGGGTGGGGGAAAAGGGTACAGAAGGTGGTAGGCACTCTGTGGGGGAAAGGTGACAGGACCTCTGTGGAAGGACAGAGAGGCACAAAGTGACAGGCAAGCAGTTTTCTTACCTGAGACCGCTACTTAGCCTGTCCTTGGTGATACCTTGGCCGGAACTGCTGTCTTCACTGCACTGGCAGACATTGGGACTTCCGCCACCACAGCCCGGCAAAGAGTTTATTTTTAATATCTTTTTCTTATTAGCAGGAACATTTGGTGCCGCCTCCTCACTCTGGACACATACCCAGGAGAGTAATACTACTAACCTCTGCATCAGCCTCAACATTTCCGGATATCTGCCCCAACTGGAAGGAGCTTCTATGAAACAGTAAGTTCCTATTTAATATTCATGTAGTGGCTACCAAAGCATGGCTTGTTGCAGTGATAATGGGGGGGTTATCATTGTGGCACCATGTGTCAGTAGCTTTATTAGCTAGCTAACCCTAAAATTTGTCTCTCTTTGTCCTCATAGTGATGCAATGTGCATCTCTGTGGAAAGGGGGAGCTCTCTCTGGTTGGCAGCGGTGGTGGGTTTCCGGATGTCTGCCAGTGCAGTGAGTACAGCAGTTCCTGCCAAGATGTCACAAAGGACAGGTTAAGCAGCAGTCCAAGGCAAGAGGACTGCTTTCCTGTCACTTTGTGCCCCCCTGTCCTTCCACAGAGGCCCTGTCACCTTTCCCCCACATGGTGTCTTCTACCTTCTGCACCATTCTTTCCTACCCCCACAGAGGCTACACCCCATCGAGAAGTTCTTGCAATTCTCTGTATCCTTGAACCCAGCAGAGTCTCTGCCACATTGTGTCTTTCTGACCCCGAAAGCTTACCGCAGCAGTACAAAGCTTATTTATTGCCATTGGAAAGGCATGATGGTTCACAAAAATAAGCCCGCAGCAGCTGTTTTCCCTTAGCTGCTGCAAAATAGCCTATTGATGACAGCCGCCATAAAGCCCTGGCCGCTCAGGAGAGGAATGATATGCCCGCAGCAGCTGTTGTCCCTTAGCTGCTGCAACATAGCCTAATGACTGTAGCCGCCATTAATCCCTGGCCGCTCAAGATAGAAATGATATGCCCGCAGCAGCTGTTGTCCCTTAGCTGCTGCAACATAGCCTACTGACTACAGCTGCCGTATGCCCCTGGCCGCTTTGTAAAGAAATGATATGCCTGCAGCAGCTGTTATCCCTTAGCTTCTGCAACATAGCCTAAGGACTGTAGCCGCCATTAACCCCTGGCCGCTCAGAAGAAAAATGCCCGCAGCAGCTGTTATCCCTTAGCTGCTGCAACGTAGCCTAATGACTGCAGCCGCCATTAATCCCTGGCCGCTCTGAAGAAAAATGCCCGCAGCAGCTGATATCCCTTAGCTGCTGCAACATAGCCTGATAATTACAGCCGCCATTGCCCTTGGCCGCTCATTGTGAATCAAAACCATTCTGGGCTGTGGATGAGTGGAAGACTGTTGTTCCTGTCACATTTTACCCACCAGTACTCTGCCCTAAAGTACTGTAACCCTTACCACCTTATCTCCCCTCCTCTAACAGAGACCTTTCCACCTTTCACCTTCCATCGCTATTCATGTCCCCCATCTCCCCTTCAAGACTGCCTATCACCTTCTGAGCCTCTGCCCCAGACAAAGTACATGCCACCTACTCTCCCCCTTTCTCATACCCCACACAATACCCCTGCCACCTTCTGTACCCCCTCTCCTAACAGTCCATCAACCTTTCTGCCTTCTAGATCCTCCCCCCCAACCCTTCCTGGCTTCTGCCTCTATCACCCTACCCTCACAAAGCCCACTCACAGAGCCACTGGCACCTTTTGACTATCCCCAACAGGGCCCTTGCCTCCTTTTCGTGTTCCATGCCACGGTCCTTCCCCCCCAGGCCTGAGACATGGAACACATTAGGTGACAAGGGTTCTGTTGTGGGAAGTCAGAAGGTGTCAGGGGCTCTGTGGGTGGAGGGGGGGCTTGTTGGGGTAGGTGGCTTGAAACAGATGCCAGAGGGGGTTGTGAATTTGGAAGGCAGAAAGGAGGAAGGACCGCTGTTAGGGCATGGGATACAGAAAGTGGTAGGGGTACTGTGTGGAGTATGGGAAAGAGGGGAAAGTAGATGGTTATGGCTCTACTTAGGACAGGGGCCCAGAAGGAGGCAAGAAGTCTTGAAGGGGAGCTGGGGCTACGGATTACGATGGAAGGGTAAGGTTTTAGGAGCTCTGTTAGAGGAGGGGGGAGAAGGTGGTAGGGGTACAGTGCCTTAGGGGAACAGAATGTGACAGGGGCCCTAGGGGTCGGGGAGACATGGTGGAAGAGGGTCTGCTGGGTTCAAGGATACAGAGAGTTGCAAGGACTTCTCGATGGGGAGTAGCCTCTGTAGGGGTGGGGGAAAAGGGTACAGAAGGTGGTAGGCACTCTGTGGGGGAAAGGTGACAGGACCTCTGTGGAAGGACAGAGAGGCACAAAGTGACAGGCAAGCAGTTTTCTTACCTGAGACCGCTACTTAGCCTGTCCTTGGTGATACCTTGGCCGGAACTGCTGTCTTCACTGCACTGGCAGACATTGGGACTTCCGCCACCACAGCCCGGCAAAGAGTTTATTTTTAATATCTTTTTCTTATTAGCAGGAACATTTGGTGCCGCCTCCTCACTCTGGACACATACCCAGGAGAGTAATACTACTAACCTCTGCATCAGCCTCAGCATTTCCGGATATCTGCCCCAACTGGAAGGAGCTTCTATGAAACAGTAAGTTCCTATTTAATATTCATGTAGTGGCTACCAAAGCATGGCTTGTTGCAGTGATAATGGGGGGGTTATCATTGTGGCACCATGTGTCAGTAGCTTTATTAGCTAGCTAACCCTAAAATTTGTCTCTCTTTGTCCTCATAGTGATGCAATGTGCATCTCTGTGGAAAGGGGGAGCTCTCTCTGGTTGGCAGCGGTGGTGGGTTTCCGGATGTCTGCCAGTGCAGTGAGTACAGCAGTTCCTGCCAAGATGTCACAAAGGACAGGTTAAGCAGCAGTCCAAGGCAAGAGGACTGCTTTCCTGTCACTTTGTGCCCCCCTGTCCTTCCACAGAGGCCCTGTCACCTTTCCCCCACATGGTGTCTTCTACCTTCTGCACCATTCTTTCCTACCCCCACAGAGGCTACACCCCATCGAGAAGTTCTTGCAATTCTCTGTATCCTTGAACCCAGCAGAGTCTCTGCCACATTGTGTCTTTCTGACCCCGAAAGCTTACCGCAGCAGTACAAAGCTTATTTATTGCCATTGGAAAGGCATGATGGTTCACAAAAATAAGCCCGCAGCAGCTGTTTTCCCTTAGCTGCTGCAAAATAGCCTATTGATGACAGCCGCCATAAAGCCCTGGCCGCTCAGGAGAGGAATGATATGCCCGCAGCAGCTGTTGTCCCTTAGCTGCTGCAACATAGCCTAATGACTGTAGCCGCCATTAATCCCTGGCCGCTCAAGATAGAAATGATATGCCCGCAGCAGCTGTTGTCCCTTAGCTGCTGCAACATAGCCTACTGACTACAGCTGCCGTATGCCCCTGGCCGCTTTGTAAAGAAATGATATGCCTGCAGCAGCTGTTATCCCTTAGCTTCTGCAACATAGCCTAAGGACTGTAGCCGCCATTAACCCCTGGCCGCTCAGAAGAAAAATGCCCGCAGCAGCTGTTATCCCTTAGCTGCTGCAACGTAGCCTAATGACTGCAGCCGCCATTAATCCCTGGCCGCTCTGAAGAAAAATGCCCGCAGCAGCTGATATCCCTTAGCTGCTGCAACATAGCCTGATAATTACAGCCGCCATTGCCCTTGGCCGCTCATTGTGAATCAAAACCATTCTGGGCTGTGGATGAGTGGAAGACTGTTGTTCCTGTCACATTTTACCCACCAGTACTCTGCCCTAAAGTACTGTAACCCTTACCACCTTATCTCCCCTCCTCTAACAGAGACCTTTCCACCTTTCACCTTCCATCGCTATTCATGTCCCCCATCTCCCCTTCAAGACTGCCTATCACCTTCTGAGCCTCTGCCCCAGACAAAGTACATGCCACCTACTCTCCCCCTTTCTCATACCCCACACAATACCCCTGCCACCTTCTGTACCCCCTCTCCTAACAGTCCATCAACCTTTCTGCCTTCTAGATCCTCCCCCCCAACCCTTCCTGGCTTCTGCCTCTATCACCCTACCCTCACAAAGCCCACTCACAGAGCCACTGGCACCTTTTGACTTTCCCCAACAGAGCCCTTGCCTCCTTTTCGTGTTCCATGCCACGGTCCTTCCCCCCCAGGCCTGAGACATGGAACACATTAGGTGACAAGGGTTCTGTTGTGCGAAGTCAGAAGGTGTCAGGGGCTCTGTGGGTGGAGGGGGGGCTTGTTGGGGTAGGTGGCTTGAAACAGATGCCAGAGGGGGTTGTGAATTTGGAAGGCAGAAAGGAGGAAGGACCGCTGTTAGGGCATGGGATACAGAAAGTGGTAGGGGTACTGTGTGGAGTATGGGAAAGAGGGGAAAGTAGATGGTTATGGCTCTACTTAGGACAGGGGCCCAGAAGGAGGCAAGAAGTCTTGAAGGGGAGCTGGGGCTACGGATTACGATGGAAGGGTAAGGTTTTAGGAGCTCTGTTAGAGGAGGGGGGAGAAGGTGGTAGGGGTACAGTGCCTTAGGGGAACAGAATGTGACAGGGGCCCTAGGGGTCGGGGAGACATGGTGGAAGAGGGTCTGCTGGGTTCAAGGATACAGAGAGTTGCAAGGACTTCTCGATGGGGAGTAGCCTCTGTAGGGGTGGGGGAAAAGGGTACAGAAGGTGGTAGGCACTCTGTGGGGGAAAGGTGACAGGACCTCTGTGGAAGGACAGAGAGGCACAAAGTGACAGGCAAGCAGTTTTCTTACCTGAGACCGCTACTTAGCCTGTCCTTGGTGATACCTTGGCCGGAACTGCTGTCTTCACTGCACTGGCAGACATTGGGACTTCCGCCACCACAGCCCGGCAAAGAGTTTATTTTTAATATCTTTTTCTTATTAGCAGGAACATTTGGTGCCGCCTCCTCACTCTGGACACATACCCAGGAGAGTAATACTACTAACCTCTGCATCAGCCTCAACATTTCCGGATATCTGCCCCAACTGGAAGGAGCTTCTATGAAACAGTAAGTTCCTATTTAATATTCATGTAGTGGCTACCAAAGCATGGCTTGTTGCAGTGATAATGGGGGGGTTATCATTGTGGCACCATGTGTCAGTAGCTTTATTAGCTAGCTAACCCTAAAATTTGTCTCTCTTTGTCCTCATAGTGATGCAATGTGCATCTCTGTGGAAAGGGGGAGCTCTCTCTGGTTGGCAGCGGTGGTGGGTTTCCGGATGTCTGCCAGTGCAGTGAGTACAGCAGTTCCTGCCAAGATGTCACAAAGGACAGGTTAAGCAGCAGTCCAAGGCAAGAGGACTGCTTTCCTGTCACTTTGTGCCCCCCTGTCCTTCCACAGAGGCCCTGTCACCTTTCCCCCACATGGTGTCTTCTACCTTCTGCACCATTCTTTCCTACCCCCACAGAGGCTACACCCCATCGAGAAGTTCTTGCAATTCTCTGTATCCTTGAACCCAGCAGAGTCTCTGCCACATTGTGTCTTTCTGACCCCGAAAGCTTACCGCAGCAGTACAAAGCTTATTTATTGCCATTGGAAAGGCATGATGGTTCACAAAAATAAGCCCGCAGCAGCTGTTTTCCCTTAGCTGCTGCAAAATAGCCTATTGATGACAGCCGCCATAAAGCCCTGGCCGCTCAGGAGAGGAATGATATGCCCGCAGCAGCTGTTGTCCCTTAGCTGCTGCAACATAGCCTAATGACTGTAGCCGCCATTAATCCCTGGCCGCTCAAGATAGAAATGATATGCCCGCAGCAGCTGTTGTCCCTTAGCTGCTGCAACATAGCCTACTGACTACAGCTGCCGTATGCCCCTGGCCGCTTTGTAAAGAAATGATATGCCTGCAGCAGCTGTTATCCCTTAGCTTCTGCAACATAGCCTAAGGACTGTAGCCGCCATTAACCCCTGGCCGCTCAGAAGAAAAATGCCCGCAGCAGCTGTTATCCCTTAGCTGCTGCAACGTAGCCTAATGACTGCAGCCGCCATTAATCCCTGGCCGCTCTGAAGAAAAATGCCCGCAGCAGCTGATATCCCTTAGCTGCTGCAACATAGCCTGATAATTACAGCCGCCATTGCCCTTGGCCGCTCATTGTGAATCAAAACCATTCTGGGCTGTGGATGAGTGGAAGACTGTTGTTCCTGCCACATTTTACCCACCAGTACTCTGCCCTAAAGTACTGTAACCCTTACCACCTTATCTCCCCTCCTCTAACAGAGACCTTTCCACCTTTCACCTTCCATCGCTATTCATGCCCCCCATCTCCCCTTCAAGACTGCCTATCACCTTCTGAGCCTCTGCCCCAGACAAAGTTCATGCCACCTACTCTCCCCCTTTCTCATACCACACACAATACCCCTGCCACCTTCTGTACCCCCTCTCCTAACAGTCCATCAACCTTTCTGCCTTCTAGATCCTCCCCCCCAACCCTTCCTGGCTTCTGCCTCTATCACCCTACCCTCACAAAGCCCACTCACAGAGCCACTGGCACCTTTTGACTTTCCCCAACAGAGCCCTTGCCTCCTTTTCGTGTTCCATGCCACGGTCCTTCCCCCCCAGGCCTGAGACATGGAACACATTAGGTGACAAGGGTTCTGTTGTGGGAAGTCAGAAGGTGTCAGGGGCTCTGTGGGTGGAGGGGGGGCTTGTTGGGGTAGGTGGCTTGAAACAGATGCCAGAGGGGGTTGTGAATTTGGAAGGCAGAAAGGAGGAAGGACCGCTGTTAGGGCATGGGATACAGAAAGTGGTAGGGGTACTGTGTGGAGTATGGGAAAGAGGGGAAAGTAGATGGTTATGGCTCTACTTAGGACAGGGGCCCAGAAGGAGGCAAGAAGTCTTGAAGGGGAGCTGGGGCTACGGATTACGATGGAAGGGTAAGGTTTTAGGAGCTCTGTTAGAGGAGGGGGGAGAAGGTGGTAGGGGTACAGTGCCTTAGGGGAACAGAATGTGACAGGGGCCCTAGGGGTCGGGGAGACATGGTGGAAGAGGGTCTGCTGGGTTCAAGGATACAGAGAGTTGCAAGGACTTCTCGATGGGGAGTAGCCTCTGTAGGGGTGGGGGAAAAGGGTACAGAAGGTGGTAGGCACTCTGTGGGGGAAAGGTGACAGGACCTCTGTGGAAGGACAGAGAGGCACAAAGTGACAGGCAAGCAGTTTTCTTACCTGAGACCGCTACTTAGCCTGTCCTTGGTGATACCTTGGCCGGAACTGCTGTCTTCACTGCACTGGCAGACATTGGGACTTCCGCCACCACAGCCCGGCAAAGAGTTTATTTTTAATATCTTTTTCTTATTAGCAGGAACATTTGGTGCCGCCTCCTCACTCTGGACACATACCCAGGAGAGTAATACTACTAACCTCTGCATCAGCCTCAGCATTTCCGGATATCTGCCCCAACTGGAAGGAGCTTCTATGAAACAGTAAGTTCCTATTTAATATTCATGTAGTGGCTACCAAAGCATGGCTTGTTGCAGTGATAATGGGGGGGTTATCATTGTGGCACCATGTGTCAGTAGCTTTATTAGCTAGCTAACCCTAAAATTTGTCTCTCTTTGTCCTCATAGTGATGCAATGTGCATCTCTGTGGAAAGGGGGAGCTCTCTCTGGTTGGCAGCGGTGGTGGGTTTCCGGATGTCTGCCAGTGCAGTGAGTACAGCAGTTCCTGCCAAGATGTCACAAAGGACAGGTTAAGCAGCAGTCCAAGGCAAGAGGACTGCTTTCCTGTCACTTTGTGCCCCCCTGTCCTTCCACAGAGGCCCTGTCACCTTTCCCCCACATGGTGTCTTCTACCTTCTGCACCATTCTTTCCTACCCCCACAGAGGCTACACCCCATCGAGAAGTTCTTGCAATTCTCTGTATCCTTGAACCCAGCAGAGTCTCTGCCACATTGTGTCTTTCTGACCCCGAAAGCTTACCGCAGCAGTACAAAGCTTATTTATTGCCATTGGAAAGGCATGATGGTTCACAAAAATAAGCCCGCAGCAGCTGTTTTCCCTTAGCTGCTGCAAAATAGCCTATTGATGACAGCCGCCATAAAGCCCTGGCCGCTCAGGAGAGGAATGATATGCCCGCAGCAGCTGTTGTCCCTTAGCTGCTGCAACATAGCCTAATGACTGTAGCCGCCATTAATCCCTGGCCGCTCAAGATAGAAATGATATGCCCGCAGCAGCTGTTGTCCCTTAGCTGCTGCAACATAGCCTACTGACTACAGCTGCCGTATGCCCCTGGCCGCTTTGTAAAGAAATGATATGCCTGCAGCAGCTGTTATCCCTTAGCTTCTGCAACATAGCCTAAGGACTGTAGCCGCCATTAACCCCTGGCCGCTCAGAAGAAAAATGCCCGCAGCAGCTGTTATCCCTTAGCTGCTGCAACGTAGCCTAATGACTGCAGCCGCCATTAATCCCTGGCCGCTCTGAAGAAAAATGCCCGCAGCAGCTGATATCCCTTAGCTGCTGCAACATAGCCTGATAATTACAGCCGCCATTGCCCTTGGCCGCTCATTGTGAATCAAAACCATTCTGGGCTGTGGATGAGTGGAAGACTGTTGTTCCTGTCACATTTTACCCACCAGTACTCTGCCCTAAAGTACTGTAACCCTTACCACCTTATCTCCCCTCCTCTAACAGAGACCTTTCCACCTTTCACCTTCCATCGCTATTCATGTCCCCCATCTCCCCTTCAAGACTGCCTATCACCTTCTGAGCCTCTGCCCCAGACAAAGTACATGCCACCTACTCTCCCCCTTTCTCATACCCCACACAATACCCCTGCCACCTTCTGTACCCCCTCTCCTAACAGTCCATCAACCTTTCTGCCTTCTAGATCCTCCCCCCCAACCCTTCCTGGCTTCTGCCTCTATCACCCTACCCTCACAAAGCCCACTCACAGAGCCACTGGCACCTTTTGACTTTCCCCAACAGAGCCCTTGCCTCCTTTTCGTGTTCCATGCCACGGTCCTTCCCCCCCAGGCCTGAGACATGGAACACATTAGGTGACAAGGGTTCTGTTGTGGGAAGTCAGAAGGTGTCAGGGGCTCTGTGGGTGGAGGGGGGGCTTGTTGGGGTAGGTGGCTTGAAACAGATGCCAGAGGGGGTTGTGAATTTGGAAGGCAGAAAGGAGGAAGGACCGCTGTTAGGGCATGGGATACAGAAAGTGGTAGGGGTACTGTGTGGAGTATGGGAAAGAGGGGAAAGTAGATGGTTATGGCTCTACTTAGGACAGGGGCCCAGAAGGAGGCAAGAAGTCTTGAAGGGGAGCTGGGGCTACGGATTACGATGGAAGGGTAAGGTTTTAGGAGCTCTGTTAGAGGAGGGGGGAGAAGGTGGTAGGGGTACAGTGCCTTAGGGGAACAGAATGTGACAGGGGCCCTAGGGGTCGGGGAGACATGGTGGAAGAGGGTCTGCTGGGTTCAAGGATACAGAGAGTTGCAAGGACTTCTCGATGGGGAGTAGCCTCTGTTGGGGTGGGGGAAAAGGGTACAGAAGGTGGTAGGCACTCTGTGGGGGAAAGGTGACAGGACCTCTGTGGAAGGACAGAGAGGCACAAAGTGACAGGCAAGCAGTTTTCTTACCTGAGACCGCTACTTAGCCTGTCCTTGGTGATACCTTGGCCGGAACTGCTGTCTTCACTGCACTGGCAGACATTGGGACTTCCGCCACCACAGCCCGGCAAAGAGTTTATTTTTAATATCTTTTTCTTATTAGCAGGAACATTTGGTGCCGCCTCCTCACTCTGGACACATACCCAGGAGAGTAATACTACTAACCTCTGCATCAGCCTCAACATTTCCGGATATCTGCCCCAACTGGAAGGAGCTTCTATGAAACAGTAAGTTCCTATTTAATATTCATGTAGTGGCTACCAAAGCATGGCTTGTTGCAGTGATAATGGGGGGGTTATCATTGTGGCACCATGTGTCAGTAGCTTTATTAGCTAGCTAACCCTAAAATTTGTCTCTCTTTGTCCTCATAGTGATGCAATGTGCATCTCTGTGGAAAGGGGGAGCTCTCTCTGGTTGGCAGCGGTGGTGGGTTTCCGGATGTCTGCCAGTGCAGTGAGTACAGCAGTTCCTGCCAAGATGTCACAAAGGACAGGTTAAGCAGCAGTCCAAGGCAAGAGGACTGCTTTCCTGTCACTTTGTGCCCCCCTGTCCTTCCACAGAGGCCCTGTCACCTTTCCCCCACATGGTGTCTTCTACCTTCTGCACCATTCTTTCCTACCCCCACAGAGGCTACACCCCATCGAGAAGTTCTTGCAATTCTCTGTATCCTTGAACCCAGCAGAGTCTCTGCCACATTGTGTCTTTCTGACCCCGAAAGCTTACCGCAGCAGTACAAAGCTTATTTATTGCCATTGGAAAGGCATGATGGTTCACAAAAATAAGCCCGCAGCAGCTGTTTTCCCTTAGCTGCTGCAAAATAGCCTATTGATGACAGCCGCCATAAAGCCCTGGCCGCTCAGGAGAGGAATGATATGCCCGCAGCAGCTGTTGTCCCTTAGCTGCTGCAACATAGCCTAATGACTGTAGCCGCCATTAATCCCTGGCCGCTCAAGATAGAAATGATATGCCCGCAGCAGCTGTTGTCCCTTAGCTGCTGCAACATAGCCTACTGACTACAGCTGCCGTATGCCCCTGGCCGCTTTGTAAAGAAATGATATGCCTGCAGCAGCTGTTATCCCTTAGCTTCTGCAACATAGCCTAAGGACTGTAGCCGCCATTAACCCCTGGCCGCTCAGAAGAAAAATGCCCGCAGCAGCTGTTATCCCTTAGCTGCTGCAACGTAGCCTAATGACTGCAGCCGCCATTAATCCCTGGCCGCTCTGAAGAAAAATGCCCGCAGCAGCTGATATCCCTTAGCTGCTGCAACATAGCCTGATAATTACAGCCGCCATTGCCCTTGGCCGCTCATTGTGAATCAAAACCATTCTGGGCTGTGGATGAGTGGAAGACTGTTGTTCCTGTCACATTTTACCCACCAGTACTCTGCCCTAAAGTACTGTAACCCTTACCACCTTATCTCCCCTCCTCTAACAGAGACCTTTCCACCTTTCACCTTCCATCGCTATTCATGTCCCCCATCTCCCCTTCAAGACTGCCTATCACCTTCTGAGCCTCTGCCCCAGACAAAGTACATGCCACCTACTCTCCCCCTTTCTCATACCCCACACAATACCCCTGCCACCTTCTGTACCCCCTCTCCTAACAGTCCATCAACCTTTCTGCCTTCTAGATCCTCCCCCCCAACCCTTCCTGGCTTCTGCCTCTATCACCCTACCCTCACAAAGCCCACTCACAGAGCCACTGGCACCTTTTGACTTTCCCTAACAGAGCCCTTGCCTCCTTTTCGTGTTCCATGCCACGGTCCTTCCCCCCCAGGCCTGAGACATGGAACACATTAGGTGACAAGGGTTCTGTTGTGGGAAGTCAGAAGGTGTCAGGGGCTCTGTGGGTGGAGGGGGGGCTTGTTGGGGTAGGTGGCTTGAAACAGATGCCAGAGGGGGTTGTGAATTTGGAAGGCAGAAAGGAGGAAGGACCGCTGTTAGGGCATGGGATACAGAAAGTGGTAGGGGTACTGTGTGGAGTATGGGAAAGAGGGGAAAGTAGATGGTTATGGCTCTACTTAGGACAGGGGCCCAGAAGGAGGCAAGAAGTCTTGAAGGGGAGCTGGGGCTACGGATTACGATGGAAGGGTAAGGTTTTAGGAGCTCTGTTAGAGGAGGGGGGAGAAGGTGGTAGGGGTACAGTGCCTTAGGGGAACAGAATGTGACAGGGGCCCTAGGGGTCGGGGAGACATGGTGGAAGAGGGTCTGCTGGGTTCAAGGATACAGAGAGTTGCAAGGACTTCTCGATGGGGAGTAGCCTCTGTAGGGGTGGGGGAAAAGGGTACAGAAGGTGGTAGGCACTCTGTGGGGGAAAGGTGACAGGACCTCTGTGGAAGGACAGAGAGGCACAAAGTGACAGGCAAGCAGTTTTCTTACCTGAGACCGCTACTTAGCCTGTCCTTGGTGATACCTTGGCCGGAACTGCTGTCTTCACTGCACTGGCAGACATTGGGACTTCCGCCACCACAGCCCGGCAAAGAGTTTATTTTTAATATCTTTTTCTTATTAGCAGGAACATTTGGTGCCGCCTCCTCACTCTGGACACATACCCAGGAGAGTAATACTACTAACCTCTGCATCAGCCTCAACATTTCCGGATATCTGCCCCAACTGGAAGGAGCTTCTATGAAACAGTAAGTTCCTATTTAATATTCATGTAGTGGCTACCAAAGCATGGCTTGTTGCAGTGATAATGGGGGGGTTATCATTGTGGCACCATGTGTCAGTAGCTTTATTAGCTAGCTAACCCTAAAATTTGTCTCTCTTTGTCCTCATAGTGATGCAATGTGCATCTCTGTGGAAAGGGGGAGCTCTCTCTGGTTGGCAGCGGTGGTGGGTTTCCGGATGTCTGCCAGTGCAGTGAGTACAGCAGTTCCTGCCAAGATGTCACAAAGGACAGGTTAAGCAGCAGTCCAAGGCAAGAGGACTGCTTTCCTGTCACTTTGTGCCCCCCTGTCCTTCCACAGAGGCCCTGTCACCTTTCCCCCACATGGTGTCTTCTACCTTCTGCACCATTCTTTCCTACCCCCACAGAGGCTACACCCCATCGAGAAGTTCTTGCAATTCTCTGTATCCTTGAACCCAGCAGAGTCTCTGCCACATTGTGTCTTTCTGACCCCGAAAGCTTACCGCAGCAGTACAAAGCTTATTTATTGCCATTGGAAAGGCATGATGGTTCACAAAAATAAGCCCGCAGCAGCTGTTTTCCCTTAGCTGCTGCAAAATAGCCTATTGATGACAGCCGCCATAAAGCCCTGGCCGCTCAGGAGAGGAATGATATGCCCGCAGCAGCTGTTGTCCCTTAGCTGCTGCAACATAGCCTAATGACTGTAGCCGCCATTAATCCCTGGCCGCTCAAGATAGAAATGATATGCCCGCAGCAGCTGTTGTCCCTTAGCTGCTGCAACATAGCCTACTGACTACAGCTGCCGTATGCCCCTGGCCGCTTTGTAAAGAAATGATATGCCTGCAGCAGCTGTTATCCCTTAGCTTCTGCAACATAGCCTAAGGACTGTAGCCGCCATTAACCCCTGGCCGCTCAGAAGAAAAATGCCCGCAGCAGCTGTTATCCCTTAGCTGCTGCAACGTAGCCTAATGACTGCAGCCGCCATTAATCCCTGGCCGCTCTGAAGAAAAATGCCCGCAGCAGCTGATATCCCTTAGCTGCTGCAACATAGCCTGATAATTACAGCCGCCATTGCCCTTGGCCGCTCATTGTGAATCAAAACCATTCTGGGCTGTGGATGAGTGGAAGACTGTTGTTCCTGCCACATTTTACCCACCAGTACTCTGCCCTAAAGTACTGTAACCCTTACCACCTTATCTCCCCTCCTCTAACAGAGACCTTTCCACCTTTCACCTTCCATCGCTATTCATGTCCCCCATCTCCCCTTCAAGACTGCCTATCACCTTCTGAGCCTCTGCCCCAGACAAAGTTCATGCCACCTACTCTCCCCCTTTCTCATACCCCACACAATACCCTTGCCACCTTCTGTACCCCCTCTCCTAACAGTCCATCAACCTTTCTGCCTTCTAGATCCTCCCCCCCAACCCTTCCTGGCTTCTGCCTCTATCACCTTACCCTCACAAAGCCCACTCACAGAGCCACTGGCACCTTTTGACTTTCCCCAACAGGGCCCTTGCCTCCTTTTCGTGTTCCATGCCACGGTCCTTCCCCCCCAGGCCTGAGACATGGAACACATTAGGTGACAAGGGTTCTGTTGTGGGAAGTCAGAAGGTGTCAGGGGCTCTGTGGGTGGAGGGGGGGCTTGTTGGGGTAGGTGGCTTGAAACAGATGCCAGAGGGGGTTGTGAATTTGGAAGGCAGAAAGGAGGAAGGACCGCTGTTAGGGCATGGGATACAGAAAGTGGTAGGGGTACTGTGTGGAGTATGGGAAAGAGGGGAAAGTAGATGGTTATGGCTCTACTTAGGACAGGGGCCCAGAAGGAGGCAAGAAGTCTTGAAGGGGAGCTGGGGCTACGGATTACGATGGAAGGGTAAGGTTTTAGGAGCTCTGTTAGAGGAGGGGGGAGAAGGTGGTAGGGGTACAGTGCCTTAGGGGAACAGAATGTGACAGGGGCCCTAGGGGTCGGGGAGACATGGTGGAAGAGGGTCTGCTGGGTTCAAGGATACAGAGAGTTGCAAGGACTTCTCGATGGGGAGTAGCCTCTGTAGGGGTGGGGGAAAAGGGTACAGAAGGTGGTAGGCACTCTGTGGGGGAAAGGTGACAGGACCTCTGTGGAAGGACAGAGAGGCACAAAGTGACAGGCAAGCAGTTTTCTTACCTGAGACCGCTACTTAGCCTGTCCTTGGTGATACCTTGGCCGGAACTGCTGTCTTCACTGCACTGGCAGACATTGGGACTTCCGCCACCACAGCCCGGCAAAGAGTTTATTTTTAATATCTTTTTCTTATTAGCAGGAACATTTGGTGCCGCCTCCTCACTCTGGACACATACCCAGGAGAGTAATACTACTAACCTCTGCATCAGCCTCAACATTTCCGGATATCTGCCCCAACTGGAAGGAGCTTCTATGAAACAGTAAGTTCCTATTTAATATTCATGTAGTGGCTACCAAAGCATGGCTTGTTGCAGTGATAATGGGGGGGTTATCATTGTGGCACCATGTGTCAGTAGCTTTATTAGCTAGCTAACCCTAAAATTTGTCTCTCTTTGTCCTCATAGTGATGCAATGTGCATCTCTGTGGAAAGGGGGAGCTCTCTCTGGTTGGCAGCGGTGGTGGGTTTCCGGATGTCTGCCAGTGCAGTGAGTACAGCAGTTCCTGCCAAGATGTCACAAAGGACAGGTTAAGCAGCAGTCCAAGGCAAGAGGACTGCTTTCCTGTCACTTTGTGCCCCCCTGTCCTTCCACAGAGGCCCTGTCACCTTTCCCCCACATGGTGTCTTCTACCTTCTGCACCATTCTTTCCTACCCCCACAGAGGCTACACCCCATCGAGAAGTTCTTGCAATTCTCTGTATCCTTGAACCCAGCAGAGTCTCTGCCACATTGTGTCTTTCTGACCCCGAAAGCTTACCGCAGCAGTACAAAGCTTATTTATTGCCATTGGAAAGGCATGATGGTTCACAAAAATAAGCCCGCAGCAGCTGTTTTCCCTTAGCTGCTGCAAAATAGCCTATTGATGACAGCCGCCATAAAGCCCTGGCCGCTCAGGAGAGGAATGATATGCCCGCAGCAGCTGTTGTCCCTTAGCTGCTGCAACATAGCCTAATGACTGTAGCCGCCATTAATCCCTGGCCGCTCAAGATAGAAATGATATGCCCGCAGCAGCTGTTGTCCCTTAGCTGCTGCAACATAGCCTACTGACTACAGCTGCCGTATGCCCCTGGCCGCTTTGTAAAGAAATGATATGCCTGCAGCAGCTGTTATCCCTTAGCTTCTGCAACATAGCCTAAGGACTGTAGCCGCCATTAACCCCTGGCCGCTCAGAAGAAAAATGCCCGCAGCAGCTGTTATCCCTTAGCTGCTGCAACGTAGCCTAATGACTGCAGCCGCCATTAATCCCTGGCCGCTCTGAAGAAAAATGCCCGCAGCAGCTGATATCCCTTAGCTGCTGCAACATAGCCTGATAATTACAGCCGCCATTGCCCTTGGCCGCTCATTGTGAATCAAAACCATTCTGGGCTGTGGATGAGTGGAAGACTGTTGTTCCTGTCACATTTTACCCACCAGTACTCTGCCCTAAAGTACTGTAACCCTTACCACCTTATCTCCCCTCCTCTAACAGAGACCTTTCCACCTTTCACCTTCCATCGCTATTCATGTCCCCCATCTCCCCTTCAAGACTGCCTATCACCTTCTGAGCCTCTGCCCCAGACAAAGTACATGCCACCTACTCTCCCCCTTTCTCATACCCCACACAATACCCCTGCCACCTTCTGTACCCCCTCTCCTAACAGTCCATCAACCTTTCTGCCTTCTAGATCCTCCCCCCCAACCCTTCCTGGCTTCTGCCTCTATCACCCTACCCTCACAAAGCCCACTCACAGAGCCACTGGCACCTTTTGACTTTCCCCAACAGAGCCCTTGCCTCCTTTTCGTGTTCCATGCCACGGTCCTTCCCCCCCAGGCCTGAGACATGGAACACATTAGGTGACAAGGGTTCTGTTGTGGGAAGTCAGAAGGTGTCAGGGGCTCTGTGGGTGGAGGGGGGGCTTGTTGGGGTAGGTGGCTTGAAACAGATGCCAGAGGGGGTTGTGAATTTGGAAGGCAGAAAGGAGGAAGGACCGCTGTTAGGGCATGGGATACAGAAAGTGGTAGGGGTACTGTGTGGAGTATGGGAAAGAGGGGAAAGTAGATGGTTATGGCTCTACTTAGGACAGGGGCCCAGAAGGAGGCAAGAAGTCTTGAAGGGGAGCTGGGGCTACGGATTACGATGGAAGGGTAAGGTTTTAGGAGCTCTGTTAGAGGAGGGGGGAGAAGGTGGTAGGGGTACAGTGCCTTAGGGGAACAGAATGTGACAGGGGCCCTAGGGGTCGGGGAGACATGGTGGAAGAGGGTCTGCTGGGTTCAAGGATACAGAGAGTTGCAAGGACTTCTCGATGGGGAGTAGCCTCTGTAGGGGTGGGGGGAAAAGGGTACAGAAGGTGGTAGGCACTCTGTGGGGGAAAGGTGACAGGACCTCTGTGGAAGGACAGAGAGGCACAAAGTGACAGGCAAGCAGTTTTCTTACCTGAGACCGCTACTTAGCCTGTCCTTGGTGATACCTTGGCCGGAACTGCTGTCTTCACTGCACTGGCAGACATTGGGACTTCCGCCACCACAGCCCGGCAAAGAGTTTATTTTTAATATCTTTTTCTTATTAGCAGGAACATTTGGTGCCGCCTCCTCACTCTGGACACATACCCAGGAGAGTAATACTACTAACCTCTGCATCAGCCTCAACATTTCCGGATATCTGCCCCAACTGGAAGGAGCTTCTATGAAACAGTAAGTTCCTATTTAATATTCATGTAGTGGCTACCAAAGCATGGCTTGTTGCAGTGATAATGGGGGGGTTATCATTGTGGCACCATGTGTCAGTAGCTTTATTAGCTAGCTAACCCTAAAATGTGTCTCTCTTTGTCCTCATAGTGATGCAATGTGCATCTCTGTGGAAAGGGGGAGCTCTCTCTGGTTGGCAGCGGTGGTGGGTTTCCGGATGTCTGCCAGTGCAGTGAGTACAGCAGTTCCTGCCAAGATGTCACAAAGGACAGGTTAAGCAGCAGTCCAAGGCAAGAGGACTGCTTTCCTGTCACTTTGTGCCCCCCTGTCCTTCCACAGAGGCCCTGTCACCTTTCCCCCACATGGTGTCTTCTACCTTCTGCACCATTCTTTCCTACCCCCACAGAGGCTACACCCCATCGAGAAGTTCTTGCAATTCTCTGTATCCTTGAACCCAGCAGAGTCTCTGCCACATTGTGTCTTTCTGACCCCGAAAGCTTACCGCAGCAGTACAAAGCTTATTTATTGCCATTGGAAAGGCATGATGGTTCACAAAAATAAGCCCGCAGCAGCTGTTTTCCCTTAGCTGCTGCAAAATAGCCTATTGATGACAGCCGCCATAAAGCCCTGGCCGCTCAGGAGAGGAATGATATGCCCGCAGCAGCTGTTGTCCCTTAGCTGCTGCAACATAGCCTAATGACTGTAGCCGCCATTAATCCCTGGCCGCTCAAGATAGAAATGATATGCCCGCAGCAGCTGTTGTCCCTTAGCTGCTGCAACATAGCCTACTGACTACAGCTGCCGTATGCCCCTGGCCGCTTTGTAAAGAAATGATATGCCTGCAGCAGCTGTTATCCCTTAGCTTCTGCAACATAGCCTAAGGACTGTAGCCGCCATTAACCCCTGGCCGCTCAGAAGAAAAATGCCCGCAGCAGCTGTTATCCCTTAGCTGCTGCAACGTAGCCTAATGACTGCAGCCGCCATTAATCCCTGGCCGCTCTGAAGAAAAATGCCCGCAGCAGCTGATATCCCTTAGCTGCTGCAACATAGCCTGATAATTACAGCCGCCATTGCCCTTGGCCGCTCATTGTGAATCAAAACCATTCTGGGCTGTGGATGAGTGGAAGACTGTTGTTCCTGCCACATTTTACCCACCAGTACTCTGCCCTAAAGTACTGTAACCCTTACCACCTTATCTCCCCTCCTCTAACAGAGACCTTTCCACCTTTCACCTTCCATCGCTATTCATGTCCCCCATCTCCCCTTCAAGACTGCCTATCACCTTCTGAGCCTCTGCCCCAGACAAAGTTCATGCCACCTACTCTCCCCCTTTCTCATACCCCACACAATACCCTTGCCACCTTCTGTACCCCCTCTCCTAACAGTCCATCAACCTTTCTGCCTTCTAGATCCTCCCCCCCAACCCTTCCTGGCTTCTGCCTCTATCACCTTACCCTCACAAAGCCCACTCACAGAGCCACTGGCACCTTTTGACTTTCCCCAACAGGGCCCTTGCCTCCTTTTCGTGTTCCATGCCACGGTCCTTCCCCCCCAGGCCTGAGACATGGAACACATTAGGTGACAAGGGTTCTGTTGTGGGAAGTCAGAAGGTGTCAGGGGCTCTGTGGGTGGAGGGGGGGCTTGTTGGGGTAGGTGGCTTGAAACAGATGCCAGAGGGGGTTGTGAATTTGGAAGGCAGAAAGGAGGAAGGACCGCTGTTAGGGCATGGGATACAGAAAGTGGTAGGGGTACTGTGTGGAGTATGGGAAAGAGGGGAAAGTAGATGGTTATGGCTCTACTTAGGACAGGGGCCCAGAAGGAGGCAAGAAGTCTTGAAGGGGAGCTGGGGCTACGGATTACGATGGAAGGGTAAGGTTTTAGGAGCTCTGTTAGAGGAGGGGGGAGAAGGTGGTAGGGGTACAGTGCCTTAGGGGAACAGAATGTGACAGGGGCCCTAGGGGTCGGGGAGACATGGTGGAAGAGGGTCTGCTGGGTTCAAGGATACAGAGAGTTGCAAGGACTTCTCGATGGGGAGTAGCCTCTGTAGGGGTGGGGGAAAAGGGTACAGAAGGTGGTAGGCACTCTGTGGGGGAAAGGTGACAGGACCTCTGTGGAAGGACAGAGAGGCACAAAGTGACAGGCAAGCAGTTTTCTTACCTGAGACCGCTACTTAGCCTGTCCTTGGTGATACCTTGGCCGGAACTGCTGTCTTCACTGCACTGGCAGACATTGGGACTTCCGCCACCACAGCCCGGCAAAGAGTTTATTTTTAATATCTTTTTCTTATTAGCAGGAACATTTGGTGCCGCCTCCTCACTCTGGACACATACCCAGGAGAGTAATACTACTAACCTCTGCATCAGCCTCAACATTTCCGGATATCTGCCCCAACTGGAAGGAGCTTCTATGAAACAGTAAGTTCCTATTTAATATTCATGTAGTGGCTACCAAAGCATGGCTTGTTGCAGTGATAATGGGGGGGTTATCATTGTGGCACCATGTGTCAGTAGCTTTATTAGCTAGCTAACCCTAAAATTTGTCTCTCTTTGTCCTCATAGTGATGCAATGTGCATCTCTGTGGAAAGGGGGAGCTCTCTCTGGTTGGCAGCGGTGGTGGGTTTCCGGATGTCTGCCAGTGCAGTGAGTACAGCAGTTCCTGCCAAGATGTCACAAAGGACAGGTTAAGCAGCAGTCCAAGGCAAGAGGACTGCTTTCCTGTCACTTTGTGCCCCCCTGTCCTTCCACAGAGGCCCTGTCACCTTTCCCCCACATGGTGTCTTCTACCTTCTGCACCATTCTTTCCTACCCCCACAGAGGCTACACCCCATCGAGAAGTTCTTGCAATTCTCTGTATCCTTGAACCCAGCAGAGTCTCTGCCACATTGTGTCTTTCTGACCCCGAAAGCTTACCGCAGCAGTACAAAGCTTATTTATTGCCATTGGAAAGGCATGATGGTTCACAAAAATAAGCCCGCAGCAGCTGTTTTCCCTTAGCTGCTGCAAAATAGCCTATTGATGACAGCCGCCATAAAGCCCTGGCCGCTCAGGAGAGGAATGATATGCCTGCAGCAGCTGTTGTCCCTTAGCTGCTGCAACATAGCCTAATGACTGTAGCCGCCATTAATCCCTGGCCGCTCAAGATAGAAATGATATGCCCGCAGCAGCTGTTGTCCCTTAGCTGCTGCAACATAGCCTACTGACTACAGCTGCCGTATGCCCCTGGCCGCTTTGTAAAGAAATGATATGCCTGCAGCAGCTGTTATCCCTTAGCTTCTGCAACATAGCCTAAGGACTGTAGCCGCCATTAACCCCTGGCCGCTCAGAAGAAAAATGCCCGCAGCAGCTGTTATCCCTTAGCTGCTGCAACGTAGCCTAATGACTGCAGCCGCCATTAATCCCTGGCCGCTCTGAAGAAAAATGCCCGCAGCAGCTGATATCCCTTAGCTGCTGCAACATAGCCTGATAATTACAGCCGCCATTGCCCTTGGCCGCTCATTGTGAATCAAAACCATTCTGGGCTGTGGATGAGTGGAAGACTGTTGTTCCTGTCACATTTTACCCACCAGTACTCTGCCCTAAAGTACTGTAACCCTTACCACCTTATCTCCCCTCCTCTAACAGAGACCTTTCCACCTTTCACCTTCCATCGCTATTCATGTCCCCCATCTCCCCTTCAAGACTGCCTATCACCTTCTGAGCCTCTGCCCCAGACAAAGTTCATGCCACCTACTCTCCCCCTTTCTCATACCCCACACAATACCCTTGCCACCTTCTGTACCCCCTCTCCTAACAGTCCATCAACCTTTCTGCCTTCTAGATCCTCCCCCCCAACCCTTCCTGGCTTCTGCCTCTATCACCCTACCCTCACAAAGCCCCCTCACAGAGCCACTGGCACCTTTTGACTTTCCCCAACAGGGCCCTTGCCTCCTTTTCGTGTTCCATGCCACGGTCCTTCCCCCCCAGGCCTGAGACATGGAACACATTAGGTGACAAGGGTTCTGTTGTGGGAAGTCAGAAGGTGTCAGGGGCTCTGTGGGTGGAGGGGGGGCTTGTTGGGGTAGGTGGCTTGAAACAGATGCCAGAGGGGGTTGTGAATTTGGAAGGCAGAAAGGAGGAAGGACCGCTGTTAGGGCATGGGATACAGAAAGTGGTAGGGGTACTGTGTGGAGTATGGGAAAGAGGGGAAAGTAGATGGTTATGGCTCTACTTAGGACAGGGGCCCAGAAGGAGGCAAGAAGTCTTGAAGGGGAGCTGGGGCTACGGATTACGATGGAAGGTAAGGTTTTAGGAGCTCTGTTAGAGGAGGGGGGAGAAGGTGGTAGGGGTACAGTGCCTTAGGGGAACAGAATGTGACAGGGGCCCTAGGGGTCGGGGAGACATGGTGGAAGAGGGTCTGCTGGGTTCAAGGATACAGAGAGTTGCAAGGACTTCTCGATGGGGAGTAGCCTCTGTAGGGGTGGGGGAAAAGGGTACAGAAGGTGGTAGGCACTCTGTGGGGGAAAGGTGACAGGACCTCTGTGGAAGGACAGAGAGGCACAAAGTGACAGGCAAGCAGTTTTCTTACCTGAGACCGCTACTTAGCCTGTCCTTGGTGATACCTTGGCCGGAACTGCTGTCTTCACTGCACTGGCAGACATTGGGACTTCCGCCACCACAGCCCGGCAAAGAGTTTATTTTTAATATCTTTTTCTTATTAGCAGGAACATTTGGTGCCGCCTCCTCACTCTGGACACATACCCAGGAGAGTAATACTACTAACCTCTGCATCAGCCTCAGCATTTCCAGATATCTGCCCCAACTGGAAGGAGCTTCTATGAAACAGTAAGTTCCTATTTAATATTCATGTAGTGGCTACCAAAGCATGGCTTGTTGCAGTGATAATGGGGGGGTTATCATTGTGGCACCATGTGTCAGTAGCTTTATTAGCTAGCTAACCCTAAAATTTGTCTCTCTTTGTCCTCATAGTGATGCAATGTGCATCTCTGTGGAAAGGGGGAGCTCTCTCTGGTTGGCAGCGGTGGTGGGTTTCCGGATGTCTGCCAGTGCAGTGAGTACAGCAGTTCCTGCCAAGATGTCACAAAGGACAGGTTAAGCAGCAGTCCAAGGCAAGAGGACTGCTTTCCTGTCACTTTGTGCCCCCCTGTCCTTCCACAGAGGCCCTGTCACCTTTCCCCCACATGGTGTCTTCTACCTTCTGCACCATTCTTTCCTACCCCCACAGAGGCTACACCCCATCGAGAAGTTCTTGCAATTCTCTGTATCCTTGAACCCAGCAGAGTCTCTGCCACATTGTGTCTTTCTGACCCCGAAAGCTTACCGCAGCAGTACAAAGCTTATTTATTGCCATTGGAAAGGCATGATGGTTCACAAAAATAAGCCCGCAGCAGCTGTTTTCCCTTAGCTGCTGCAAAATAGCCTATTGATGACAGCCGCCATAAAGCCCTGGCCGCTCAGGAGAGGAATGATATGCCCGCAGCAGCTGTTGTCCCTTAGCTGCTGCAACATAGCCTAATGACTGTAGCCGCCATTAATCCCTGGCCGCTCAAGATAGAAATGATATGCCCGCAGCAGCTGTTGTCCCTTAGCTGCTGCAACATAGCCTACTGACTACAGCTGCCGTATGCCCCTGGCCGCTTTGTAAAGAAATGATATGCCTGCAGCAGCTGTTATCCCTTAGCTTCTGCAACATAGCCTAAGGACTGTAGCCGCCATTAACCCCTGGCCGCTCAGAAGAAAAATGCCCGCAGCAGCTGTTATCCCTTAGCTGCTGCAACGTAGCCTAATGACTGCAGCCGCCATTAATCCCTGGCCGCTCTGAAGAAAAATGCCCGCAGCAGCTGATATCCCTTAGCTGCTGCAACATAGCCTGATAATTACAGCCGCCATTGCCCTTGGCCGCTCATTGTGAATCAAAACCATTCTGGGCTGTGGATGAGTGGAAGACTGTTGTTCCTGTCACATTTTACCCACCAGTACTCTGCCCTAAAGTACTGTAACCCTTACCACCTTATCTCCCCTCCTCTAACAGAGACCTTTCCACCTTTCACCTTCCATCGCTATTCATGTCCCCCATCTCCCCTTCAAGACTGCCTATCACCTTCTGAGCCTCTGCCCCAGACAAAGTACATGCCACTTACTCTCCCCCTTTCTCATACCCCACACAATACCCCTGCCACCTTCTGTACCCCCTCTCCTAACAGCCCATCAACCTTTCTGCCTTCTAGATCCTCCCCCCCAACCCTTCCTGGCTTCTGCCTCTATCACCCTACCCTCACAAAGCCCACTCACAGAGCCACTGGCACCTTTTGACTTTCCCTAACAGAGCCCTTGCCTCCTTTTCGTGTTCCATGCCACGGTCCTTCCCCCCCAGGCCTGAGACATGGAACACATTAGGTGACAAGGGTTCTGTTGTGGGAAGTCAGAAGGTGTCAGGGGCTCTGTGGGTGGAGGGGGGGCTTGTTGGGGTAGGTGGCTTGAAACAGATGCCAGAGGGGGTTGTGAATTTGGAAGGCAGAAAGGAGGAAGGACCGCTGTTAGGGCATGGGATACAGAAAGTGGTAGGGGTACTGTGTGGAGTATGGGAAAGAGGGGAAAGTAGATGGTTATGGCTCTACTTAGGACAGGGGCCCAGAAGGAGGCAAGAAGTCTTGAAGGGGAGTTGGGGCTACGGATTACGATGGAAGGGTAAGGTTTTAGGAGCTCTGTTAGAGGAGGGGGGAGAAGGTGGTAGGGGTACAGTGCCTTAGGGGAACAGAATGTGACAGGGGCCCTAGGGGTCGGGGAGACATGGTGGAAGAGGGTCTGCTGGGTTCAAGGATACAGAGAGTTGCAAGGACTTCTCGATGGGGAGTAGCCTCTGTAGGGGTGGGGGAAAAGGGTACAGAAGGTGGTAGGCACTCTGTGGGGGAAAGGTGACAGGACCTCTGTGGAAGGACAGAGAGGCACAAAGTGACAGGCAAGCAGTTTTCTTACCTGAGACCGCTACTTAGCCTGTCCTTGGTGATACCTTGGCCGGAACTGCTGTCTTCACTGCACTGGCAGACATTGGGACTTCCGCCACCACAGCCCGGCAAAGAGTTTATTTTTAATATCTTTTTCTTATTAGCAGGAACATTTGGTGCCGCCTCCTCACTCTGGACACATACCCAGGAGAGTAATACTACTAACCTCTGCATCAGCCTCAACATTTCCGGATATCTGCCCCAACTGGAAGGAGCTTCTATGAAACAGTAAGTTCCTATTTAATATTCATGTAGTGGCTACCAAAGCATGGCTTGTTGCAGTGATAATGGGGGGGTTATCATTGTGGCACCATGTGTCAGTAGCTTTATTAGCTAGCTAACCCTAAAATTTGTCTCTCTTTGTCCTCATAGTGATGCAATGTGCATCTCTGTGGAAAGGGGGAGCTCTCTCTGGTTGGCAGCGGTGGTGGGTTTCCGGATGTCTGCCAGTGCAGTGAGTACAGCAGTTCCTGCCAAGATGTCACAAAGGACAGGTTAAGCAGCAGTCCAAGGCAAGAGGACTGCTTTCCTGTCACTTTGTGCCCCCCTGTCCTTCCACAGAGGCCCTGTCACCTTTCCCCCACATGGTGTCTTCTACCTTCTGCACCATTCTTTCCTACCCCCACAGAGGCTACACCCCATCGAGAAGTTCTTGCAATTCTCTGTATCCTTGAACCCAGCAGAGTCTCTGCCACATTGTGTCTTTCTGACCCCGAAAGCTTACCGCAGCAGTACAAAGCTTATTTATTGCCATTGGAAAGGCATGATGGTTCACAAAAATAAGCCCGCAGCAGCTGTTTTCCCTTAGCTGCTGCAAAATAGCCTATTGATGACAGCCGCCATAAAGCCCTGGCCGCTCAGGAGAGGAATGATATGCCCGCAGCAGCTGTTGTCCCTTAGCTGCTGCAACATAGCCTAATGACTGTAGCCGCCATTAATCCCTGGCCGCTCAAGATAGAAATGATATGCCCGCAGCAGCTGTTGTCCCTTAGCTGCTGCAACATAGCCTACTGACTACAGCTGCCGTATGCCCCTGGCCGCTTTGTAAAGAAATGATATGCCTGCAGCAGCTGTTATCCCTTAGCTTCTGCAACATAGCCTAAGGACTGTAGCCGCCATTAACCCCTGGCCGCTCAGAAGAAAAATGCCCGCAGCAGCTGTTATCCCTTAGCTGCTGCAACGTAGCCTAATGACTGCAGCCGCCATTAATCCCTGGCCGCTCTGAAGAAAAATGCCCGCAGCAGCTGATATCCCTTAGCTGCTGCAACATAGCCTGATAATTACAGCCGCCATTGCCCTTGGCCGCTCATTGTGAATCAAAACCATTCTGGGCTGTGGATGAGTGGAAGACTGTTGTTCCTGTCACATTTTACCCACCAGTACTCTGCCCTAAAGTACTGTAACCCTTACCACCTTATCTCCCCTCCTCTAACAGAGACCTTTCCACCTTTCACCTTCCATCGCTATTCATGTCCCCCATCTCCCCTTCAAGACTGCCTATCACCTTCTGAGCCTCTGCCCCAGACAAAGTACATGCCACCTACTCTCCCCCTTTCTCATACCCCACACAATACCCCTGCCACCTTCTGTACCCCCTCTCCTAACAGTCCATCAACCTTTCTGCCTTCTAGATCCTCCCCCCCAACCCTTCCTGGCTTCTGCCTCTATCACCCTACCCTCACAAAGCCCACTCACAGAGCCACTGGCACCTTTTGACTTTCCCCAACAGAGCCCTTGCCTCCTTTTCGTGTTCCATGCCACGGTCCTTCCCCCCCAGGCCTGAGACATGGAACACATTAGGTGACAAGGGTTCTGTTGTGGGAAGTCAGAAGGTGTCAGGGGCTCTGTGGGTGGAGGGGGGGCTTGTTGGGGTAGGTGGCTTGAAACAGATGCCAGAGGGGGTTGTGAATTTGGAAGGCAGAAAGGAGGAAGGACCGCTGTTAGGGCATGGGATACAGAAAGTGGTAGGGGTACTGTGTGGAGTATGGGAAAGAGGGGAAAGTAGATGGTTATGGCTCTACTTAGGACAGGGGCCCAGAAGGAGGCAAGAAGTCTTGAAGGGGAGCTGGGGCTACGGATTACGATGGAAGGGTAAGGTTTTAGGAGCTCTGTTAGAGGAGGGGGGAGAAGGTGGTAGGGGTACAGTGCCTTAGGGGAACAGAATGTGACAGGGGCCCTAGGGGTCGGGGAGACATGGTGGAAGAGGGTCTGCTGGGTTCAAGGATACAGAGAGTTGCAAGGACTTCTCGATGGGGAGTAGCCTCTGTAGGGGTGGGGGAAAAGGGTACAGAAGGTGGTAGGCACTCTGTGGGGGAAAGGTGACAGGACCTCTGTGGAAGGACAGAGAGGCACAAAGTGACAGGCAAGCAGTTTTCTTACCTGAGACCGCTACTTAGCCTGTCCTTGGTGATACCTTGGCCGGAACTGCTGTCTTCACTGCACTGGCAGACATTGGGACTTCCGCCACCACAGCCCGGCAAAGAGTTTATTTTTAATATCTTTTTCTTATTAGCAGGAACATTTGGTGCCGCCTCCTCACTCTGGACACATACCCAGGAGAGTAATACTACTAACCTCTGCATCAGCCTCAACATTTCCGGATATCTGCCCCAACTGGAAGGAGCTTCTATGAAACAGTAAGTTCCTATTTAATATTCATGTAGTGGCTACCAAAGCATGGCTTGTTGCAGTGATAATGGGGGGGTTATCATTGTGGCACCATGTGTCAGTAGCTTTATTAGCTAGCTAACCCTAAAATGTGTCTCTCTTTGTCCTCATAGTGATGCAATGTGCATCTCTGTGGAAAGGGGGAGCTCTCTCTGGTTGGCAGCGGTGGTGGGTTTCCGGATGTCTGCCAGTGCAGTGAGTACAGCAGTTCCTGCCAAGATGTCACAAAGGACAGGTTAAGCAGCAGTCCAAGGCAAGAGGACTGCTTTCCTGTCACTTTGTGCCCCCCTGTCCTTCCACAGAGGCCCTGTCACCTTTCCCCCACATGGTGTCTTCTACCTTCTGCACCATTCTTTCCTACCCCCACAGAGGCTACACCCCATCGAGAAGTTCTTGCAATTCTCTGTATCCTTGAACCCAGCAGAGTCTCTGCCACATTGTGTCTTTCTGACCCCGAAAGCTTACCGCAGCAGTACAAAGCTTATTTATTGCCATTGGAAAGGCATGATGGTTCACAAAAATAAGCCCGCAGCAGCTGTTTTCCCTTAGCTGCTGCAAAATAGCCTATTGATGACAGCCGCCATAAAGCCCTGGCCGCTCAGGAGAGGAATGATATGCCCGCAGCAGCTGTTGTCCCTTAGCTGCTGCAACATAGCCTAATGACTGTAGCCGCCATTAATCCCTGGCCGCTCAAGATAGAAATGATATGCCCGCAGCAGCTGTTGTCCCTTAGCTGCTGCAACATAGCCTACTGACTACAGCTGCCGTATGCCCCTGGCCGCTTTGTAAAGAAATGATATGCCTGCAGCAGCTGTTATCCCTTAGCTTCTGCAACATAGCCTAAGGACTGTAGCCGCCATTAACCCCTGGCCGCTCAGAAGAAAAATGCCCGCAGCAGCTGTTATCCCTTAGCTGCTGCAACGTAGCCTAATGACTGCAGCCGCCATTAATCCCTGGCCGCTCTGAAGAAAAATGCCCGCAGCAGCTGATATCCCTTAGCTGCTGCAACATAGCCTGATAATTACAGCCGCCATTGCCCTTGGCCGCTCATTGTGAATCAAAACCATTCTGGGCTGTGGATGAGTGGAAGACTGTTGTTCCTGCCACATTTTACCCACCAGTACTCTGCCCTAAAGTACTGTAACCCTTACCACCTTATCTCCCCTCCTCTAACAGAGACCTTTCCACCTTTCACCTTCCATCGCTATTCATGCCCCCCATCTCCCCTTCAAGACTGCCTATCACCTTCTGAGCCTCTGCCCCAGACAAAGTTCATGCCACCTACTCTCCCCCTTTCTCATACCCCACACAATACCCCTGCCACCTTCTGTACCCCCTCTCCTAACAGTCCATCAACCTTTCTGCCTTCTAGATCCTCCCCCCCAACCCTTCCTGGCTTCTGCCTCTATCACCCTACCCTCACAAAGCCCACTCACAGAGCCACTGGCACCTTTTGACTTTCCCCAACAGGGCCCTTGCCTCCTTTTCGTGTTCCATGCCACGGTCCTTCCCCCCCAGGCCTGAGACATGGAACACATTAGGTGACAAGGGTTCTGTTGTGGGAAGTCAGAAGGTGTCAGGGGCTCTGTGGGTGGAGGGGGGGCTTGTTGGGGTAGGTGGCTTGAAACAGATGCCAGAGGGGGTTGTGAATTTGGAAGGCAGAAAGGAGGAAGGACCGCTGTTAGGGCATGGGATACAGAAAGTGGTAGGGGTACTGTGTGGAGTATGGGAAAGAGGGGAAAGTAGATGGTTATGGCTCTACTTAGGACAGGGGCCCAGAAGGAGGCAAGAAGTCTTGAAGGGGAGTTGGGGCTACGGATTACGATGGAAGGGTAAGGTTTTAGGAGCTCTGTTAGAGGAGGGGGGAGAAGGTGGTAGGGGTACAGTGCCTTAGGGGAACAGAATGTGACAGGGGCCCTAGGGGTCGGGGAGACATGGTGGAAGAGGGTCTGCTGGGTTCAAGGATACAGAGAGTTGCAAGGACTTCTCGATGGGGAGTAGCCTCTGTAGGGGTGGGGGAAAAGGGTACAGAAGGTGGTAGGCACTCTGTGGGGGAAAGGTGACAGGACCTCTGTGGAAGGACAGAGAGGCACAAAGTGACAGGCAAGCAGTTTTCTTACCTGAGACCGCTACTTAGCCTGTCCTTGGTGATACCTTGGCCGGAACTGCTGTCTTCACTGCACTGGCAGACATTGGGACTTCCGCCACCACAGCCCGGCAAAGAGTTTATTTTTAATATCTTTTTCTTATTAGCAGGAACATTTGGTGCCGCCTCCTCACTCTGGACACATACCCAGGAGAGTAATACTACTAACCTCTGCATCAGCCTCAGCATTTCCGGATATCTGCCCCAACTGGAAGGAGCTTCTATGAAACAGTAAGTTCCTATTTAATATTCATGTAGTGGCTACCAAAGCATGGCTTGTTGCAGTGATAATGGGGGGGTTATCATTGTGGCACCATGTGTCAGTAGCTTTATTAGCTAGCTAACCCTAAAATTTGTCTCTCTTTGTCCTCATAGTGATGCAATGTGCATCTCTGTGGAAAGGGGGAGCTCTCTCTGGTTGGCAGCGGTGGTGGGTTTCCGGATGTCTGCCAGTGCAGTGAGTACAGCAGTTCCTGCCAAGATGTCACAAAGGACAGGTTAAGCAGCAGTCCAAGGCAAGAGGACTGCTTTCCTGTCACTTTGTGCCCCCCTGTCCTTCCACAGAGGCCCTGTCACCTTTCCCCCACATGGTGTCTTCTACCTTCTGCACCATTCTTTCCTACCCCCACAGAGGCTACACCCCATCGAGAAGTTCTTGCAATTCTCTGTATCCTTGAACCCAGCAGAGTCTCTGCCACATTGTGTCTTTCTGACCCCGAAAGCTTACCGCAGCAGTACAAAGCTTATTTATTGCCATTGGAAAGGCATGATGGTTCACAAAAATAAGCCCGCAGCAGCTGTTTTCCCTTAGCTGCTGCAAAATAGCCTATTGATGACAGCCGCCATAAAGCCCTGGCCGCTCAGGAGAGGAATGATATGCCCGCAGCAGCTGTTGTCCCTTAGCTGCTGCAACATAGCCTAATGACTGTAGCCGCCATTAATCCCTGGCCGCTCAAGATAGAAATGATATGCCCGCAGCAGCTGTTGTCCCTTAGCTGCTGCAACATAGCCTACTGACTACAGCTGCCGTATGCCCCTGGCCGCTTTGTAAAGAAATGATATGCCTGCAGCAGCTGTTATCCCTTAGCTTCTGCAACATAGCCTAAGGACTGTAGCCGCCATTAACCCCTGGCCGCTCAGAAGAAAAATGCCCGCAGCAGCTGTTATCCCTTAGCTGCTGCAACGTAGCCTAATGACTGCAGCCGCCATTAATCCCTGGCCGCTCTGAAGAAAAATGCCCGCAGCAGCTGATATCCCTTAGCTGCTGCAACATAGCCTGATAATTACAGCCGCCATTGCCCTTGGCCGCTCATTGTGAATCAAAACCATTCTGGGCTGTGGATGAGTGGAAGACTGTTGTTCCTGTCACATTTTACCCACCAGTACTCTGCCCTAAAGTACTGTAACCCTTACCACCTTATCTCCCCTCCTCTAACAGAGACCTTTCCACCTTTCACCTTCCATCGCTATTCATGTCCCCCATCTCCCCTTCAAGACTGCCTATCACCTTCTGAGCCTCTGCCCCAGACAAAGTACATGCCACTTACTCTCCCCCTTTCTCATACCCCACACAATACCCCTGCCACCTTCTGTACCCCCTCTCCTAACAGCCCATCAACCTTTCTGCCTTCTAGATCCTCCCCCCCAACCCTTCCTGGCTTCTGCCTCTATCACCCTACCCTCACAAAGCCCACTCACAGAGCCACTGGCACCTTTTGACTTTCCCTAACAGAGCCCTTGCCTCCTTTTCGTGTTCCATGCCACGGTCCTTCCCCCCCAGGCCTGAGACATGGAACACATTAGGTGACAAGGGTTCTGTTGTGGGAAGTCAGAAGGTGTCAGGGGCTCTGTGGGTGGAGGGGGGGCTTGTTGGGGTAGGTGGCTTGAAACAGATGCCAGAGGGGGTTGTGAATTTGGAAGGCAGAAAGGAGGAAGGACCGCTGTTAGGGCATGGGATACAGAAAGTGGTAGGGGTACTGTGTGGAGTATGGGAAAGAGGGGAAAGTAGATGGTTATGGCTCTACTTAGGACAGGGGCCCAGAAGGAGGCAAGAAGTCTTGAAGGGGAGTTGGGGCTACGGATTACGATGGAAGGGTAAGGTTTTAGGAGCTCTGTTAGAGGAGGGGGGAGAAGGTGGTAGGGGTACAGTGCCTTAGGGGAACAGAATGTGACAGGGGCCCTAGGGGTCGGGGAGACATGGTGGAAGAGGGTCTGCTGGGTTCAAGGATACAGAGAGTTGCAAGGACTTCTCGATGGGGAGTAGCCTCTGTAGGGGTGGGGGAAAAGGGTACAGAAGGTGGTAGGCACTCTGTGGGGGAAAGGTGACAGGACCTCTGTGGAAGGACAGAGAGGCACAAAGTGACAGGCAAGCAGTTTTCTTACCTGAGACCGCTACTTAGCCTGTCCTTGGTGATACCTTGGCCGGAACTGCTGTCTTCACTGCACTGGCAGACATTGGGACTTCCGCCACCACAGCCCGGCAAAGAGTTTATTTTTAATATCTTTTTCTTATTAGCAGGAACATTTGGTGCCGCCTCCTCACTCTGGACACATACCCAGGAGAGTAATACTACTAACCTCTGCATCAGCCTCAACATTTCCGGATATCTGCCCCAACTGGAAGGAGCTTCTATGAAACAGTAAGTTCCTATTTAATATTCATGTAGTGGCTACCAAAGCATGGCTTGTTGCAGTGATAATGGGGGGGTTATCATTGTGGCACCATGTGTCAGTAGCTTTATTAGCTAGCTAACCCTAAAATTTGTCTCTCTTTGTCCTCATAGTGATGCAATGTGCATCTCTGTGGAAAGGGGGAGCTCTCTCTGGTTGGCAGCGGTGGTGGGTTTCCGGATGTCTGCCAGTGCAGTGAGTACAGCAGTTCCTGCCAAGATGTCACAAAGGACAGGTTAAGCAGCAGTCCAAGGCAAGAGGACTGCTTTCCTGTCACTTTGTGCCCCCCTGTCCTTCCACAGAGGCCCTGTCACCTTTCCCCCACATGGTGTCTTCTACCTTCTGCACCATTCTTTCCTACCCCCACAGAGGCTACACCCCATCGAGAAGTTCTTGCAATTCTCTGTATCCTTGAACCCAGCAGAGTCTCTGCCACATTGTGTCTTTCTGACCCCGAAAGCTTACCGCAGCAGTACAAAGCTTATTTATTGCCATTGGAAAGGCATGATGGTTCACAAAAATAAGCCCGCAGCAGCTGTTTTCCCTTAGCTGCTGCAAAATAGCCTATTGATGACAGCCGCCATAAAGCCCTGGCCGCTCAGGAGAGGAATGATATGCCCGCAGCAGCTGTTGTCCCTTAGCTGCTGCAACATAGCCTAATGACTGTAGCCGCCATTAATCCCTGGCCGCTCAAGATAGAAATGATATGCCCGCAGCAGCTGTTGTCCCTTAGCTGCTGCAACATAGCCTACTGACTACAGCTGCCGTATGCCCCTGGCCGCTTTGTAAAGAAATGATATGCCTGCAGCAGCTGTTATCCCTTAGCTTCTGCAACATAGCCTAAGGACTGTAGCCGCCATTAACCCCTGGCCGCTCAGAAGAAAAATGCCCGCAGCAGCTGTTATCCCTTAGCTGCTGCAACGTAGCCTAATGACTGCAGCCGCCATTAATCCCTGGCCGCTCTGAAGAAAAATGCCCGCAGCAGCTGATATCCCTTAGCTGCTGCAACATAGCCTGATAATTACAGCCGCCATTGCCCTTGGCCGCTCATTGTGAATCAAAACCATTCTGGGCTGTGGATGAGTGGAAGACTGTTGTTCCTGTCACATTTTACCCACCAGTACTCTGCCCTAAAGTACTGTAACCCTTACCACCTTATCTCCCCTCCTCTAACAGAGACCTTTCCACCTTTCACCTTCCATCGCTATTCATGCCCCGCATTTCCCCTTCAAGACTGCCTATCACCTTCTGAGCCTCTGCCCCAGACAAAGTTCATGCCACCTACTCTCCCCCTTTCTCATACCCCACACAATACCCCTGCCACCTTCTGTACCCCCTCTCCTAACAGTCCATCAACCTTTCTGCCTTCTAGATCCTCCCCCCCAACCCTTCCTGGCTTCTGCCTCTATCACCCTACCCTCACAAAGCCCACTCACAGAGCCACTGGCACCTTTTGACTTTCCCCAACAGAGCCCTTGCCTCCTTTTCGTGTTCCATGCCACGGTCCTTCCCCCCCAGGCCTGAGACATGGAACACATTAGGTGACAAGGGTTCTGTTGTGGGAAGTCAGAAGGTGTCAGGGGCTCTGTGGGTGGAGGGGGGGCTTGTTGGGGTAGGTGGCTTGAAACAGATGCCAGAGGGGGTTGTGAATTTGGAAGGCAGAAAGGAGGAAGGACCGCTGTTAGGGCATGGGATACAGAAAGTGGTAGGGGTACTGTGTGGAGTATGGGAAAGAGGGGAAAGTAGATGGTTATGGCTCTACTTAGGACAGGGGCCCAGAAGGAGGCAAGAAGTCTTGAAGGGGAGCTGGGGCTACGGATTACGATGGAAGGGTAAGGTTTTAGGAGCTCTGTTAGAGGAGGGGGGAGAAGGTGGTAGGGGTACAGTGCCTTAGGGGAACAGAATGTGACAGGGGCCCTAGGGGTCGGGGAGACATGGTGGAAGAGGGTCTGCTGGGTTCAAGGATACAGAGAGTTGCAAGGACTTCTCGATGGGGAGTAGCCTCTGTAGGGGTGGGGGAAAAGGGTACAGAAGGTGGTAGGCACTCTGTGGGGGAAAGGTGACAGGACCTCTGTGGAAGGACAGAGAGGCACAAAGTGACAGGCAAGCAGTTTTCTTACCTGAGACCGCTACTTAGCCTGTCCTTGGTGATACCTTGGCCGGAACTGCTGTCTTCACTGCACTGGCAGACGTTGGGACTTCCGCCACCACAGCCCGGCAAAGAGTTTATTTTTAATATCTTTTTCTTATTAGCAGGAACATTTGGTGCCGCCTCCTCACTCTGGACACATACCCAGGAGAGTAATACTACTAACCTCTGCATCAGCCTCAACATTTCCGGATATCTGCCCCAACTGGAAGGAGCTTCTATGAAACAGTAAGTTCCTATTTAATATTCATGTAGTGGCTACCAAAGCATGGCTTGTTGCAGTGATAATGGGGGGGTTATCATTGTGGCACCATGTGTCAGTAGCTTTATTAGCTAGCTAACCCTAAAATTTGTCTCTCTTTGTCCTCATAGTGATGCAATGTGCATCTCTGTGGAAAGGGGGAGCTCTCTCTGGTTGGCAGCGGTGGTGGGTTTCCGGATGTCTGCCAGTGCAGTGAGTACAGCAGTTCCTGCCAAGATGTCACAAAGGACAGGTTAAGCAGCAGTCCAAGGCAAGAGGACTGCTTTCCTGTCACTTTGTGCCCCCCTGTCCTTCCACAGAGGCCCTGTCACCTTTCCCCCACATGGTGTCTTCTACCTTCTGCACCATTCTTTCCTACCCCCACAGAGGCTACACCCCATCGAGAAGTTCTTGCAATTCTCTGTATCCTTGAACCCAGCAGAGTCTCTGCCACATTGTGTCTTTCTGACCCCGAAAGCTTACCGCAGCAGTACAAAGCTTATTTATTGCCATTGGAAAGGCATGATGGTTCACAAAAATAAGCCCGCAGCAGCTGTTTTCCCTTAGCTGCTGCAAAATAGCCTATTGATGACAGCCGCCATAAAGCCCTGGCCGCTCAGGAGAGGAATGATATGCCCGCAGCAGCTGTTGTCCCTTAGCTGCTGCAACATAGCCTAATGACTGTAGCCGCCATTAATCCCTGGCCGCTCAAGATAGAAATGATATGCCCGCAGCAGCTGTTGTCCCTTAGCTGCTGCAACATAGCCTACTGACTACAGCTGCCGTATGCCCCTGGCCGCTTTGTAAAGAAATGATATGCCTGCAGCAGCTGTTATCCCTTAGCTTCTGCAACATAGCCTAAGGACTGTAGCCGCCATTAACCCCTGGCCGCTCAGAAGAAAAATGCCCGCAGCAGCTGTTATCCCTTAGCTGCTGCAACGTAGCCTAATGACTGCAGCCGCCATTAATCCCTGGCCGCTCTGAAGAAAAATGCCCGCAGCAGCTGATATCCCTTAGCTGCTGCAACATAGCCTGATAATTACAGCCGCCATTGCCCTTGGCCGCTCATTGTGAATCAAAACCATTCTGGGCTGTGGATGAGTGGAAGACTGTTGTTCCTGCCACATTTTACCCACCAGTACTCTGCCCTAAAGTACTGTAACCCTTACCACCTTATCTCCCCTCCTCTAACAGAGACCTTTCCACCTTTCACCTTCCATCGCTATTCATGCCCCCCATCTCCCCTTCAAGACTGCCTATCACCTTCTGAGCCTCTGCCCCAGACAAAGTTCATGCCACCTACTCTCCCCCTTTCTCATACCCCACACAATACCCCTGCCACCTTCTGTACCCCCTCTCCTAACAGTCCATCAACCTTTCTGCCTTCTAGATCCTCCCCCCCAACCCTTCCTGGCTTCTGCCTCTATCACCCTACCCTCACAAAGCCCACTCACAGAGCCACTGGCACCTTTTGACTTTCCCCAACAGGGCCCTTGCCTCCTTTTCGTGTTCCATGCCACGGTCCTTCCCCCCCAGGCCTGAGACATGGAACACATTAGGTGACAAGGGTTCTGTTGTGGGAAGTCAGAAGGTGTCAGGGGCTCTGTGGGTGGAGGGGGGGCTTGTTGGGGTAGGTGGCTTGAAACAGATGCCAGAGGGGGTTGTGAATTTGGAAGGCAGAAAGGAGGAAGGACCGCTGTTAGGGCATGGGATACAGAAAGTGGTAGGGGTACTGTGTGGAGTATGGGAAAGAGGGGAAAGTAGATGGTTATGGCTCTACTTAGGACAGGGGCCCAGAAGGAGGCAAGAAGTCTTGAAGGGGAGCTGGGGCTACAGATTACGATGGAAGGGTAAGGTTTTAGGAGCTCTGTTAGAGGAGGGGGGAGAAGGTGGTAGGGGTACAGTGCCTTAGGGGAACAGAATGTGACAGGGGCCCTAGGGGTCGGGGAGACATGGTGGAAGAGGGTCTGCTGGGTTCAAGGATACAGAGAGTTGCAAGGACTTCTCGATGGGGAGTAGCCTCTGTAGGGGTGGGGGAAAAGGGTACAGAAGGTGGTAGGCACTCTGTGGGGGAAAGGTGACAGGACCTCTGTGGAAGGACAGAGAGGCACAAAGTGACAGGCAAGCAGTTTTCTTACCTGAGACCGCTACTTAGCCTGTCCTTGGTGATACCTTGGCCGGAACTGCTGTCTTCACTGCACTGGCAGACATTGGGACTTCCGCCACCACAGCCCGGCAAAGAGTTTATTTTTAATATCTTTTTCTTATTAGCAGGAACATTTGGTGCCGCCTCCTCACTCTGGACACATACCCAGGAGAGTAATACTACTAACCTCTGCATCAGCCTCAGCATTTCCGGATATCTGCCCCAACTGGAAGGAGCTTCTATGAAACAGTAAGTTCCTATTTAATATTCATGTAGTGGCTACCAAAGCATGGCTTGTTGCAGTGATAATGGGGGGGTTATCATTGTGGCACCATGTGTCAGTAGCTTTATTAGCTAGCTAACCCTAAAATTTGTCTCTCTTTGTCCTCATAGTGATGCAATGTGCATCTCTGTGGAAAGGGGGAGCTCTCTCTGGTTGGCAGCGGTGGTGGGTTTCCGGATGTCTGCCAGTGCAGTGAGTACAGCAGTTCCTGCCAAGATGTCACAAAGGACAGGTTAAGCAGCAGTCCAAGGCAAGAGGACTGCTTTCCTGTCATTTTGTGCCCCCCTGTCCTTCCACAGAGGCCCTGTCACCTTTCCCCCACATGGTGTCTTCTACCTTCTGCACCATTCTTTCCTACCCCCACAGAGGCTACACCCCATCGAGAAGTTCTTGCAATTCTCTGTATCCTTGAACCCAGCAGAGTCTCTGCCACATTGTGTCTTTCTGACCCCGAAAGCTTACCGCAGCAGTACAAAGCTTATTTATTGCCATTGGAAAGGCATGATGGTTCACAAAAATAAGCCCGCAGCAGCTGTTTTCCCTTAGCTGCTGCAAAATAGCCTATTGATGACAGCCGCCATAAAGCCCTGGCCGCTCAGGAGAGGAATGATATGCCCGCAGCAGCTGTTGTCCCTTAGCTGCTGCAACATAGCCTAATGACTGTAGCCGCCATTAATCCCTGGCCGCTCAAGATAGAAATGATATGCCCGCAGCAGCTGTTGTCCCTTAGCTGCTGCAACATAGCCTACTGACTACAGCTGCCGTATGCCCCTGGCCGCTTTGTAAAGAAATGATATGCCTGCCGCAGCTGTTATCCCTTAGCTTCTGCAACATAGCCTAAGGACTGTAGCCGCCATTAACCCCTGGCCGCTCAGAAGAAAAATGCCCGCAGCAGCTGTTATCCCTTAGCTGCTGCAACGTAGCCTAATGACTGCAGCCGCCATTAATCCCTGGCCGCTCTGAAGAAAAATGCCCGCAGCAGCTGATATCCCTTAGCTGCTGCAACATAGCCTGATAATTACAGCCGCCATTGCCCTTGGCCGCTCATTGTGAATCAAAACCATTCTGGGCTGTGGATGAGTGGAAGACTGTTGTTCCTGTCACATTTTACCCACCAGTACTCTGCCCTAAAGTACTGTAACCCTTACCACCTTATCTCCCCTCCTCTAACAGAGACCTTTCCACCTTTCACCTTCCATCGCTATTCATGTCCCCCATCTCCCCTTCAAGACTGCCTATCACCTTCTGAGCCTCTGCCCCAGACAAAGTACATGCCACCTACTCTCCCCCTTTCTCATACCCCACACAATACCCCTGCCACCTTCTGTACCCCCTCTCCTAACAGTCCATCAACCTTTCTGCCTTCTAGATCCTCCCCCCCAACCCTTCCTGGCTTCTGCCTCTATCACCCTACCCTCACAAAGCCCACTCACAGAGCCACTGGCACCTTTTGACTTTCCCCAACAGAGCCCTTGCCTCCTTTTCGTGTTCCATGCCACGGTCCTTCCCCCCCAGGCCCGAGACATGGAACACATTAGGTGACAAGGGTTCTGTTGTGGGAAGTCAGAAGGTGTCAGGGGCTCTGTGGGTGGAGGGGGGGCTTGTTGGGGTAGGTGGCTTGAAACAGATGCCAGAGGGGGTTGTGAATTTGGAAGGCAGAAAGGAGGAAGGACCGCTGTTAGGGCATGGGATACAGAAAGTGGTAGGGGTACTGTGTGGAGTATGGGAAAGAGGGGAAAGTAGATGGTTATGGCTCTACTTAGGACAGGGGCCCAGAAGGAGGCAAGAAGTCTTGAAGGGGAGCTGGGGCTACGGATTACGATGGAAGGGTAAGGTTTTAGGAGCTCTGTTAGAGGAGGGGGGAGAAGGTGGTAGGGGTACAGTGCCTTAGGGGAACAGAATGTGACAGGGGCCCTAGGGGTCGGGGAGACATGGTGGAAGAGGGTCTGCTGGGTTCAAGGATACAGAGAGTTGCAAGGACTTCTCGATGGGGAGTAGCCTCTGTAGGGGTGGGGGAAAAGGGTACAGAAGGTGGTAGGCACTCTGTGGGGGAAAGGTGACAGGACCTCTGTGGAAGGACAGAGAGGCACAAAGTGACAGGCAAGCAGTTTTCTTACCTGAGACCGCTACTTAGCCTGTCCTTGGTGATACCTTGGCCGGAACTGCTGTCTTCACTGCACTGGCAGACATTGGGACTTCCGCCACCACAGCCCGGCAAAGAGTTTATTTTTAATATCTTTTTCTTATTAGCAGGAACATTTGGTGCCGCCTCCTCACTCTGGACACATACCCAGGAGAGTAATACTACTAACCTCTGCATCAGCCTCAACATTTCCGGATATCTGCCCCAACTGGAAGGAGCTTCTATGAAACAGTAAGTTCCTATTTAATATTCATGTAGTGGCTACCAAAGCATGGCTTGTTGCAGTGATAATGGGGGGGTTATCATTGTGGCACCATGTGTCAGTAGCTTTATTAGCTAGCTAACCCTAAAATTTGTCTCTCTTTGTCCTCATAGTGATGCAATGTGCATCTCTGTGGAAAGGGGGAGCTCTCTCTGGTTGGCAGCGGTGGTGGGTTTCCGGATGTCTGCCAGTGCAGTGAGTACAGCAGTTCCTGCCAAGATGTCACAAAGGACAGGTTAAGCAGCAGTCCAAGGCAAGAGGACTGCTTTCCTGTCACTTTGTGCCCCCCTGTCCTTCCACAGAGGCCCTGTCACCTTTCCCCCACATGGTGTCTTCTACCTTCTGCACCATTCTTTCCTACCCCCACAGAGGCTACACCCCATCGAGAAGTTCTTGCAATTCTCTGTATCCTTGAACCCAGCAGAGTCTCTGCCACATTGTGTCTTTCTGACCCCGAAAGCTTACCGCAGCAGTACAAAGCTTATTTATTGCCATTGGAAAGGCATGATGGTTCACAAAAATAAGCCCGCAGCAGCTGTTTTCCCTTAGCTGCTGCAAAATAGCCTATTGATGACAGCCGCCATAAAGCCCTGGCCGCTCAGGAGAGGAATGATATGCCCGCAGCAGCTGTTGTCCCTTAGCTGCTGCAACATAGCCTAATGACTGTAGCCGCCATTAATCCCTGGCCGCTCAAGATAGAAATGATATGCCCGCAGCAGCTGTTGTCCCTTAGCTGCTGCAACATAGCCTACTGACTACAGCTGCCGTATGCCCCTGGCCGCTTTGTAAAGAAATGATATGCCTGCAGCAGCTGTTATCCCTTAGCTTCTGCAACATAGCCTAAGGACTGTAGCCGCCATTAACCCCTGGCCGCTCAGAAGAAAAATGCCCGCAGCAGCTGTTATCCCTTAGCTGCTGCAACGTAGCCTAATGACTGCAGCCGCCATTAATCCCTGGCCGCTCTGAAGAAAAATGCCCGCAGCAGCTGATATCCCTTAGCTGCTGCAACATAGCCTGATAATTACAGCCGCCATTGCCCTTGGCCGCTCATTGTGAATCAAAACCATTCTGGGCTGTGGATGAGTGGAAGACTGTTGTTCCTGTCACATTTTACCCACCAGTACTCTGCCCTAAAGTACTGTAACCCTTACCACCTTATCTCCCCTCCTCTAACAGAGACCTTTCCACCTTTCACCTTCCATCGCTATTCATGTCCCCCATCTCCCCTTCAAGACTGCCTATCACCTTCTGAGCCTCTGCCCCAGACAAAGTACATGCCACCTACTCTCCCCCTTTCTCATACCCCACACAATACCCCTGCCACCTTCTGTACCCCCTCTCCTAACAGTCCATCAACCTTTCTGCCTTCTAGATCCTCCCCCCCAACCCTTCCTGGCTTCTGCCTCTATCACCCTACCCTCACAAAGCCCACTCACAGAGCCACTGGCACCTTTTGACTTTCCCCAACAGAGCCCTTGCCTCCTTTTCGTGTTCCATGCCACGGTCCTTCCCCCCCAGGCCTGAGACATGGAACACATTAGGTGACAAGGGTTCTGTTGTGGGAAGTCAGAAGGTGTCAGGGGCTCTGTGGGTGGAGGGGGGGCTTGTTGGGGTAGGTGGCTTGAAACAGATGCCAGAGGGGGTTGTGAATTTGGAAGGCAGAAAGGAGGAAGGACCGCTGTTAGGGCATGGGATACAGAAAGTGGTAGGGGTACTGTGTGGAGTATGGGAAAGAGGGGAAAGTAGATGGTTATGGCTCTACTTAGGACAGGGGCCCAGAAGGAGGCAAGAAGTCTTGAAGGGGAGCTGGGGCTACGGATTACGATGGAAGGGTAAGGTTTTAGGAGCTCTGTTAGAGGAGGGGGGAGAAGGTGGTAGGGGTACAGTGCCTTAGGGGAACAGAATGTGACAGGGGCCCTAGGGGTCGGGGAGACATGGTGGAAGAGGGTCTGCTGGGTTCAAGGATACAGAGAGTTGCAAGGACTTCTCGATGGGGAGTAGCCTCTGTAGGGGTGGGGGAAAAGGGTACAGAAGGTGGTAGGCACTCTGTGGGGGAAAGGTGACAGGACCTCTGTGGAAGGACAGAGAGGCACAAAGTGACAGGCAAGCAGTTTTCTTACCTGAGACCGCTACTTAGCCTGTCCTTGGTGATACCTTGGCCGGAACTGCTGTCTTCACTGCACTGGCAGACATTGGGACTTCCGCCACCACAGCCCGGCAAAGAGTTTATTTTTAATATCTTTTTCTTATTAGCAGGAACATTTGGTGCCGCCTCCTCACTCTGGACACATACCCAGGAGAGTAATACTACTAACCTCTGCATCAGCCTCAGCATTTCCGGATATCTGCCCCAACTGGAAGGAGCTTCTATGAAACAGTAAGTTCCTATTTAATATTCATGTAGTGGCTACCAAAGCATGGCTTGTTGCAGTGATAATGGGGGGGTTATCATTGTGGCACCATGTGTCAGTAGCTTTATTAGCTAGCTAACCCTAAAATTTGTCTCTCTTTGTCCTCATAGTGATGCAATGTGCATCTCTGTGGAAAGGGGGAGCTCTCTCTGGTTGGCAGCGGTGGTGGGTTTCCGGATGTCTGCCAGTGCAGTGAGTACAGCAGTTCCTGCCAAGATGTCACAAAGGACAGGTTAAGCAGCAGTCCAAGGCAAGAGGACTGCTTTCCTGTCACTTTGTGCCCCCCTGTCCTTCCACAGAGGCCCTGTCACCTTTCCCCCACATGGTGTCTTCTACCTTCTGCACCATTCTTTCCTACCCCCACAGAGGCTACACCCCATCGAGAAGTTCTTGCAATTCTCTGTATCCTTGAACCCAGCAGAGTCTCTGCCACATTGTGTCTTTCTGACCCCGAAAGCTTACCGCAGCAGTACAAAGCTTATTTATTGCCATTGGAAAGGCATGATGGTTCACAAAAATAAGCCCGCAGCAGCTGTTTTCCCTTAGCTGCTGCAAAATAGCCTATTGATGACAGCCGCCATAAAGCCCTGGCCGCTCAGGAGAGGAATGATATGCCCGCAGCAGCTGTTGTCCCTTAGCTGCTGCAACATAGCCTAATGACTGTAGCCGCCATTAATCCCTGGCCGCTCAAGATAGAAATGATATGCCCGCAGCAGCTGTTGTCCCTTAGCTGCTGCAACATAGCCTACTGACTACAGCTGCCGTATGCCCCTGGCCGCTTTGTAAAGAAATGATATGCCTGCAGCAGCTGTTATCCCTTAGCTTCTGCAACATAGCCTAAGGACTGTAGCCGCCATTAACCCCTGGCCGCTCAGAAGAAAAATGCCCGCAGCAGCTGTTATCCCTTAGCTGCTGCAACGTAGCCTAATGACTGCAGCCGCCATTAATCCCTGGCCGCTCTGAAGAAAAATGCCCGCAGCAGCTGATATCCCTTAGCTGCTGCAACATAGCCTGATAATTACAGCCGCCATTGCCCTTGGCCGCTCATTGTGAATCAAAACCATTCTGGGCTGTGGATGAGTGGAAGACTGTTGTTCCTGTCACATTTTACCCACCAGTACTCTGCCCTAAAGTACTGTAACCCTTACCACCTTATCTCCCCTCCTCTAACAGAGACCTTTCCACCTTTCACCTTCCATCGCTATTCATGTCCCCCATCTCCCCTTCAAGACTGCCTATCACCTTCTGAGCCTCTGCCCCAGACAAAGTACATGCCACCTACTCTCCCCCTTTCTCATACCCCACACAATACCCCTGCCACCTTCTGTACCCCCTCTCCTAACAGTCCATCAACCTTTCTGCCTTCTAGATCCTCCCCCCCAACCCTTCCTGGCTTCTGCCTCTATCACCCTACCCTCACAAAGCCCACTCACAGAGCCACTGGCACCTTTTGACTTTCCCCAACAGAGCCCTTGCCTCCTTTTCGTGTTCCATGCCACGGTCCTTCCCCCCCAGGCCTGAGACATGGAACACATTAGGTGACAAGGGTTCTGTTGTGGGAAGTCAGAAGGTGTCAGGGGCTCTGTGGGTGGAGGGGGGGCTTGTTGGGGTAGGTGGCTTGAAACAGATGCCAGAGGGGGTTGTGAATTTGGAAGGCAGAAAGGAGGAAGGACCGCTGTTAGGGCATGGGATACAGAAAGTGGTAGGGGTACTGTGTGGAGTATGGGAAAGAGGGGAAAGTAGATGGTTATGGCTCTACTTAGGACAGGGGCCCAGAAGGAGGCAAGAAGTCTTGAAGGGGAGCTGGGGCTACGGATTACGATGGAAGGGTAAGGTTTTAGGAGCTCTGTTAGAGGAGGGGGGAGAAGGTGGTAGGGGTACAGTGCCTTAGGGGAACAGAATGTGACAGGGGCCCTAGGGGTCGGGGAGACATGGTGGAAGAGGGTCTGCTGGGTTCAAGGATACAGAGAGTTGCAAGGACTTCTCGATGGGGAGTAGCCTCTGTTGGGGTGGGGGAAAAGGGTACAGAAGGTGGTAGGCACTCTGTGGGGGAAAGGTGACAGGACCTCTGTGGAAGGACAGAGAGGCACAAAGTGACAGGCAAGCAGTTTTCTTACCTGAGACCGCTACTTAGCCTGTCCTTGGTGATACCTTGGCCGGAACTGCTGTCTTCACTGCACTGGCAGACATTGGGACTTCCGCCACCACAGCCCGGCAAAGAGTTTATTTTTAATATCTTTTTCTTATTAGCAGGAACATTTGGTGCCGCCTCCTCACTCTGGACACATACCCAGGAGAGTAATACTACTAACCTCTGCATCAGCCTCAACATTTCCGGATATCTGCCCCAACTGGAAGGAGCTTCTATGAAACAGTAAGTTCCTATTTAATATTCATGTAGTGGCTACCAAAGCATGGCTTGTTGCAGTGATAATGGGGGGGTTATCATTGTGGCACCATGTGTCAGTAGCTTTATTAGCTAGCTAACCCTAAAATTTGTCTCTCTTTGTCCTCATAGTGATGCAATGTGCATCTCTGTGGAAAGGGGGAGCTCTCTCTGGTTGGCAGCGGTGGTGGGTTTCCGGATGTCTGCCAGTGCAGTGAGTACAGCAGTTCCTGCCAAGATGTCACAAAGGACAGGTTAAGCAGCAGTCCAAGGCAAGAGGACTGCTTTCCTGTCACTTTGTGCCCCCCTGTCCTTCCACAGAGGCCCTGTCACCTTTCCCCCACATGGTGTCTTCTACCTTCTGCACCATTCTTTCCTACCCCCACAGAGGCTACACCCCATCGAGAAGTTCTTGCAATTCTCTGTATCCTTGAACCCAGCAGAGTCTCTGCCACATTGTGTCTTTCTGACCCCGAAAGCTTACCGCAGCAGTACAAAGCTTATTTATTGCCATTGGAAAGGCATGATGGTTCACAAAAATAAGCCCGCAGCAGCTGTTTTCCCTTAGCTGCTGCAAAATAGCCTATTGATGACAGCCGCCATAAAGCCCTGGCCGCTCAGGAGAGGAATGATATGCCCGCAGCAGCTGTTGTCCCTTAGCTGCTGCAACATAGCCTAATGACTGTAGCCGCCATTAATCCCTGGCCGCTCAAGATAGAAATGATATGCCCGCAGCAGCTGTTGTCCCTTAGCTGCTGCAACATAGCCTACTGACTACAGCTGCCGTATGCCCCTGGCCGCTTTGTAAAGAAATGATATGCCTGCAGCAGCTGTTATCCCTTAGCTTCTGCAACATAGCCTAAGGACTGTAGCCGCCATTAACCCCTGGCCGCTCAGAAGAAAAATGCCCGCAGCAGCTGTTATCCCTTAGCTGCTGCAACGTAGCCTAATGACTGCAGCCGCCATTAATCCCTGGCCGCTCTGAAGAAAAATGCCCGCAGCAGCTGATATCCCTTAGCTGCTGCAACATAGCCTGATAATTACAGCCGCCATTGCCCTTGGCCGCTCATTGTGAATCAAAACCATTCTGGGCTGTGGATGAGTGGAAGACTGTTGTTCCTGTCACATTTTACCCACCAGTACTCTGCCCTAAAGTACTGTAACCCTTACCACCTTATCTCCCCTCCTCTAACAGAGACCTTTCCACCTTTCACCTTCCATCGCTATTCATGTCCCCCATCTCCCCTTCAAGACTGCCTATCACCTTCTGAGCCTCTGCCCCAGACAAAGTACATGCCACCTACTCTCCCCCTTTCTCATACCCCACACAATACCCCTGCCACCTTCTGTACCCCCTCTCCTAACAGTCCATCAACCTTTCTGCCTTCTAGATCCTCCCCCCCAACCCTTCCTGGCTTCTGCCTCTATCACCCTACCCTCACAAAGCCCACTCACAGAGCCACTGGCACCTTTTGACTTTCCCTAACAGAGCCCTTGCCTCCTTTTCGTGTTCCATGCCACGGTCCTTCCCCCCCAGGCCTGAGACATGGAACACATTAGGTGACAAGGGTTCTGTTGTGGGAAGTCAGAAGGTGTCAGGGGCTCTGTGGGTGGAGGGGGGGCTTGTTGGGGTAGGTGGCTTGAAACAGATGCCAGAGGGGGTTGTGAATTTGGAAGGCAGAAAGGAGGAAGGACCGCTGTTAGGGCATGGGATACAGAAAGTGGTAGGGGTACTGTGTGGAGTATGGGAAAGAGGGGAAAGTAGATGGTTATGGCTCTACTTAGGACAGGGGCCCAGAAGGAGGCAAGAAGTCTTGAAGGGGAGCTGGGGCTACGGATTACGATGGAAGGGTAAGGTTTTAGGAGCTCTGTTAGAGGAGGGGGGAGAAGGTGGTAGGGGTACAGTGCCTTAGGGGAACAGAATGTGACAGGGGCCCTAGGGGTCGGGGAGACATGGTGGAAGAGGGTCTGCTGGGTTCAAGGATACAGAGAGTTGCAAGGACTTCTCGATGGGGAGTAGCCTCTGTAGGGGTGGGGGAAAAGGGTACAGAAGGTGGTAGGCACTCTGTGGGGGAAAGGTGACAGGACCTCTGTGGAAGGACAGAGAGGCACAAAGTGACAGGCAAGCAGTTTTCTTACCTGAGACCGCTACTTAGCCTGTCCTTGGTGATACCTTGGCCGGAACTGCTGTCTTCACTGCACTGGCAGACATTGGGACTTCCGCCACCACAGCCCGGCAAAGAGTTTATTTTTAATATCTTTTTCTTATTAGCAGGAACATTTGGTGCCGCCTCCTCACTCTGGACACATACCCAGGAGAGTAATACTACTAACCTCTGCATCAGCCTCAACATTTCCGGATATCTGCCCCAACTGGAAGGAGCTTCTATGAAACAGTAAGTTCCTATTTAATATTCATGTAGTGGCTACCAAAGCATGGCTTGTTGCAGTGATAATGGGGGGGTTATCATTGTGGCACCATGTGTCAGTAGCTTTATTAGCTAGCTAACCCTAAAATTTGTCTCTCTTTGTCCTCATAGTGATGCAATGTGCATCTCTGTGGAAAGGGGGAGCTCTCTCTGGTTGGCAGCGGTGGTGGGTTTCCGGATGTCTGCCAGTGCAGTGAGTACAGCAGTTCCTGCCAAGATGTCACAAAGGACAGGTTAAGCAGCAGTCCAAGGCAAGAGGACTGCTTTCCTGTCACTTTGTGCCCCCCTGTCCTTCCACAGAGGCCCTGTCACCTTTCCCCCACATGGTGTCTTCTACCTTCTGCACCATTCTTTCCTACCCCCACAGAGGCTACACCCCATCGAGAAGTTCTTGCAATTCTCTGTATCCTTGAACCCAGCAGAGTCTCTGCCACATTGTGTCTTTCTGACCCCGAAAGCTTACCGCAGCAGTACAAAGCTTATTTATTGCCATTGGAAAGGCATGATGGTTCACAAAAATAAGCCCGCAGCAGCTGTTTTCCCTTAGCTGCTGCAAAATAGCCTATTGATGACAGCCGCCATAAAGCCCTGGCCGCTCAGGAGAGGAATGATATGCCCGCAGCAGCTGTTGTCCCTTAGCTGCTGCAACATAGCCTAATGACTGTAGCCGCCATTAATCCCTGGCCGCTCAAGATAGAAATGATATGCCCGCAGCAGCTGTTGTCCCTTAGCTGCTGCAACATAGCCTACTGACTACAGCTGCCGTATGCCCCTGGCCGCTTTGTAAAGAAATGATATGCCTGCAGCAGCTGTTATCCCTTAGCTTCTGCAACATAGCCTAAGGACTGTAGCCGCCATTAACCCCTGGCCGCTCAGAAGAAAAATGCCCGCAGCAGCTGTTATCCCTTAGCTGCTGCAACGTAGCCTAATGACTGCAGCCGCCATTAATCCCTGGCCGCTCTGAAGAAAAATGCCCGCAGCAGCTGATATCCCTTAGCTGCTGCAACATAGCCTGATAATTACAGCCGCCATTGCCCTTGGCCGCTCATTGTGAATCAAAACCATTCTGGGCTGTGGATGAGTGGAAGACTGTTGTTCCTGCCACATTTTACCCACCAGTACTCTGCCCTAAAGTACTGTAACCCTTACCACCTTATCTCCCCTCCTCTAACAGAGACCTTTCCACCTTTCACCTTCCATCGCTATTCATGTCCCCCATCTCCCCTTCAAGACTGCCTATCACCTTCTGAGCCTCTGCCCCAGACAAAGTTCATGCCACCTACTCTCCCCCTTTCTCATACCCCACACAATACCCTTGCCACCTTCTGTACCCCCTCTCCTAACAGTCCATCAACCTTTCTGCCTTCTAGATCCTCCCCCCCAACCCTTCCTGGCTTCTGCCTCTATCACCTTACCCTCACAAAGCCCACTCACAGAGCCACTGGCACCTTTTGACTTTCCCCAACAGGGCCCTTGCCTCCTTTTCGTGTTCCATGCCACGGTCCTTCCCCCCCAGGCCTGAGACATGGAACACATTAGGTGACAAGGGTTCTGTTGTGGGAAGTCAGAAGGTGTCAGGGGCTCTGTGGGTGGAGGGGGGGCTTGTTGGGGTAGGTGGCTTGAAACAGATGCCAGAGGGGGTTGTGAATTTGGAAGGCAGAAAGGAGGAAGGACCGCTGTTAGGGCATGGGATACAGAAAGTGGTAGGGGTACTGTGTGGAGTATGGGAAAGAGGGGAAAGTAGATGGTTATGGCTCTACTTAGGACAGGGGCCCAGAAGGAGGCAAGAAGTCTTGAAGGGGAGCTGGGGCTACGGATTACGATGGAAGGGTAAGGTTTTAGGAGCTCTGTTAGAGGAGGGGGGAGAAGGTGGTAGGGGTACAGTGCCTTAGGGGAACAGAATGTGACAGGGGCCCTAGGGGTCGGGGAGACATGGTGGAAGAGGGTCTGCTGGGTTCAAGGATACAGAGAGTTGCAAGGACTTCTCGATGGGGAGTAGCCTCTGTAGGGGTGGGGGAAAAGGGTACAGAAGGTGGTAGGCACTCTGTGGGGGAAAGGTGACAGGACCTCTGTGGAAGGACAGAGAGGCACAAAGTGACAGGCAAGCAGTTTTCTTACCTGAGACCGCTACTTAGCCTGTCCTTGGTGATACCTTGGCCGGAACTGCTGTCTTCACTGCACTGGCAGACATTGGGACTTCCGCCACCACAGCCCGGCAAAGAGTTTATTTTTAATATCTTTTTCTTATTAGCAGGAACATTTGGTGCCGCCTCCTCACTCTGGACACATACCCAGGAGAGTAATACTACTAACCTCTGCATCAGCCTCAACATTTCCGGATATCTGCCCCAACTGGAAGGAGCTTCTATGAAACAGTAAGTTCCTATTTAATATTCATGTAGTGGCTACCAAAGCATGGCTTGTTGCAGTGATAATGGGGGGGTTATCATTGTGGCACCATGTGTCAGTAGCTTTATTAGCTAGCTAACCCTAAAATTTGTCTCTCTTTGTCCTCATAGTGATGCAATGTGCATCTCTGTGGAAAGGGGGAGCTCTCTCTGGTTGGCAGCGGTGGTGGGTTTCCGGATGTCTGCCAGTGCAGTGAGTACAGCAGTTCCTGCCAAGATGTCACAAAGGACAGGTTAAGCAGCAGTCCAAGGCAAGAGGACTGCTTTCCTGTCACTTTGTGCCCCCCTGTCCTTCCACAGAGGCCCTGTCACCTTTCCCCCACATGGTGTCTTCTACCTTCTGCACCATTCTTTCCTACCCCCACAGAGGCTACACCCCATCGAGAAGTTCTTGCAATTCTCTGTATCCTTGAACCCAGCAGAGTCTCTGCCACATTGTGTCTTTCTGACCCCGAAAGCTTACCGCAGCAGTACAAAGCTTATTTATTGCCATTGGAAAGGCATGATGGTTCACAAAAATAAGCCCGCAGCAGCTGTTTTCCCTTAGCTGCTGCAAAATAGCCTATTGATGACAGCCGCCATAAAGCCCTGGCCGCTCAGGAGAGGAATGATATGCCCGCAGCAGCTGTTGTCCCTTAGCTGCTGCAACATAGCCTAATGACTGTAGCCGCCATTAATCCCTGGCCGCTCAAGATAGAAATGATATGCCCGCAGCAGCTGTTGTCCCTTAGCTGCTGCAACATAGCCTACTGACTACAGCTGCCGTATGCCCCTGGCCGCTTTGTAAAGAAATGATATGCCTGCAGCAGCTGTTATCCCTTAGCTTCTGCAACATAGCCTAAGGACTGTAGCCGCCATTAACCCCTGGCCGCTCAGAAGAAAAATGCCCGCAGCAGCTGTTATCCCTTAGCTGCTGCAACGTAGCCTAATGACTGCAGCCGCCATTAATCCCTGGCCGCTCTGAAGAAAAATGCCCGCAGCAGCTGATATCCCTTAGCTGCTGCAACATAGCCTGATAATTACAGCCGCCATTGCCCTTGGCCGCTCATTGTGAATCAAAACCATTCTGGGCTGTGGATGAGTGGAAGACTGTTGTTCCTGTCACATTTTACCCACCAGTACTCTGCCCTAAAGTACTGTAACCCTTACCACCTTATCTCCCCTCCTCTAACAGAGACCTTTCCACCTTTCACCTTCCATCGCTATTCATGTCCCCCATCTCCCCTTCAAGACTGCCTATCACCTTCTGAGCCTCTGCCCCAGACAAAGTACATGCCACCTACTCTCCCCCTTTCTCATACCCCACACAATACCCCTGCCACCTTCTGTACCCCCTCTCCTAACAGTCCATCAACCTTTCTGCCTTCTAGATCCTCCCCCCCAACCCTTCCTGGCTTCTGCCTCTATCACCCTACCCTCACAAAGCCCACTCACAGAGCCACTGGCACCTTTTGACTTTCCCTAACAGAGCCCTTGCCTCCTTTTCGTGTTCCATGCCACGGTCCTTCCCCCCCAGGCCTGAGACATGGAACACATTAGGTGACAAGGGTTCTGTTGTGGGAAGTCAGAAGGTGTCAGGGGCTCTGTGGGTGGAGGGGGGGCTTGTTGGGGTAGGTGGCTTGAAACAGATGCCAGAGGGGGTTGTGAATTTGGAAGGCAGAAAGGAGGAAGGACCGCTGTTAGGGCATGGGATACAGAAAGTGGTAGGGGTACTGTGTGGAGTATGGGAAAGAGGGGAAAGTAGATGGTTATGGCTCTACTTAGGACAGGGGCCCAGAAGGAGGCAAGAAGTCTTGAAGGGGAGCTGGGGCTACGGATTACGATGGAAGGGTAAGGTTTTAGGAGCTCTGTTAGAGGAGGGGGGAGAAGGTGGTAGGGGTACAGTGCCTTAGGGGAACAGAATGTGACAGGGGCCCTAGGGGTCGGGGAGACATGGTGGAAGAGGGTCTGCTGGGTTCAAGGATACAGAGAGTTGCAAGGACTTCTCGATGGGGAGTAGCCTCTGTAGGGGTGGGGGAAAAGGGTACAGAAGGTGGTAGGCACTCTGTGGGGGAAAGGTGACAGGACCTCTGTGGAAGGACAGAGAGGCACAAAGTGACAGGCAAGCAGTTTTCTTACCTGAGACCGCTACTTAGCCTGTCCTTGGTGATACCTTGGCCGGAACTGCTGTCTTCACTGCACTGGCAGACATTGGGACTTCCGCCACCACAGCCCGGCAAAGAGTTTATTTTTAATATCTTTTTCTTATTAGCAGGAACATTTGGTGCCGCCTCCTCACTCTGGACACATACCCAGGAGAGTAATACTACTAACCTCTGCATCAGCCTCAACATTTCCGGATATCTGCCCCAACTGGAAGGAGCTTCTATGAAACAGTAAGTTCCTATTTAATATTCATGTAGTGGCTACCAAAGCATGGCTTGTTGCAGTGATAATGGGGGGGTTATCATTGTGGCACCATGTGTCAGTAGCTTTATTAGCTAGCTAACCCTAAAATTTGTCTCTCTTTGTCCTCATAGTGATGCAATGTGCATCTCTGTGGAAAGGGGGAGCTCTCTCTGGTTGGCAGCGGTGGTGGGTTTCCGGATGTCTGCCAGTGCAGTGAGTACAGCAGTTCCTGCCAAGATGTCACAAAGGACAGGTTAAGCAGCAGTCCAAGGCAAGAGGACTGCTTTCCTGTCACTTTGTGCCCCCCTGTCCTTCCACAGAGGCCCTGTCACCTTTCCCCCACATGGTGTCTTCTACCTTCTGCACCATTCTTTCCTACCCCCACAGAGGCTACACCCCATCGAGAAGTTCTTGCAATTCTCTGTATCCTTGAACCCAGCAGAGTCTCTGCCACATTGTGTCTTTCTGACCCCGAAAGCTTACCGCAGCAGTACAAAGCTTATTTATTGCCATTGGAAAGGCATGATGGTTCACAAAAATAAGCCCGCAGCAGCTGTTTTCCCTTAGCTGCTGCAAAATAGCCTATTGATGACAGCCGCCATAAAGCCCTGGCCGCTCAGGAGAGGAATGATATGCCCGCAGCAGCTGTTGTCCCTTAGCTGCTGCAACATAGCCTAATGACTGTAGCCGCCATTAATCCCTGGCCGCTCAAGATAGAAATGATATGCCCGCAGCAGCTGTTGTCCCTTAGCTGCTGCAACATAGCCTACTGACTACAGCTGCCGTATGCCCCTGGCCGCTTTGTAAAGAAATGATATGCCTGCAGCAGCTGTTATCCCTTAGCTTCTGCAACATAGCCTAAGGACTGTAGCCGCCATTAACCCCTGGCCGCTCAGAAGAAAAATGCCCGCAGCAGCTGTTATCCCTTAGCTGCTGCAACGTAGCCTAATGACTGCAGCCGCCATTAATCCCTGGCCGCTCTGAAGAAAAATGCCCGCAGCAGCTGATATCCCTTAGCTGCTGCAACATAGCCTGATAATTACAGCCGCCATTGCCCTTGGCCGCTCATTGTGAATCAAAACCATTCTGGGCTGTGGATGAGTGGAAGACTGTTGTTCCTGCCACATTTTACCCACCAGTACTCTGCCCTAAAGTACTGTAACCCTTACCACCTTATCTCCCCTCCTCTAACAGAGACCTTTCCACCTTTCACCTTCCATCGCTATTCATGCCCCCCATCTCCCCTTCAAGACTGCCTATCACCTTCTGAGCCTCTGCCCCAGACAAAGTTCATGCCACCTACTCTCCCCCTTTCTCATACCCCACACAATACCCCTGCCACCTTCTGTACCCCCTCTCCTAACAGTCCATCAACCTTTCTGCCTTCTAGATCCTCCCCCCCAACCCTTCCTGGCTTCTGCCTCTATCACCCTACCCTCACAAAGCCCACTCACAGAGCCACTGGCACCTTTTGACTTTCCCCAACAGGGCCCTTGCCTCCTTTTCGTGTTCCATGCCACGGTCCTTCCCCCCCAGGCCTGAGACATGGAACACATTAGGTGACAAGGGTTCTGTTGTGGGAAGTCAGAAGGTGTCAGGGGCTCTGTGGGTGGAGGGGGGGCTTGTTGGGGTAGGTGGCTTGAAACAGATGCCAGAGGGGGTTGTGAATTTGGAAGGCAGAAAGGAGGAAGGACCGCTGTTAGGGCATGGGATACAGAAAGTGGTAGGGGTACTGTGTGGAGTATGGGAAAGAGGGGAAAGTAGATGGTTATGGCTCTACTTAGGACAGGGGCCCAGAAGGAGGCAAGAAGTCTTGAAGGGGAGCTGGGGCTACGGATTACGATGGAAGGGTAAGGTTTTAGGAGCTCTGTTAGAGGAGGGGGGAGAAGGTGGTAGGGGTACAGTGCCTTAGGGGAACAGAATGTGACAGGGGCCCTAGGGGTCGGGGAGACATGGTGGAAGAGGGTCTGCTGGGTTCAAGGATACAGAGAGTTGCAAGGACTTCTCGATGGGGAGTAGCCTCTGTAGGGGTGGGGGAAAAGGGTACAGAAGGTGGTAGGCACTCTGTGGGGGAAAGGTGACAGGACCTCTGTGGAAGGACAGAGAGGCACAAAGTGACAGGCAAGCAGTTTTCTTACCTGAGACCGCTACTTAGCCTGTCCTTGGTGATACCTTGGCCGGAACTGCTGTCTTCACTGCACTGGCAGACATTGGGACTTCCGCCACCACAGCCCGGCAAAGAGTTTATTTTTAATATCTTTTTCTTATTAGCAGGAACATTTGGTGCCGCCTCCTCACTCTGGACACATACCCAGGAGAGTAATACTACTAACCTCTGCATCAGCCTCAGCATTTCCGGATATCTGCCCCAACTGGAAGGAGCTTCTATGAAACAGTAAGTTCCTATTTAATATTCATGTAGTGGCTACCAAAGCATGGCTTGTTGCAGTGATAATGGGGGGGTTATCATTGTGGCACCATGTGTCAGTAGCTTTATTAGCTAGCTAACCCTAAAATTTGTCTCTCTTTGTCCTCATAGTGATGCAATGTGCATCTCTGTGGAAAGGGGGAGCTCTCTCTGGTTGGCAGCGGTGGTGGGTTTCCGGATGTCTGCCAGTGCAGTGAGTACAGCAGTTCCTGCCAAGATGTCACAAAGGACAGGTTAAGCAGCAGTCCAAGGCAAGAGGACTGCTTTCCTGTCACTTTGTGCCCCCCTGTCCTTCCACAGAGGCCCTGTCACCTTTCCCCCACATGGTGTCTTCTACCTTCTGCACCATTCTTTCCTACCCCCACAGAGGCTACACCCCATCGAGAAGTTCTTGCAATTCTCTGTATCCTTGAACCCAGCAGAGTCTCTGCCACATTGTGTCTTTCTGACCCCGAAAGCTTACCGCAGCAGTACAAAGCTTATTTATTGCCATTGGAAAGGCATGATGGTTCACAAAAATAAGCCCGCAGCAGCTGTTTTCCCTTAGCTGCTGCAAAATAGCCTATTGATGACAGCCGCCATAAAGCCCTGGCCGCTCAGGAGAGGAATGATATGCCCGCAGCAGCTGTTGTCCCTTAGCTGCTGCAACATAGCCTAATGACTGTAGCCGCCATTAATCCCTGGCCGCTCAAGATAGAAATGATATGCCCGCAGCAGCTGTTGTCCCTTAGCTGCTGCAACATAGCCTACTGACTACAGCTGCCGTATGCCCCTGGCCGCTTTG